>NW_005360677.1:588236-624796 GCF_000412655.1 Myotis brandtii
GTCCCACAGACCCGGGGCGCCGGCCGCCTACGGGGAGGACTTCTCCTTCGTCAGCCCGCTGGTGAAATACCTGCTCTTCTTCTTCAATATGCTCTTCTGGGTGAGTCTTAGGGGTCGCGGGGGCACCCGGGCTGCAGAGGAGGGTGGTGTGCGCCGCCCGCGGTCGGGCAGGGGGCGTCCTGGGATCCCGGGTTCTAGGGAGCGTGGTGAGCGGCACTGCCTAGTTTTCTAGGCTGGTGGCACTTTGGGGTAATTTATCCTGGGGAGGGACACCCCAGGGTCGCTGTGTCTGGAGGGGGCGTTGGGTGGAGGGGATGTAAGGGATTCAGTCAAGACTTCTGGGCGTTCTCTGGGCATCGGAGGAGGGTCTGTGCCAGGCCAAAGAGGTGGGTGAGCGCGGGAGGAGCGGGTTTTCCTGTGGGACCAAAGCCGACCCACTGGTACATTCATGACGGAGGGACTTTCAGGCCTGGGGACTGGGAGGCCCTGCTGGCAAAGAAAAAAGAGAAAGAGGGAAACCCCAGACCTTCCTTCCCCTGACCTCGGAGAGCATGGGTTCAGGGGCTCTGATCTCTCCCTTCTGCAGGCCTCTGGTGCCCCCTGTCCTCAGAGGCTGAGAAGGGACGGGCATGGCCTCCAGGGGTGGTGTCTTTCCCGGCACTGTCCCAAACTTTGCCCCCTTTCCCAGGACCAGAGGCCATTCCCTGGGGTCTGCCGGTCTTCAGCTTCTTTAAATAGGACTCGATGTTGGGCTGGAAGGCCAGGGGTATTTTCAGACTCCTCTGCTTGGGGGTGGAAGAGTGGCAAAAACGTTGGACTGGGGTTGCCTGGCTTCTCATCCCCACTCTGCCATGAATTGTTGACTACGCTGGGCAATATGTTCACCCCTGCAGGCCTTAGTCTCCTCCTCCATAAAATCAAACCCAGTTTGATCAAGGATGGCAGGAACACTCTGCTGGAACTGAGAATCCCGCTGGACCAGATCATGAAATGCTCGTTCAACCCTGTTTCATGTCTAGAGCGTCCCTGGGCCCCTCTGGATCTGAGAGTGTAGGGAGCTTCACCCCCACCCCCCTTTCTTCTTCCAGCTCCAACTACACGGGAGCTGCCGCTCTAGGTACCCATTATGCTTGCCCCTCTCTCTGCCTGAGACCTAAAGTTCAGACTTGCAGGAGGGAGTAATTATGAGTCTAAAATATGTTTCTGAGGAGAGAGAGAGCAGACCAGGCATCTAAGCCAGTTGTTGTAAAGGTTTCACAAGGGCTGTGGTGTGAAGAACAGACACAGAGTACATAAGTGCGAGCCCGTTGGGACAAATGAGAGAAATCCTGGAGAGAGGTGATGACAGCTCACACGCAGCCATTGTCCTGGGGAAAATGAAGTTTGAACTCTTAACAAATTCTCAGTTTTAGAACTGGGGGGGAAATTTAAAAGACAGCATGTCCCGCACCCGCATTTTATATATGAGAAAGCTAAAGCACATTGTTTTATCCAGGGTCCAACAGCTAGTTAGGAAGTAGGCTTGATCTGGCAACTTTTCTGCTCAACCACAGTGCCTCTAGGGGAAGTTCTTGGCCCAGATGGCTGCTACTGTAACTAGAGTGTTAGCAGTGTTAGTCGTTAACCAGACAACCCAAGTTCCCATGGTCTAGGTTCTGCTTCAACTACAGATTAGAAGAGAACGGGAGAACATCTCACCACCCCTCTGCCAGGGCTTGGGGATGTCCTAAAGGGAACTCCCCGCCTAAGGGCAAGTCCCGAAGAACCCTCCTACGTTGTCACTGAGTGTTGCCAGGCCAATGGCATGCTGTCCTCAAGGAGGACATACTATATCCTCAGTGCTAGCACTAACATCCCGGGACCTCAGAGCCTCAGGCGGACTTCCCCTATCAGCCAAGACTGCATCTCCTTCGGAGCCCTTGGCACCACACCCTTATCTGTGCTCCCCAGAGGCAACAACAGCTGGGTGCATCTGTTGCCCTTGTGTTCATGGTCATTTTCTTGGACTTCCCCACTCCATTCCACCCCCTTTTACCAGAGAGATGACTTGGGGAGGCTGCAGCCAGGGAGAGGGCTTGGCCCCACAGACCCATTTACCTTGGTAAAAATGCTTCATCCGAGGTCGGAGGACCGGGCTAACCAAGCTGACGCAACCCCAAGTTAGAGAAGAGCCCCTTCTTGGTTCTGCTTTAGACTCATCAAAGTCAAAGGCTCTGGAAATAGCACAGGGAAGGATGAGTTTCTTTCTGGCACCAACTTACTGTGTGACCCGAAGCCAGTGTATCTGTCTCTCTGTCAATCTTTGTACTCTAAAAGGGAACATATTTCTGCTTCTGTGAACTATTTAAAGATGAATGCATCACTTTGGGGACTGTTTTAGTTCTTCAAGATTTGGGGCTGGATCTAAGGATACATCTCTCCTGTGTCCTGGTATCCCTGGGACATTGACCTTCCCAGGGACAGCACTTTTTGGGCATTCCTGAGTACCAGTTCGCCCCCAGGCCCAGAGCTGCAGAGTTTCATTCCGCACAAGTGCAGCTGGGGATGAGGCGCTGCTTCTGCAGATCAGGGTCATCTTTCTTCCCATCCCCCCTCCAGGGACTGGTTACTGGGTTTTCTTCGTTGCAGACTTCCATAATCCTAACCAAATTCCCTTCTTCTGTCCAGGAGGCACCCATGGTTGGGACTGTCCACCCACTCTGTTTCCAGGCAGAGTGTTCTGGAAGGAGTATGGGTGATGGTTGTGTCTCTGCCTGGAATACACTGGGAAGGTAGCCAGCGTCGTCTGTGCTCATACTCAGTGATGCAGTGGCGGCAGCGGCTACCTCTGCTGCTGCTCTAGGAGCCCTGACCCTGGGGGGCTTTGGAGCCTGACTCGGAAAGCTCCTTTGGGACCAGGAACAAGTGCTCCTCTTTCCATTTTAAACCTCACTTTCCCTTTTGCCTGGGAGTTCTGATTTTCTCCCCAGAATCCATGGGATCTCATGGCTTGGAGTAGTTGTCTCAAGATACCAAAAGTTGTATTTAAATCTTTCAGTCAAAAAAAATAGTCACCCATGCCCTAGCTGGTTTGGCTCAGCGGATAGAGCGTCGGCCTGTAAACTGAAAGGTCCCAGGTTCGATTCCGGTCAAGGGCACATGCCCAGGTTGTGGGCTCGATCCCCAGTGGGGGACTTGCGGGAGGCAGCCGATCCATGATTCTCTCTCATCATGGATGTTTCTGTCTCTCTCTCCCTCTTCCTTCCTATCTGAAATCAATAAAAATATATTTTTTTAAAAAATAGTTACCTTGCCCTGGCCAGTGTTTCTCAGTGGTTAGAGTGTAAGCCCACGCACCAAAGAGTTTTGGGTTCGATTCCCGGTCAAGGGCATGTACCTGGGTTGCAGGTTCGATCCCCGGGACCGGTCAGGATGTGTGTAGGAGGCAACCAATTGATCTCCCCCCCCCCCCCCCGCCTCCTCTCTTTCTCCCTTCCACTCTCTCTAAAAATCAATGAAAAAATATACTTGGGTGAGGATTAACAACAACAAAAAGGAACAGCTGCCTGTCCTCACCAACACAGGGACAGCCCTGTACAGAGGGAAGACAGTGGGTGGTACATGCTTTATCAGCCTTGGGCACACGTTGGCAGGAACATTATCAGCACTGCCCACAGCAGCCACCTTCTTCCTTGTTGGTCCTTTTCCCATTTGGGGCAACAGTTGGGGTGGCTTCTGAGTCAGGCAGAATCCAGAAGCTCAGACCTCCAGCCCGTGCCTCAGCCCAGACTTCCTTGATGTCCATGCCTCAGGGCTCCCACGGCACCTTATACATACTTTGATTGTCAGGCCCCTTATCTATACTGCAATTAGGCATTTATTTATGTCTCCTCTAGACTTCAGGCTCCTGAGGATAGATTAACTTCTGTATTCCCAGTGCCCAGCTGTGTTTGGCAAAGAGTGGGTATTTATTGAATGTTTACTGGATGGCAAATGAGCAGACCCTACAGGGTGGACATGTCCTTCCTTCCTCTCATGGACATTAGTCTGTCAATATGTATCACAACCTTAAGTCCTTGAGCATTCCTGCTAGGGGTTATCCAACTGCGTTCTCCTTTGCAGGGGGTCCTGTGGCCTTCTCAAGCCAGGTCTGAAAAAATGACAGCCATCCTCTCCCTCAGGGCCAGGTATAATTACAATCTGTAGCAGCCGGATTTTTTTTACTTCCAATACAGCACACGTGGATCCCCATTCAGGTCCTCCCTAGGCTGACGAAGGCCTCTGGTGAAGTATTTTCTTCGAGGAATTCACTTTCTTGTCCAGGACCACAGTATTGGAGTCTCCAGGGCACTCAGAATGCCCCACACATCTGCAGCACCATCTGTTATAATCTGACTCAGAAGCCATGAGGAAGTGACCAGGCATCAAGCCTGGCAAAAAACCCTCCTGAATGGCAGGAGTCCCTTCCCGCCACCAATACGCGCGCGCGCACACACACACACACACACACACACACCTAAATACACTAGGAAGTAGAGCCCATCTCCCTCCCTTCCCCATAGATTAAGCAGGCTGCAATAAGTGAAGTAGTCACATTCTTTTTATTTTTTAAAAAAGCAAAAAATAAAATAATAAAACCTCATAGACACAGACAACAGTATAGTGATTACCAGAGGGAAAGGCAGGTGGGAGGAGGTATAAGAGGGTAAAGGAGGGATAAATGGTGATGGAAGGAGACTTGACTTTGGGTGGTAAGCACACAAGACAATGTACATATGCTGTATTATAGAATTATATACCTGAAACCTATATAATTTTATTAACCAGTGTCACCCCAATATTTTTTTAAAACCACCCAAAAAGAAGACAAGAACCACACCCTTTGCTGTCAAGTCACATGCATACCTTCTTAACTACCCTAATAACTCTCTTTGCCTTCTACCAAGTGGAAAATCATAAACTTCGAGCAGTCTTTGAAAAAAATAAAACATATAGCACTTCTCAGGGTCTCAGTAGCAGGCTATGCATCAGGCTGGTCACTCCAGGGCCACGAGTTTGAGTATCTAGACTACTGTGAGCCCTTGTAGGCTTCCCTTATGCACTTGTAAACTTGAGAAACCAAAACCAGCCATGGCCTAAGTAAGCTAAAGGGTTGGCCCTAGACATTGGAGAGGAAAGAGCCCCAATTCAGAAAGCCAAAAGCCATTTTCACCCAGAGACTTGCCACCTCAGAAACCCAGAAACGACAGTGCTGGGTTGGCCACAGAAGGACCAGTGTGTGCAGATCCTGGGCCCGGCTTTAGCTCTAGCAGGCTGTGATTTCCTTGACATCATCCAAAATAAGAACAGAAAGGACTAAGAAACCGGAGTGCAGACCCTTCCCTCCCAACATCCCTGTGGGGAGGGACAGGATTTTGATTCCTACAAAGGGAATCATTCTTTTTTTTTTTAATTTTTATTTTTTATTTTTTTTCAGTAGTCCTCAAGCTTTAATTTCTTTTCTTTTTTTATAATTTTTATTTCTTAAAGTATTACAAAGAGTATTACATATGTCTCCTTTTTCAAAGGGAATCATTCTAATATCAGCTGTCCTCCACCATCACCTTCAAAAGAAGAGGGGAAGACATTTCAAGGAGGAGGAGAGGACCCTGAGACAGATCCACCCACTTCACACAGACCAGACTTTAGAATGTGGAAGGCAGGGCTTTCTCTCGGGGACTGGTGGGCGCTGGGTGGTGATGCTGTGTCTTCTCCTTTTGGGGCACTGTTCCAGGGACTTCCCTGCTGGCACCATCACTTCCTGGTGCTATCTTCCTTCCCCTTGCCTGAGCCCTACCCAGTTTGGAGATTACCAGCTGCTCCCCCAGAAGAACTGTAGGCAGCTTCTTCCCACCTCATATGTCCCAAGGCGATTGCACTGGTCCTGAGGTTGCTGTGAGGCAGAGAGAGGAAGGCAGCCATAAGGACCTAGGTTCCAGACCCACTTCAGCCACTCACTAACTGAGTGAACCAGGGAAAGTTACTTGAAATTCTCCCAACATCAGTTCTATAAAATGGAGATGCTAACACCCTCTTGGGGTTGCGGTCAAAATGCAATGAAATAGTGATATAAAGTGTTTACACCAATGTTTGGTCCATTAATTACTATTGTGTTAAAAATAGCTCCTAGAGCCCGGCCAGCCAGTGTGGTTCAGTGGTTGAGTGTCGAGCTATGAACCAAGAGGTCTTGAATCAATTCCCTGTCAGGGCACATACCCAGGTTGCAGGCTTGATCCCCAGTGCAGGGTGTGTACTAGTAGAAGGCAGCTGATCAATGATTGATGTTTCCATCTCTCTCTCCCTCTCCCTTCCTCTCTGAAATCAATTTTTAAAGAAACAGCTCCTAGAGGTCACCTGTTGAGGGTGAACTTGAAGAGCTAGGATGTGTGCTTCTCCGACAAGTAGATGGAGATTGAGCCTGACTTCCTTCAGTCTTGAACTCCCTGCTATTAGCCAGAGGGAGGTGATAATTAATGATGTCTTAATATGTTACTAGAGGCCCGATGCACGAAATTTGTGTAAGAGTAGGTATTCGCAGCTGCAGCGACTGCGTGGATCCCTCCCCTGCAGCCACGGCAGCTGCCTAGATCCCGTGGCTGCAGCCCCGGCTTCTCGTCTGGAAGGTCATCGGTCTAATTAGCATATTATGCTTTTATTATTATAGATAGTTTACAGAGAAGTTATACGTATATAACTTCTGTTATCTCTGAGGACTTTTTATAGGTTCATGCTTTAAGGCCTGACACACCACTTAGTCTTAAGATGGAAATCGACTCCAAGAGCTAACCTGTGTGTGATTTTGGCATTTGAGCACGAGAGCCAGAACTCTTGTTCAGGGCCTTAACTTGAGGCCCCTATAACCCTTCCACTCCCAGCACTGATGGCCCTGAAGTAGTGTCCTGGGGGCTGGAATAAGGTTGTTTCTCACAAACATCAAATTGTGGCCATCTTTTCCCAATTTGTTGGGGAAGGGGTGAGGGAGGCAAGATAATGAAGATAATTTTTTTTTCTACCATGAACATTAGTACCTGTGGCTGCTTATCTTCCAGCTAGTACTAGCCAATGGCAAAGGAAAGAAGACAAATGGCAACCAAATATTATAGAAAATAATTTAGAGTAGTGCCTATATTATTATTTTATGAGATGCAGAGACATATGTTTAACAACTACATCATCTCTTAGTAGATCATTCCTTATTTCTATGATAGAAATTACGTTGTGCTTCCTCACGTGACACACTAAGAAGGAAACATTATTCCCATCATATTCTTGTAAAAAATATGTCATCTGATTCGAATTGTGAGGAAACAATAAGATAAATCCAAATTGAGCGACATTCTGCCAAACAACAGGCCTGCACTTATAAAAAATGTCATTGTCGCCCTAGCTGGTTTGGCTCAGTGGATAGAACATCGGTGTTGTGCTTCCTCACGTGGCACACTAAGAAGGAAACATTCCCGTCATATTTTTATAAAAAATGTGTCATCTGATTCGATTGTGAGGAAACAATCAGATAAATCCAAATTGAGGGACATCCTGCCAAACAACAGGCCTGCACTTATAAAAAAAATGTCAGTGTCGCCCTAGCTGGTTTGGCTCAGTGGATAGAGCATTGGCCCATGGACTGAAGAGTCCCAGGTTCGATTCTGATCAAGGGCATGTACCTTGGTTGCAGGCTCAATCCCTGGCTCCGGGTCAGCGTGGGTGCAGGAGGCAACCAATAGATGTCTCTCTCTCACATCAATGTTTCTCTGTCTTTCCCTCTCTCTTCCACTCTCCCTAAAAATCAATGGAAAAATATATCCTCGGGTGAGAATTAACAGCAACAACAAAAAAAGGCAGAAAAGGAGTTAGCAATGATGTAGAGACTCTAGAACCCTCATACATTGCTGGTGGGCCTGTGAAATGGTACAGCCACTGTGGAAAAAGAACAAGGGTTAGCAATGATGTAGAGAATCTGGAACCCTCATACATTGCTGGTGGGCCTGTGAAATGGTACAGCCACTGTGGAAAAACAGTTTGGCAATTCTTCAAAAAATTAAACATAGAATTACCATATGACCTGGCAATTCCATTCCTATGGCCTGGCAGGTCCACCCCTTGGTGTGTACCCAAAAGAATTGAAAACAGGTATTCAAACAAAAATTTGTACACAGATATCCATAGCAACACTATTCACAGTAGCCAAGAGGTGGGAAAAAACCCAAATGTCCATCAATGGGTGAATGGATAAACAAATTGTGTTATATCCATATGATAGAATATTATTAGGACATAAAAAGCATGAAGTACTGATACATGCTGTAACATGGATGAACCTTGAAAACATTAGGCTACGTGAAAGAAAGCAGACACAAAGAGCCACATATTGTATGATTCCATTTATAGGAAATGTGCAAAATAGGCAAAACCATAGACACAGAAAGCCAGTTGGTGGTTGCCAGGAGTTGGAAGAGTGGAGGGAATGGTGAGTGACTGTTTAATGGGTACAGGGTTTCTATTTGGGCTGATGAAAAAGTCCTGGAACCTGATAGTGGTGATGATTGAACAGAAATGTGAATGTACATAAGGCCACTGAACTGTACACTTTAAAATGGTTAATTTTTGTGGTATATGTATTTTACCACAACTTTAAAAAGAGTCAGTATCTTTAAAACAAAGTAGAGGAAAAAAGTTGCAAAACTGTTCCAGGGTAAAGGGGACTTGATCACTAAATGCATGATCCTTGATTGGCTCCTGGATCTGAAAATGGAAGAAAATAGTTAAAAGGACATTATCAGGATAAATGGGAAACGTTAATAGGGACTGTAAATTAGATAACAGTAATAGCATATTAACACTTAAGAAAAAATTTAACATATCAAAATTGCACAGGCTAAACCAACAGAACACTGTAGCTTCCCAGCGCGCTGTCACCTCAACAGTGTTAAGATCCGCTGCTTTACACTTTGGTGTTTGCATGCAAGAGAATCCAGTTTAAGGAAATCTGATATAAAAAATGAGGATTTACAAAACTAATAAATGGGGGGTGACTATTTTTAAAATATATATATATTTTTATAAGTTTTAGTTTAGGAAAATTGGGAAGGTAGTACAGAGAGTTCCCATATACTCCACATCCAGTTTTTCTTGTTATCAACATCTTATACGAGTATGATATATTCGTTAGAATTAGTGGCATTATCGTTATTGTTAAGGTCCATACTTTATTCAGATTTCCTTAGTTTTTACTTAATGCCATCTAGGATAAAACCAATTTCATTTAGTTGTCACGTCTCCTTAGGTTTTTCCTGGCTGTTACAGTTTTTCAGATTTTCCTTGGTTTTGATGACTTCGACAGTTCTGAGGAATACTGGTTAGATATTTTGTAGGATTTGCAGCAATATCCCTCTATTGCAGTGGTTCTCAACCTTCTGGTCCCTTAAATACAGTTCCTCATGTTGTGACCCAACCATAAAATTATTTTCGTTGCTACTTCATAACTGTAATGTTGTTACTGTTATGAATCGTAATGTAAATATCTGATATGCAGGATGGTCTTAGGTGACCCCTGTGAAAGGGTCGTTCGACCGCCAAAGGGGTCACGACCCACAGGTTGAGAACCGCTGCTCTATTAGAACTTGCCTGGTGTCTTTCTCTGATTATGTTGGAGTTACGGGGGCTTGGGGAGGTAGACCACAGAGGGGCAGTGCCATTTCCATCACAGCATATCAGACACCAGTGATTTTTCTCGTTGATGTTGACCTTGATCATTTGGCGGAGGTATGTTTGTCAGTTTCTCCACTGTAAAGTTAGCCTCCCCCACCGCTCCCCCGTTTCCACACTGTACTCTTTGGAAGGAAGTTACTATGTGCAGCCCACACTCAGGAGTGGAGAGTTACACTCCGCCTCCTCGAGAGAACAGTATCTACATAAATTATTTGGAATTCTCCTGCATGGGAGATTTGTCTTTTCTCCCCCATTTATTTATTTATTAAGTCATTTATATCAGTATGAACTCATGGGCATTTATTTTATATTTGAGGTAGTAATTCCATACTTCTTTATTTTGATGTTCTTCTGTCATACCCACATCAATGTGTGGTTTTGTTTTTGCTTGTTTCTGAGCATTTCCTTATTTTCTGGTATTACAAGAAACTCCAGGCTTATCGTGTATATTTCCTGCCCCAGTTCTAGAATCAGCCACTTTCCGAGGAGCCCAGGAGATGGCTATTTTCATTTTTAGTTGATTACTCACCCCACATATGGATAAAGGTACTGGTGCATGCAAATTAGTTTACATAATTTGATCGACAACTCTTCAGGAACATGCCTTTTGCTGGACTCAGCTATTTTAAAAACTATGTCTGGTTTTTTAAAGTTTCCAGCAAGGTTTTATTCTAGCCAGAGTATGAAAAGCTGTTCTAAGATGAGAAGTGTCTTTATCTCCATCCTTATCATGAAAGGAGGTCATTGGTGATACTGCGGGGTGTTATAAGGGTTTTGTGGCAAAGACTGATATGGTAGAAAGAACCAAACTGAGATCGGAAATTGGATTTAGTCCAGATGTTACCACTGCACCTATGTGCACTTGGTCAAGTATCACTTTGCTCTTTCTGCCTCATCTATAAAAAGAGATGAGTGGCAGAGCTCATTTCTAAGGTTCCATTCAGTTTTTAAATGCTCTGCTATTAACAATAACAGCACTATTTTGGAATGGCAGGAACTTTAAAGACTTCAAGGTGAGAGATGTGGGCAGGAATAGAAGTGTGAAAGGGCAACTTGTGACTCCAGGAGAAAGAGGCAGATCAATGACCGAAATGCAGAACTTTAGAGTTAGCTAGTGAGCACCAGCATAAGTCGTATCATTCATAATCATATGAAATATTAATGATAATATTAAAGTCTTAATCTTGATTGTAATATAGCCTGCGGCTGCTGCTCTAGATTCCTGGCAGGGTGTGTTTTAGGCTGTGGTTCTCAAACTCGGCCACACATTGGAATCACCTGGAATACAATCAGAACTACTGTTGCCCAAGTTCTATTGCCAGAGATTCAGATATACTTGTTTTGGGGTACAGCCTAAGCATCAGGAATTTTAAAGTTCTCCTTCCCCCACCCCATTCTAATGGTGGCCAAGGTTGAGAAGCACTGCTTCAGGCTATAGAGCAGTGGTTCTCAACCTTCCTAATGCCGCGACCCTTTAATACAGTTCCTCATGTTGTGGTGACCCCCAACCATAAAATTATTTTCGTTGCTACTTCATAACAGTAATTTTGCTACTGTTATGAATCGTAATGTAAATATCTGATATGCAGGATGTATTTTCATTGTTCGAGACCCACAGGTTGAGAACCGCTGCTATAGAGGCTCTTGCCCCTCTCCCAGATAACACATGTATCTCCTTAAGGGTAAGGACCACATCTTACTTGTCTTTGCAGTCCTCAGAGTACCTTGTACATAACACCTGATGAATTGGATTTGGAGAGTGTATTCGTTTTCCTATTGCTGCTGTAAAAAATTACCACAAACTTACAACACAAATTAATCTTCTTACAGTTCTGGAGCTCGGAAGTCCAAAGAAGCTCTCACTGACCTAAAATCAAGGTGCTGGCAGGGATGTGTGTGTTTTTTCTGGAGGCTCTACAGGAGAATCCATTTCCTTGGTTCGTGGCATCCCATCACTCCAACCTCTGTTTCCATTGCCACACATATCTCCTCTGACACTGACCCTCTTGCCTCCCTCTTTAGGTCCCTTGTGGTAATATTGGGCCCAACTGGATAATCTCCCCATCTCAAGAGCCTTAACTGAATCACATTTGCAAAGCCCCTCTTGTCACATAAGGTAACATGCACAGGTTCTGGGAATTAGTACAGGACATCTTTGGGGGGACCCTATTCTATCTACCACAAATAGAACAACTGCTATAGCTACAGGCCCATGCCTGGAATTAAGCCACCCTGTGATACATGGCGGCTCTTTACTTTCCCTTTCTTGTTTCAGCTGTGTTAGGATTTAATTAGAGAGCATCTTTGTGGAAAGTTATACACTCTTGTGAAGATTTAACATGTGAGAAAACAGTGAGGCACCTGAAAGCAACAGAAATAAAGAGCAGATACGTATTTTTAAACGATCCAGTAAAGTGATATTCAGAAGTGTAATTGCCTGTGGTGTTTTAAAGAGCAGGCAGAGATGCTCCTTTGCTCTGGCAAAGGGCTGTGCCTCTGGGCCTGGGGAGATGACTGCATCTCTGTCGTGTGGTTTTCTCGCCGCCCACTCACCCTATTGCTCCCTGAGCCTGGTTGTGCTTAGGACAAGAAGCCAGTTGGCACCTCCAGCCCCACCCTCCGCTCTACAAGCCACTCCCTGGACAAAGTGTGTAGGGCCAGATGATAGCATATCTGGCCCGAAGTCAGAGACAGTGTCAAACGGTTGAGGGGTAAGGAGAGGGGGCTGTATATATAGGCAGAGAAGGGTCCTAGAAGACATGGTTTTGGATAAGGGTCTCCCATTTACTGCTGAATACACCAGATGGCAGAGGCCCCTGAGGAAAAAATGTCTTTCTATGGAGGGATTAGTCTGACCCTGTTACCTGCTATCAGGGTCCAATTCCCTTCTCCCATGAAAGCCCCAAGACGGCTCTTTCCAGCTGGTCTCTGTCTTGCAGGACAGTGGAGTCTAGCCAGCCGTATCCCCCACTGAGTTGGTCAAGAACCTGTTCTGAGAACTCTCTCCAGCCAGAGCGTGGCCCCAGCTATTGCCATGGTGACAGCAGCTGCTGCTTAGCACCACCAGCCTGGGGACAAAGAAAAGGCGGCCTAGGGATGTGCAAACTGGGCAGCCCTGGACGCCTGGAGGCCTTGGGGGGTGGCAGAAAGACCCCTTTGAGGACCCCTGGTAGTCTCTGATGGGCAGTCAGGAAGTTTGAAAGGCCTCCATCCTCCATTCCTCCACACTGTAATCGGGGTTTATAAAGATAAAGGTTGCTTTGCCAAGGGAGTTCTGCTGTTCTTACACCCACACATTCATGCATGCATTCTTTCACTTTGGTATGCACTGTAATTCTTGAATTTGACATCATATTGACCTTCAAGAGAGTTTGAGACCTGGGAGTATGCATCTGTTGTCCTGCTTTGACTTTAAGACCTGCCCTTAGATGTAGCTGCGTTAGAATCCAGAACTTCATGGCGCTTCTGTGTGACCCAGGGCAACTTAGTTAACTCAGTAATGATAGCTCGTTTATTGTCAGGCATTGTGGTGCATACTTTCCATACATTATCTTATTTAATTTTCATCTACTTTTTTAAAAAAAATGTAGTTGTTTTTAATTCCCACCTTTAGATACAGAAACTGAGGCTCACGATTTGTCCAGCAATGGACCAGGTCTGAGTCATTCTGAAGTCCAAGTTCTTAGCCATTGTTCTTAACCTTGTAAGCTGTGATTTCCTCATCTGTAAATGGGGCTAACAGCTGCCTCCCAAGATGACGGTGTTGTGAGGATGGAATGGGATAATCTTGGTAGAAGCTTTTCATGGAGATAAAGCGCTGGCAGATGCTATCAGCTGCATCCCTGGGGAGGAGAAGGCTGCTTATCTCTGGGTCCTGGGAAAGTCCTCCCACTCTCCTTTAAAGTTACCCAATGGTGGCCAGGCCTCTGGTTTCCAAAATCTCAGGGTCCGGCTGGTCCCTTGTCTCCACAGGTGATTTCCATGGTGATGGTGGCCATAGGAGTCTATGCTCGGCTGATGAAGCACGCAGGTGAGCTATAGGTCCCCCTCTGTCTCCCTACGACTCCTGCCTGGCCTCTTCCTTCTCTGTCTCCTTCAGCCCTGTACCAGCCCTTCCCATATAAGCTATGGGGCTAAATGGGTCAGCCACCCTCTAGCCAAATCTTGGCAGCTTGTTCTCATGTCAGTTCACCTGGATTTCCCAGAGCTCCCATGAACCTTGCAAATATACCTGCCTTTTAGGCTTAGGAAATGTCTAGGACGGAAGGTAGGCCTCTGGGAACAAAGTAATCAGAGGCTTCAGCCCCTCCCTCACTCTGTCCTGGAGTAACTCAACCTCCATTCCTATTCCAGTGTACAAAATCTCCAGGAAATGATCAGCAAAGCTGGCAAGCCTAATGCCATTCTAATTCTTTTCTGGAGTGAAAGTGGTCCCTCCTTTCTTGAGCCAAGGAATGAAGGCTCTTACTTTCTTAGTTCCTCAACTTAAATGCCACAAACCCTGCTGGCCCTTTTTGTTCTCCCCTGAGAGAGGAGCACTGCCTCCCCATAACCTTCACCCAACCACACTAGACATCCCCCCACTAGGGGAGGAGAACATTTGAGGGGGCACCTCCACCCATTCTGGGTGCCACCTGAGTCGGCACCAGGCTCAGACTGAGAAACAGCCCCTTCTCCCAGAAGCAGCCTTGGCCTGCCTGGCTGTGGACCCAGCCATCCTGCTGATCGTGGTGGGCATCCTCATGTTTCTGCTCACCTTCTGCGGCTGTATTGGATCCCTCCGTGAGAACATCTGCCTCCTGCAGACGGTGAGTGCTCAGTGGCCCCACTAGAAAGACCTTGGCCCCCTTCTCCCTGCGCCTCTCAGCCTCCCAATGCCATTCCTACAACCTTTCGATGTCCTCTGTCCCACCCTACCCCCGAGGTCAGTGCTGTCCACTCCTCACTATAGAGTTCAGCCCAGGTGACCCCTTTACTGGATTGGGGGTCATCTGGGAGAAGAACCCTGTGGTCCCTCAGTACTTCCCCTGGCCCTGGGAGGAGCTGCTGCCCAATGTGGTAACAGACTGTTGCCTTTTCCTGCCCACTCCCCACAGTTCTCACTCTGCCTCACCATCGTGTTCCTGCTACAGCTGGCTGCTGGGGTCCTGGGCTTCGTCTTCTCAGACAAGGTAGTGTTGGGAGCCAAGGGCCTTCTCAGGTGTGAACCAGAAGAGGAAGGGAAAGTTTCTGCCTGGGATTAGCCTGATTAATTAACCACAGCACCGAGAAGTATCAGCCTTTGAAAGTTTCTCCTTAGGGATGAATGAATAGCCTTTAAAGTCACCATATTTAAAGAGGACTTTAAGAGTGTGAGGTGTTCCCCTCTGACAATCTGAGAGGCTAACAGGGAAGTAAGTTCTATGAACACAAAGTCAAAATAATCTACAAACTTTAACGGCAAATGATTGGACCACAGACAACATGAAAAGCTTTTTACTTCTTTGGAAAAAAAAAAAAGTCTATTGGAATAAACAGTAGGAAGGAAGGAGGAAAGTAAACAAGATTTTGAACGGTGCTTACCATATCTGGACGTGATCTGTCATTCAGTGATAGTTCCTTTCATTAAGAACCAAAATTCCTTTCCCAAAGGGCAAATGATTGTAGAGGACAGTATAGGATTATGGATAGGACATTTTGGGAAAAGTAGTGGAGCAAGAAGGAAGAGATCATGGTAGAAACTATGAAGTTGAGAGCCACTGTATTCATTCAGAATGTCCTAGTCCTTCTGGCTTAGTAAACTCTTAAAATGAAAAATGTAGATGTGTTGAATCTAAAGAGATGTAGTTCTCTTATGTCCACTAGAGGTCAGTGCTTCAGCTCAGTAAGCCTTTTTCTACTAAAAAAAAAAAAAAGTTTGCTTTGCATCAATCAGCAAGTATTTTGTGGTAATAGTATTCAGAAGTAGATAAATATTTGATTATCATGAAATGTGGCTCTTTGAAGGTCCACTGGTACCTGAGGGCCCAGGGATGGATGGGCTTCAGAACTGGCTCTCTTCCATCACTAGGACTTGGTTCTGATGTCAAGGCTAACTTAAACAAAGATGACTGCTGTCTACTATTATTTCTGCAGGGAGGAGCAGGTTAGGGTTTAGTTCTGTGTTCTTATCCCCTACTTCTGTCTCTGGCAGGCACGAGGGAAAGTGAGTGAGATCATCAATAATGCCATTGTACACTACCGAGATGACTTGGACCTACAGAACCTCATTGATTTTGGCCAGAAGGAGGTATGGGCTAAGAGGTGGGGGTGGGCAGCTAGTGGTCTGGGAAGCTGTGAGCAAAAGTGCCTCCCCAAGAGAGGCCTCACCCTGCAGGCCTGTGGGCTTCCTCATTACCTGCCAGAGTAATGGATTCTGGGAAGGGGGTTGGAAAAAGAAATACATGCAGGGTGCTTTAAAAGTATTTTTAAGGGCATAGAACAGAATGTATAGTAATCTACCACTTGTGTAAAATAAGAGGGAGGAAAGAACATGTATTCATATTTGCAAAAGGAATCTGAAAGGATATGTAAGAAACTATTATAAGTGGTTGCTTATAGGGGGGGATGAAGAACTTGGAAGATTTTTTAATATTAACTTTTATTCAGAAATTAAATTTTTAAGATTGTGATAAAATATACATAACATAAAATTTACAATTTTAACCATTTTTTAAGTGTACAGATCTGTGGCTGTAAGTACAGTCACATTATTGTACAACCATCATCACCATTTACCTCCAGAACTTTTTCATCTTCCCCAACTGAAATTCTATATCCATTAAGCAATAACTTCTCATTTCCTCCTCCCCCAGTTTCTGGCAACTACCATTCTACTTTTTGTTTCTATGAATTTGACAACTCTAGTACCTATTATAAGTGGAATCACACAGTATTTGTTCTTTTGTGACTGGCTTATTTCACTTAGCATAATGTCTTCAATATTCACCCATATTGTAGGATGTGTCAAAATTCCCTTCCTTTTTAAGGCTCAACAATATTCCATTGTATGTATATACCATACTTTGATAATCCATTCATCTTTTGATGCACACTTGAGTCAGTTCCAACTTTTGGCTATTGTGAATAATACTGCTATGAATCAAAAGCTACATTTTAAATAAAAGTGCTTCTGAGACCAGTGTTGAGTTCCCCTTCCCCTGGCGTAATAGACACTGACCTAGTCCTACTTGCTTTCATGGAGTAATTATGGGCCCACAATATTGCAGGTCCTCCTCTTGTGTTTTCTCTACATTAACACAAATGTTTACAACACTGAGCCTTTTATTTCAGTCAGTATTTTTGAACACCTCCGTTTGCCAGGCTCTGTGCTATTCAGGACTTCACAACCAGAAACTGCCCTCAAGAAACTCATAGTTTAAAGCAGTGGTTCTCAACCTTGGCTGCACATTAGAATCACCTGGGAATCTTTTTAAAATCCTGATTTCTGGGCCTCGTTCTCCGGAAATTCTGTTTCTTTGTTATGGGGTGGGGCCACAACAAGTTTAAAGTGTACAACTTCTTCCCCTGAAGGCCATTGAGAAACTTGGGCTCATGTTTCAAGGTTGTGTTAAACACAACCTGCCCTTACAAGTGGAAACTTGCCATAGACTTTTGGCTGCTCTGAGAATTCTCCTGATCACCTCATTGTGAGTGTGGGTGATTCTTAACCTCTGTGATGGGCTTCGTTGCAGTTCAGCTGCTGTGGAGGGATTTCCTACAAGGACTGGTCCCAGAACATGTACTTCAACTGTTCAGAAGATAACCCCAGCCGTGAGCGTTGCTCTGTGCCTTACTCCTGTTGCTTGCCTACTCCCAGCCAGGTAAGCAGACTTCACACCTCATTTCCTCCCGGGCAGTGATCTGAGTTACTTTCTGATTAGGGCAGTCACAATTGGGAATCCCCATGCCCTGGTTTAACCAATCGATTTTGTTGGACAGCTGTCAGATGTTTTTCTTCACCCCAATCTGATGGCTTTGTTAGCCTTTTACTCATGTAGCCCACATGGGAGTTCAGAAGGGGTGAGTCTCTGAAGCAAAGAGAACTGGACTCGGATCTCTCCAAGGAAGGGAAGCCTGCATTTAGCAACTTATAACCTAGCATCCTCCACATATATCCTCTAACAATTTAGGACTTTAAGAAGGGTGGGAAGCCCATCAGCTGGGGTCTGAAAGAAAAGGTCATTGGAATGGGAGTCCCACTCGGCTTTTACTTTCTCACTAGGCAGTGATCAACACCATGTGTGGCCAAGGAATGCAGGCCCTTGAGTACTTGGAAGCTAGTAAAGTCATCTACACCAACGGCTGTATTGACAAATTGGTCAACTGGATACACAGCAACCTCTTCTTACTTGGTGGTGTGGCACTGGGCCTGGCCATCCCCCAGGTAACTTACCCTGCAAGACTTGTGGGTCCCACAATTCTGCAAAGACTCCTTTGTTTGGGGGAGGGCACCTGGGATCAGCTAGGGTGTCAGGCACTGACATTGCTGAGGAGCAGGGGATGAGATGGTGCTGATGGAACTGGGAAGATTGAGTCAGGGAAAACAAGGGCATTGCTCATTGCTGAGGGCCCAATCCTTCTTGCCTCTGCCAGCTGGTGGGAATCCTGCTGTCCCAGATCCTTGTGAATCAGATCAAAGATCAGATCAAGCTACAGCTCTACAACCAACAGCACCGGGCTGACCCATGGTACTGAGAGTCCATCTGCACCTCCTCACTATGGCAACAGGCAAGCCTCATCACCAACAGCAGTGGGTACAGCGCTCAGTGCTCAATGGAGATTTGGATTCCCCCCAGCAACAGCCCAGTGGGAAGAAGCAAACTCCAGACAGGCAGATGGCAGGTGCACAGGTGGCTCAAGTCTCGGGAAGATGCTCCTCCGCTCCCCTTTCTAGCCCTCAGCATTGTTAGAGAGTTATTTTGTATTGTTTCTAACCTAACCCATTTGGGTTTATGTTTTTTTAAGTTTTGTCTGGGCAGAGATGTTTGGGAACAGCAGTTGCACCGAGTCATGGGGTATAGCTGCTGCTTTTCATGGAGGCACTATAACTGACCGCTCTACTGAGGCTGCTACTGAGGTTGACGGACACACTCGGAATCCAACTGTTGCCAGCAAGACCTGGCTGAGGAGTGGACCCAGCAGCCCTGCCTGGAGTCCATTTGGCATGATACCGGCTCCAGAAGGGAAGGGAATGGAGCAGGCAGTGAGCTTGGGGGTCAGCTGGGGACAGTTGTATGTGTTGGGTAGCAATGGAAGGCAATATGTTTACTAAATGCCTGCCCTGCCATCCTCCCAGGTAGTCAGAGTGAGGTACATCCTGTCCCTCCCTCATTTCCATGGAAACATGGCAGCAAGGACAACAGCAGCCAAATTCATCCCTCTCTCCGACACCCTTTGAAAAATGTTCGGGACCATGGTCTCTATATTCTGCAGCCAGCAAAGGTGGAACTGAGCCATTCCTTCTTTTTAATTCCTCCAGTGTGGCCCTCCCTCTCCAGCGAGTGGGGTTCTTTAAGCTTGGCAGTGTACTGAGGAGGGGAGGTAACCCCCGCCCTCTCGCCCCCCCCATTCCCCTGCACCAGAGCTCAGTATTTCTACAGTGTAAGAAGCAGGGATCTTGCTGGGGCAGGGGGAGCCAGAAATGGCAATAAAAGTTTGTTGACCTGGGCTAAGCTGAACTCCATGAATTTTCCATTCTGGCAACTAGAAGGGGAAGGGTAGCGGGCCCGGCGTGGGCCCTCCCTCCAGGAGGGGACTGGAGACTCCCCTACATACCGCTGTACCTCCTCGGTCCCATGTCCCTCTATCAGATGTGCCCCCTTCTCCCACAACCCGCTTCGTCTAAATTAGGTCGAAAGATCCCACTTCTGATCTGGAAATGCGTTAACTGTATCCCAAAACCTAATGTTAATTTTCTTTTTGCCAAACTAAAAGTGAACTAAAATTTGCCACCCAAAACTTTTAGGGTAGGGGTAGGTAAAGATATGTCTGGATATCGTGGTCTAGCGCTCTCCCTGGGTGAGACAGGAGCGAGGAGGGCAAAGGCCACCTCTTCACGCCCAGTCCTGGCCCTCCAGCCCCCTTCATCTTTATCTGAAAGAGCTGGTCACCACAGCCCAGTGGTTCTCAACCCTCTGGCCCTTTAAATACAGTTCCTCATGTTGTGACCCAACCATAAAATTATTTTCGTTGCTACTTCATAACTGTAATGTTGCTACTGTTATGAATCGTCATGTAAATATCTGATATGCAGGATGGTCTTAGGCGACCCCTGTGAAAGGGTCGTTTGACCGCCAAAGGGGTCGCGACCCACAGGTTGAGAACCGCTGCCGCAGCCCATCTTGCTTAGGAGAAGACTCAGAAAAACATGTGAGCCGGAGCGGGGCTTCCTCGGGCCCAGAGGAGCGTGCAAGGGCGGGGAGCGGGGAGGCCCGCGGGCGAGACGGAGGGCGGGGCCGGGGCGGGGCCATCGTGGGTGGTCCTCGCCCCCGCGGCGGCCAGAACCAGCTCCTCAGCTCACCCCCTTCCGGGGAGCGGGGGGCTGGGCTGCGTGACCCCATTGCGCCGTGAGGGTGCCCCAAGTCTCCTCGCCCGCCCCTGCAGTCTGGGGGCTCCGACTAGGGAGCCCAGGAAAGACCCGAGAGAATCCCTGCGGCGCGGGGGAGGCAGAGTTGCGAGTTCTCTCCCGCCCCCAGTCTCTCCTGAGCGAGCCTTCTGCTCCTGGGAGGGCGCCTTTCCAGCAGCCGCCTGGGGCCCCAGCCAACGTTTCGTTCCAGCTAGTAACAGAACGGAAAGAAAAAACAAAATCATCACAAATAAAAAATTAAAAGCAAGGGCCTTTTCTTCTGGGAGAGAGGAGTTGAAAAGCACGCTTTCTTAGTACCAGAGACGGGCGTTTTATACTTTTTCTTCTTTTGGTGACACAGGTCCAGGGTTAGGAGTTGGAGTGATACATCTTCCCAGCTCACTGCCTTTTGGTGAGCTCACCTGACAGGAGGGTCTTTTAGGGCCTCGTGGAGAAAGAGACCAAAAACGGGTCCACAGCCGGCTGGTGTGGCACCAGGTCGCCCATTTGATTCCCAGGTCAGGGCACATGCAGATTGATGTTTCTCTCTCATTGATGTTTCTATCTCCCTCTCCTCCCTTCCTTTCTCTGAAATCAATAAAGACCTATTTTTGATAGAAAAGAAGGAAGGGAGGGAGGGAAGAAAAGAAAAAGAAAAATGGTGATCCACAGAACCAGTATTCAAATCCAGATTTCTTAAACTCCAAGCTGTATTTTTACTTAAGTCTCTATAGTCTCTCGGTATCTAGGCTTCTGGGCTTGGACAAAAGGTCGGGAATTTCTGCCCAAGCCCCAGGTCTTAAAACAATCTGAGCAAATGTTCAGAAGCTTGTAGTGTGGTTCAATGTTTCTAGCTAGATTTGTTCCTCAGTGTCTCTGGTATCAGTATCTCTCTAGCTTTCTCTTTGGCCTGATATTGAGAGGGGGAAAAATTGCCCCAATTTTTAAAAGATGTTTTTTCATTATTTCTGTTATTTCATGTTTCACCTTAATTTGCTCCCTGAATTTCCATGTTTCTAATAACCCCAGTTTCAAGCATGTGGGGTTAACACTAGTATTTTAGAACAGCTATTAAGTCTAGGTTCAAAGAAGAAGATTGTTGGAGTAGTGGATATCAGGCTGGATGGGCAGAAATGAAGAGAAAAGACTTAAAGCAGAGGTCGCCAACCGGTGGTCCATGGACCACTGGTGGTCCGTGAGGTCCGAAAGGTTGGTGACCACTGACTTAAAGGATGGTGAAACTCTGGCTGGAGTGACATGGCAAGAAAGGTGCCACTGGGTTCTGTGGGCCTCAAACCCTACAATTTAAACAAGGACTGGAGTCCAGGAGCGCCAGTTTTGCAGAATGTTCAATGAAATTCTGATTCCCTCTGTATTCATTTTCTGTTGCTGCTGTAACAAAGTACCACAAATTTAGTGGCTTAAAACAACACAAATTTGTTATCTTACAGTTCTGGAAGTCAGAATTCAAAATGGGTTTCTCTGGGCTAAGGCAAGGTATGAACAGAATTGAGTTCCTTCTGAGGCCTCTAGAGGATCCATTCTAGAAGCCACTTGCATTCCTGGCCCCATTTTCCATCTTTCAAAGCACATCACTCCAACTTCTGCTTCCATGGTCACATCTCCTTTTTCTCTCTGACTCTCCCATATGCCCTGATAAGACCGTGATGATTATATTGGGCCCACCCAGATTATCCAGAATAGTCTTCCCATTTTAAGATTCTTATTTTAACCACATTGATAAAGACCCTTTTACCATGCAAGGTAATAAACCCAGGAGGTTTCAGGGATTAAGACATGGACATTTTGGGGTGGCCATTACTTAGCTTACCACATCCCTTTCTCACTCGCATGCATGACTTAAGGTGGGGAGAGGTAGGAATGAGCAATTGTTGGATACTAGCAGAGTTTTCAGTAGGTGTTATCTGGCCTTTGTTCTAATAATTACTTAATATTTATTGAGTGCTTACTGGCTTGTCCCATCCCTAAGACCAAATATGTTACAATGTCAGGGACTAGTTTCAAAAAGGGAACGCGGAAAGGGCACACCTTCTTCCGCCAGAAGAGTTCTCCTGATCCATTCACCTAAAATGGTTAGGAACATTGTGAGAGCCCCCACCCCCTAAAAGTAAGTTGAGTAATTAGATGTTTCATCCATAGATAAAACACTTAGAGGAGGGAGTAAAGCAAGGGATAACCATGCTCTAGAACTCAGGTTGGAAGTTCAATCAGATGAATGGAATAGCATAGAGATTCCAGAAATGTTTTCAGTTATCAGTACACCAATACACAGGTGTTAGGGCAAATGGATTACGCTAATTATGCTATGGAAAAGAAGTAACTTAGATTCATATCTCACCTCATACACTGAAATGCTTTCCAGAAGGTAAAATAATTAAATATTTTCATGCAAAACAAACAAACAAACAAAAACGAGTCAGAATATCGTATTTGTCCTAGCTCTAGGGAGCTGTAGTGGACAGTTTTCAGTGCATCTGCCTAGCTCACAATGATTCTTCCTTTTTTGGAAACTGGCACCCTACTCCTCAAGCCATAGGGGTGAGTCTTGAGGAGCCATATCTGTACTACAAGACGTGGTCTCCTAGACATAGCTGACTGGATCAAGCTTGGGCACTATATTAGTTTCCTAGAGCTACTGTGACAAAGTACCACAGACTGGGTGGCTTAAAACAACAGAAACTATTGTCTCACAGTTCTGGAGCCCAGAAGTCCAAAATCAAGGTATTGGTAGGGCCATGTTCCTTCTGGTGCCTCTAGTGGAGGATTCTTCCTTACCCCTTTCAGCTTCTGCTAGCCCCAGACATTCCTTGGGTTATGGCAATTATCTGTGATCTCTGCCTTTATCTTCACCTGGCTATCTTACCTCTGTGTCTGTGTCCTAATTTCTTCTTATAAAGACACAAGTTATACAGAAACTAGGGGCCCAGTGTACGAATTTGTGCACCTGGAAAGGAACTGTGGGCCGCAAGGCTGCGGTGGGCACAGGGGCGGGTCTCGACTCATCCTCCGTGCCCCTGCCTGGCCCCTTTTGCCGCAGCCCCCAGTCCCCTGTCTGCCAGCAGACCCGCTCCCGCTGCCACCACTCCCACCCACTGAGGGCGACGGCCCCACTCGCACCCACTGAGATTGGGGCCGGTGTCAGCAGCGGGTGTGAGGGGGGCCAGCGCCATCAGCAGGTGTGAGTGGCGGCTGCTGCCCCGATAGCCCCTCAGGAGCAGGGGGAGGCGGAGAAGCCCTCAGAGGCAATTGGGGCCGGCAGCCGCTGCTCACACCTGCTGATGGTGCTGAGCAATCGGGACTGGCGCCGGGCGCCAGCAGCGGGTGCAAGTCGTGGCTCTGGCGCTGGCTGTGGGTGTGAACAGGGCCTGCGCTGGCAGTGGGTGCAAGCGGGGCCATCACTGGCAGTGGGTGCGAGAGGTGGCTGCTGTCCCCGATCGCCCCTCTGGAGCAGGGGGAGGTGGAGAAGCCCTGAGGGGCAATTGGGGCCAGCAGCCACTGCTTGCACCCGCTGACGGACCCGAGCAATTGGGTCCGGCGCCATGTGCTGGCAGTGGGTGCATGTGGCAGCTCCGGCGCCGGCAGCAGGTATGAGCGCTGGGCCAGACCACAGCACATGGGAGCAAAGAATTTTCAGTAACCACCAGAGGCTCGCCCCAATGACAGCGACCAGCGCCCCACCTTGGTGTGGTGCCCCTGCTCACCGACTCCATCATCTCACTGCGGCTAACGCCTACCACATTCCTCGTTCTGCCACCTGCTGCTGCTGCCCACCATGTTCCGCGCATGCCCCCTGGTGGTCAGCGCATGTCATAGCGACCAGTTGTTTGGTTGTTCCACCATTTGGTCTATTTGCATATTAGGGTTTTATATATATAGATAAGGGCCCTCTCTACTCTAGTATGACCTCATTTTAACTCATTACATCTGCAATGACCCTGTTTCCAAATAAGGTCACCTTCTGAGGTCCTAAGGGATTAGGGGTTCAACATATCTCTTTTTTGGGGGGGGTGCAATTCAACCCATAGTGGGCATCTAGCCCATCCTGCCAAACACTTTCTTCTCTGGGACTTCAGAATTGAGAATGAGATTCTAGTCACAGCCTGGGCTGACTGGTCTGATGAAGAAAGAGAGGACAAGGGGAGGCTGAGGTTCAGCCTTCTCACACCTATGGACTAAGTAGCAGAGAAGGTCTGTTTACAGAAAGCAGAAGGGAACAGAGTATCAGGAGGCAGAGACAAAAGGGATAGAGGAAGGGTAGTTCTGGTGGCAGCTTTCACTACGGTCCTACCTTTTTGCAGTTCTACAGCTGTGCTGACTTGGGCCCCCTGGGACACTTCTTACAGAGAAGCTTGCTTTGTTTGCTTAGGAAGCTCAACTTGGTTTCTGTGGCTTACAAGCAAAGTTAAATAGAAAAGCTATAAACAGAGTAAGATACTATATTAGTTTCCCGTTGCTGCTGTAACAACTCACCACAAACTTAGTACTTAAGACAACACAAATTTACTATTATATAGTTCTATAAGTCAGGAGACTGCTGTGGGTCTCACTGGGCTAACATCAAGGTGTTGGCCCTAGCCAGTTTGGCTCAGTGGATAGAGCCTCAGCTGGCGACTAAAGGGTCATGGGTTCCATTCCTGACAAGGGCATGTATCTCAGTTGCAGGCTTCATCCCAGGCCCCAATTGGGGTGTGGCAACCAATCCATGTGTCTCTCTCACATCAGACACATTGATGTTTCTCTCTGTGTCTTCCCCTCCCTTCCAGCCTCCCTAAAAATCAATGGAAAAATATCTCCGGTGAGGATTAACAAAATAAACAATCCTATATAATAAAAGCCTAATATGCTAAGGATCCGACCGGTCATCTGACCATTCGACCAGTCGCTATGATGTGCACTGACCACCAGGGGGCAGATGCTCTGACTGGTAGGTTAGCTTGCTGCTGGAGTCCGGCCAATTGGGACCGGGCCAGATGGGCTGGACACTCCCTGGACGAATCTGTGCACCAGGCCTCTAGTAAATAAATAAAATCAAGATGTTGGCAGGGCTGCATTCCTTTCTGGAGGTTCCAGGAGAGACTCTTTCCTTGAATTTTCCAGCTTCCTCAAGCCCCTTCCTTCCATCTTTGAAGACAGCAACAGCAGGTCAAGTCCTTCTCACAACAGCATCTCTAGTTCTCTACAGACAGGAAAGGTTTGCTGTTTGTGAAGACTCCTGTGATTAGATTGGGTCCATCTGCATAATTCAGGCTGATTTCCCCATTTCAAGGTCCTTAATCTTTTTTCTTCTTCTTCTTTATGGAAGAGCATCCCAGGCCAGTAAACAAACAAATAAACAAATGGAGAACAATATTATGAGGAATCACTACAGTGACTTACGTTTTATCAGCATTTGAGCAGGGTATTATTTTGATCAATTGTAAGGAGTGAGAAAAGATATGCCATGATGTCCAATATTCTTGGTGTATGAGCATTATAATGTAGATACTGGACTAAATGGAATGGTGACTTTTTTAGGAGAATAGTGGGAAAGGTTAGTTACAGACTGGATATAAAATACGGAGAATATTATTCAAGATCCTTAATCTTAATTTCTTCCATCTTCAAAGTCCCTTTTGCAATGTGAGGTCTCATATTCACAGGTCCTGGGGATTTGGACCTATTATTTTGCCTCCCACAGATGCACAATAAAATATATCATGACCATTTGTAATAAGATAGATGGCTGAGAGTTTAATGATCTTTCTTTGCACTGTTTCTTTTTCTTATAAAGTTGTTTCATTCTATTTGAACTGAGGATGTGCCCGCAACCAAGGCACGTGCCCCTGACCGGAATCGAACCCGGGACCCTTGAGTCCGCAGGCTGACGCTCTATCCACTGAGCCAAACCGGTTAGGGCCATGGACATCTTTAGGACCTATTATTTTGCCTCCCACAGATGCACAATAAAATATATCATGACCATTTGTAATAAGATAGATGGCTGAGAGTTTAATGATCTTTCTTTGCACTGTTTCTTTTTCTTATAAAGTTGTTTCATTCTATTTGAACAACTCACTCTGAAGCCTTGGCCTCCTAAAGGTCTTTATGAAGAACACAAGGTCAAATCTGTCAGATTCAAGGACCTTTAATTTGCTGCCTTCTTATAGTTGAAGGTTTAAATATCCCAGAAAGACACTAAATGAGGACATACTCCCAAAGGCCTGATTGGAGCCAGGAAGGAAGGAATAGAATGAGATAAAAGTCCCTGCTAGAGAATTGCACATATTAAAATGTTCTTACTGAAAAAAAGGCAATTGAAATTCTTCTGAATGGAGAGTCTGGGGTAGATACCTTGATAAAGGTATTGTTTCTGGCAAGCTGTAAAGGCTAATTTAAGTATATACACACTAAATGAAATGTACATCTACAGGAAGGCAGATTCACGTGTTCACTCAACAAGGTACAGTGGAGAACACAACTTCCTGTCTTCCTAAGTGTACTGGAAGAGACAGATTTATGCAAAATACGTTATACCTTATACATACATTATTTTGTCAGGTGGAAATAAAGTATTTGAAGAAAAATAAAGCAAGCTATGAAAGTAGAGAGTGACAGAAGAGGTGCTATTTTGGGTGAGGCAGTTTTTTAAAATGCCTTAAATTTTAAAAATAATTTAAAAATAATTTTAGACTCCCAGGAGGTTGCAAACAAATATACAGGGAAGCCCCACACATTTTTCCTAATATCCCCCAATGTTACGATTTTTTTTCAATTATAATAAAATATCAAAATCAAGGAATTGACATCACCAGTTATAAATGCACTCATTTGAGTATGTGTGCATAGCTCTGTGTAATTTTAATCATACTTGTAGCCTTGTGTAATCATCACTACAATCAAGGTACTGAACTGCATCTATGAATTATACTCAATAAAGCTATGACAAAAAAATACTCAACTGTATCAACACAAGAGATGTCATTGTTAGCCACATCTCTTTATAGCCACATCCATCCCTCCTCACCATCACTAACCCCTGGCAACCATTAGATCTGTATCTCTATAATTAGGTTATTTCATAAAGGTCATATCAATAGAATCATGCACATCGGCTTTTTTCACTCAGCATAATTCCCTTAAGATCCATCCAAGTCAGGTGAACCAATGGTTTGTTCCTTTGTATTTCTCAGTAGTAGTCCATGGTATGGATGTACCACAGTTTGCTTAACCATTCACCCATGAAAAGATATTTGGTGAGTTTCAAGTTTTGAGCGATAACAAATAAAACTGCTATGAATATTTGTGTACAAGTTCCTGTGTGAAAATAAGTCTTCATTTATCTTGGCTAAATGCCCAGAAGTGTGATTGCTGGGTTGTGTGGTAAGCGAATGTATGGTTTTGTTTTGTTTTGTTTCAGAAACTAACAAACTGTTTTCCAGAATAACTGTCATTTACATTCCCCAACGATGTATGAGGGATTCAGTTTCTCCATAGCTTTGCCAGCATTTGGTGTTAATCACTGTTTTTCATTTCAACCATTTTGATAAGTGTGTTGGGATATCTCGTTGCGGTTTGATTTACATTTCTCTAATGACTAATGATGTTGAATATATTTTCATGTATTATTTGCCTCCTCTATAATCTCTTTGGTGAAGTGTCTGCATGTTTTTGCCCATTTTCTAATTGTATTGTTTGTTTTCATATTACTGGTTTTGAGAGTTCTTTGTATGTTCCAGATATTAGACCTTTGTCAGATATGTGCTTTGTAAATACTTTGCCCCAGTCTGTAATTTATCTTTTCATTTTCTTAATAGTGACTTTTGCAGGGCTAAAGTTTTTTGAAATTCTGATGAGGTACAATTTATCTATTTTCCCTCTTGTAGGTCATTCTTTTGGTGTCAAGTCTAAGAACTCTTTGTCTAGTCATATAGGTTCTGAAAATTTTCTCCTGTATTCTTTCCTGGAAGTTTTATAGTTTTTGTTTACATGTACTAGTAAGTCCATGATTCATTTTGAGTTAATTTTTGTATAAGGTGTCAAATTTAGGTCGAGTTTCACAAGTTTTGCTTATGGATGTCTAATTGCTCCAACACCATTTATTGAAAAGGTTATCTCTCCATTGAATTTCCTTTGCTACTCTGTCGAAGACATTAGGCATATTTGTGGTCATATTTCTAGGGTTCCTATTCTGTTCCACTGATCAATGTGTGGATCTTTCTGCCAGTACCACACTGTCTTGATTACTGTAGCTATATAGTAAGCCTTAATATTGAGAAGTGATTTCTCCCACTTTATTCTTCATTTCCAAAAATTATGTTGTCTATACTAGTGCCTTTCACTTTCCAAATAAATTTTAGCATAAACTTGTCTATGTCTACAGAGAAACTTGCTGAGATTTTGATATGAATTCTGTTAAACTGAGAGGTTTAGAGAATCAACGTGTAGGAAATTGACATCTTCACTACATTGAATCTTCCAATCCATGAACACAGTGTGTCTCTCCAAGGATTTAGGTTGTCTTTTATTACTTTCATCAGCATTTAATAATTTCCATCATATAGATCATGTTCATATTTTTGTTAGATTTAAACTTAAATATTTAGTTTTCTTTGGAGCAATTTGTAAGGGATGCCTTCTTGAGGAGAGATAGTTGAACCGAGATTTTAGTTATCATCATATAGATCATGTTCATATTTTTTAGATTTAAACTTAAATATTTAGTTTTTCTTTGGAGCAATTTGTAAGGGATGTCTTCTTGAGGAGAGATAGTTGAACCGAGATTTTAGTTAACTTGAGAACGAGTGCAAAGGTCCTAAGGCATGAGCTTGTTGGTGTGTGTAAGGATCAGCAAAGGAGCTGCATGTCTGAGATGGAATGAGCTAGAAAAAGAGTCGCACCAAATGAGATCCAGGAGGTTGCTAGGGGTTGTCAGGGCCTTTGTAAAGTCCTGATGAGATCTTGAAGATTTACTCTAAGTGTTATGAGGTACCATTGGAGAGTTTTGAGCGCAGGAATGATATGATATGACCTTTTAAAAGGATCACCCCAGCACCTGGCTGGAGAATAGGCTGTAGGAGGATAAAGGGAAACAGAGAGCTCTGTTAGGAAGCTCTTGGAGTGGCCCAGGTGACAGATGATAGTAACTCAGACCAGGTTGGTAGCTGTGGAGGGATGAGGAATAGTTGGAGTGACAGGGTTAGCTGATGGATTGCGTGTGAGATGTTAGTGAAAGAGGGGAATCAAAGATGACTCCAAGATTCCTAGCCAGTGCGGCCGGGTAAAGGAAATGATGGTGCCATTTATTGAGCAGAGGAAAACTGTGCTCTGCAGTACAAAAACAGAACCAGAAAGACCTAAAATCTGATATCACAGACTGGAATGGGGTAAAGATTACTTTTCCTCAAACCAGACACATTTCTACAATGTTGGCTACTAGTTGGGCTTCCAGGAATTATTAAAATGGCACCATGGGAAAGATGACAGAGATAAAATAAAGGAAGTGAAATTGACAGTTATTAAGCATTTAAGGACCAAGATTTCTCATGTTAATATTAATCCTCATTAGATTCCTTTTAGCTAAATAGTAATATGCTTCTCTCTCTCTCTCTCTCTCTCTCTCTCTCTCTCCCCCTCTCTCTTATTTCTCCTCTTTTTCTCTTTTTGGTTTATCCTCACCTGAGGATATTTTTCCATTGATTTTTAGAGAGAGTAGAAGAATCCACCACCCTTCTGTGTGCGGACTGACGCTCTAACCACTGAGGACACTGGCCAGGGTTCTCTCTTTTTTATAAATTAATCCTCACCTGAGGATATGTTTTTATTGATTTTTTTAGAGCGAGAAAGGGAGGAAAAGAGAGAGGGAGGGAGAGAAAGAGAAACATCCATGTGAGAGGGAAATATCGATCCATTGCTTCCTGCATGCACCTTGACCGGGGGTTGAACCAGAAACCTAGGTACATATGTGCCCTGACCGGGTATTGAACCAGCAACCTTTGGTGTATGAGATGATGTTCCAATCAACTGAGTCACCTGGCCAGGGTTCTCTCTCTCTTTTTTAATGAAGAAAAGTATACATAACATATAACATGCTAGTTATCATTTTAACCATTTGTGAATTTACAATTCAGTGGCATTAAATATATTTACAATGTTGTGTAACCATCACTACTATCTAGACGCCAAACTTTTTCATCTCCCCAACAAAAGCTCTATAGTCCAGTGGTCGGCAAACTGCGGCTTGGCAAACCGCGGCTCGCGAGCCACATGTGGCTCTTTGGCCCCTTGAGCATGGCTCTTCCAAAAAATACCAACTTCTGCGCATGGGCCAGGAAGTTTCAATTGCACTGTGCGTGCGCGCCCGCACATGGTATTTTGTGAGAGAGCAACGCTCAAGGGGCCAAAGAGCCGCATGTGGCTCAGGAGCCACGGTTTGCCGACCACGGCTCTATACCATTAAACAACAACCCTTTCTTCCCTCCACTTTACCCCTAGTAAACTATATTCTATTTTCTGTATCCATGAATTTGCCTATTCTAGATAGCTCATAGAAGCAGAATCATTCAATATTTGTCCTTTTGTATTTGGCTTATGTTACTACTAAGCATGTTTTCAAGGTCCATCATATTGTACCCTGTATCAAAATGCTGAATAATATTCCCTTGTATGTATAGGCTACATTTTGTTCACCCATTCATGTATTGATGGGCACTTTGGTTGTTTCTACCTTCTGGCAATTGTGAATAGTGCTGCTATGAACATTAGTGTACAACTTTCTGAATTCCTGCTGTCAGTTCTTTTGGACATATACCTAGAAGTGTAATTGCTAAGTCATATGGTAGTTCTGCATTTAGACTTTTGAGAAACCACCAAAGTTTTCCACAAAGTTGCACCATTTTGCATTTCTAGCAGCAATGCACAGATTTCCAATTTCTTCACATTGTTGCTAACACTTATTTTTCATGTTTTTTTTAATAGCCACCCTAGTAGTTGTGAAGTTGTATCACATAGTGGTTTTGATTGCATTTCCCTAATGACTTATGATGTTGAGGATTTTTTTCATGTGTCTTCGGCCATTTGTATATCTTCTTAAGAGAAATATCTATTCAAGTCTTTGCTTATTTATTTATTTATTGTTATTCCTCACCCGAGGATGTTTTTTCCATTAATTTTTAGAGAGAATGGGAGGGAGGGAATCAAACCTGCAATGCTTCAGTGTGTGGGCCAACATTCTAACCATTTAGCAAATCTTTGCCCCTTTTAAATTTGGTTGTTTGTTTTGTTGTTGAGTTGTAGGAATTCTTTATATATTCTGGATATTAATTCCTTATAAGACATATGATTTGCAAATATTTTCTCCCATTTTATTGGTTGTCTTTTTTAAAATTGTATCCTTTAATGCACAAAAGTTCTTAATTTTGAAGAAGTCCAATTAATCTGTTTTTTTAATTGCTTGTGCTTCTGGTGTCATAGTCATGAAATTGTTGCCAAATCCAATGCTATGCATATTTTTCCTGAATGTTTTCTTCTAAGAATTTTATAGTATTAGCTCTTAAACTTAGGTCTTTGATTCAGTTTGAGTTAATTTTTTGTATATTGGGTAAGGTAAGTGTACAACTTCATTCTTTTACATATAAATACCTAGTTTTCCTATCACTATTTGTTTAAAAGACGTTCTTTCCAATTAAATGGTCTTTGCACCTTGTAAAAAGTCAATTGGCCATATATGTAAGGGTTTATTTTTAGGCTTTCTATTCTATTCTATTGGTTTATATGTCTGTCTTTATGCCAGTATCATAGTTTTAATTACTGCAGCTTTATAGTAGGTTTCAAAATCAGGACGTGTGGTCTTCCTATTTCATTACTCTTTTTCAAGATTGTTTTGACTATAGGGCTCCACCTTTTTAATCTCCGCGGAGTCTCAGAGCTGGTTTTTTAATCGTTACCCTGCTCTGTGTTCTCATTACTCTTTTTCAAGATTGTTTTGACTATGCCCTGGCCAGTGTGGCGTGGTATGAGTGTCGACCCATGAACCAAGAAGTCACTGGTTTGATTCCTCGCCAGGGCACATGCCCCAGTAGCAGGCTCAATCCCCAGTAGGGGTTGTTCAGGAGGAAACCAACCGATGACATTTCTCTCTTATCAATGTTTCTCTCTCTCTATCCCTCTCCCTTCCTCTCTCTCTAAAAATCAATAAAAACATATATTTTTAAAAAAGATTGTTTTGGCTATTCAGGGCCCCTTGCAGTTCTATATGTATTTGAGATCAGCTGTTCCATTTCTGTGAAAAAGGCTGTTGGAATTTTAATAGGAATTGAGGTGGCTCTACAGATCACTTTGGGTAGTGTTGACATCTTAACAATGTTAAGTCTTCCATCCATGAACACAGAATGTCTTTCGACTTATTTAGGTATTTTAAATTTTCTTTCAGCAATGTTTTGTAGTTTTAGGTGTATAAGTTTTCATTTCCTTGATTAGATTTTCCCCCTAAGTATTTAATTCTCTTGTATGCCTTATAATTGGCATTTCCATCTTAAATTACCTTTTCAGGTTGTTCATTGCTGGTATATAGGAACACAATGGATAACATCTGATTTTTGTAAAGGAAGAAGAAATAGGGACTTAGAACAAGTTGCTCAAAGGTTCTTGGCTAGTAAGGCCCAACTTATCTCTAACTCCAAATATATTGTGCTGCCTCTCTGAAGAGGTAGCTTATCTAGTCCCTTCCCCATTTTGCCCATTCCTTCTGACTTGATGCTCTTAGTTGCAAAATAAGAAACACCAGGAAAAGAAATAACTGGCAACAATTATGCTCCAAATTCTAACCAGTGTGTCAACTGAACCATAAGGAAGCAACCAAGGCCTCAAGGATACACATGGATATCCCACAGATACTTTCATGTTCATTCTTTTTGAGTGGAAGTTCCAGAGGCAAATCACAAAGAGCCAACACTGAATGTGTGACTTCAAAATGCCAACATATTTTATGAGAATGACTCAGAAATCAAGAAGCTACTTGTAGCAAATCAAGTACTGTAATAGGTTGTCGATACAGGACAGCTTCTCCTGGCCCTGACAAAAGGACCGTGTTATGACATGTGTTAAGACTCTTGAGGAACTGGGTAGGGAGGTGGCTCAGGATCAGGAGAGAAGCACTTTGCAGCCTTCCATGAGTTTGAAGACTAGGACTGTGTCAAATCACTTCGAAGAGTCTCTAAAACACACTGGCAGTCTTGTTATGCCTGTAGGAGGGCTCAGCTTTCTCCAGGACTCCGGATGCCATTCAGGAACCACCAAGACATTCTCTCCTCCCTGGTCCCTGTTAACACTTTCCTTCCTTCCCAAACCTGAAACTCTGCTTCCTTCTGTTTCTAGGGAACAGACATTTTAAATGTGTAGCCATGGCTATTGCAGCTGCCACTGGTGGGAACCTGGCCCAGTAGCTATAGACAGTACTATGAGAATGTTCTCAATCTGCCTTCCTGCTGGCCTTTGTGTAGGCCAGCAAGAAGCCTAGAGAACACAAGTGTATGTACACATGAGAGAGAGAGAGAGAGAGAGAGAGAGAGAGAGAGAGAGAGAAACTTAGAATACCTTCTCCTTCCTTTTGAAGTGAAGAACATTTTGGCCATAAGACACCATCTTAGGATCTTCTCACTTCACTCTCTTTTATCTCCAGTGTAAAGATACTATATTACAATTATGTGATTATTCCTCATATTTCCCAAGAAATCCCAGACAAGGGATGATAGAGCCTTCATACTTGAAGAATTTTTAGGCAGAGAGGTAAGCACTTACGTAGGTTCCTCCCTAATACACAGAATATTGAGAAAATTTCACAGGACTTCAAAGCTGCCACAGTAACAACCAGATTGAAAAATACGTGGAGAAAGTTCACAAAGCAAAACATCAGTATGATATCAGATCACTTTCTCTGTGGCTCAGACCTTGGACATGTTATAAAAGTCATTTCATTTGCATCACAGAAAAAAATAATGGAAGTAGGTCATAATGTTTCAAATTATTTTTCCAGTGGGAATATTCTGCCCTGATGACAGTCTATTCCATAAATCACCAGCAGCTTCCTTCAAAATGACCCAGCCTCTCGCCTTCATACCATCCTCACGTCGCCTGACTAATGTCCTTACACATATCACTCTGATCAGAACTTTGCAGTTTTCTTTTAATATTTTTTTATTGATTTCAGAGAGAGAAAGGGAGGAGAGATGGAAACATCCATGATGAGAGAGAATCATTGATTGGCTGCCTCCTGCACACCCCCCATTGGGGACAGAGCATGTTGCCCTGACCAGGAATCGACCACGATTTCCTGGTTCATAAGTGGACACTCTACCTCTGAGCCACACCAGCCGGGCTTGCACTGTTTTGTTATTGCCAACAGCATTAAACCTTAATTCCTCTGTATATTATTCAAGTTTTCTTGCCAATCAGTTTCTCTGTTTATCTCTTACTATGTCCTGATTGCCAGGCCAGTCATGCTCTGAGCCATAGTCATAGTTTCCTCCACTTGTAATGCCAGCTCCACTCGCCTATACTTTTCTAACCCCTCTTACTCACATTTCAGGGCTGGATTCAAATCCCACCTCCTCGACTTCTACCCACTCTCCCTGCTATGAATTCCTACAGCATACTCACCTCACTGTACACCTCACTTAGGCAGCTTATTTTTGAGTCATCAATATGCATGTCCTACTGCACTGGATGCTTTGTGGATACAGAGAATAGAATAAGGTCCCTGCCCTGGAGCAGGAGACTTTGCTGTGACGTCATATTACTATTTCTTGAGGGCAAGCTTGTCACCACAGTAACATGCACAAGTTCTGTGAGGATGTCATGCTTATCACAGTGCTGTGTACATCCTAGGATTTCAGAAGGACTTGCTAAATAGAATTAAAGTCTCTCTCTTGCCCTGGCTGGTTTGGCTCACTGAATAGAGGGTCGGCTTGTGACTAAAGGGTCCCAGGTTCGACTCCAGTCAAGGGCATGTACCTTGGTTGCAGGCACATCCCCAGTAGGGGGTGTGCAGGAGGCAGCTGATCAATGCTTCTCTCTCATCGATGTTTCTAACTCTCTATCCCTCTCCCTTCCTCTCTGTAAAAAATCAATAAAATATATTTAAAAAAAATAAAGTCTCTCTCTCTCTCTCTCTCTCTCTCTCAATTGAGGATGGTAGCTGAAGTGCAATTGCTAATTTGCTCATAAATGGCCAACCGTAACAGAACTAGTCCATTTCAGCTAGGCTGAAGGTCAAGGTAGGGAGTAAGACAGGAAAAGCCACCCTAATGTGTTGCCCCATCAGCAACTCAGAAAAGTTGCTCAATGCACGTCCACTCTCCTGGCTGGACCCCTGGCTCTAGGTGTAAATTGAAATCAAGTGCAGTGACTTGCAGAGGCAAAGGAGCCGGGAAAGGCAAAATGAGCAGAGTAAGGGAGGAGAGCGGCGGAAGAAACGCCCTCTGGCAGCGTATGAGCAGCAAGAGCCATCAAGGATGGACTGGCTTCTTTTGGACCCAAACAAAGACACGCCAGGGCTAGTCGTTGGAAACCACAATTCAGGTTTCACACATTTGTAGCAATAAAGGCTTGACGTCGGCACGTTTGGTTTTCAGACACCTGCATCCACAGGTAGCAGCAGTGGGGCAGCTGCCTGAGTGACTCTGAGGTCATTTCTCACTCAGGTCCCGAGCTGGAAGGATTTGGACAAGCGGGAACCCCAAAACCTGTTTTTTTTTCGCCATGGGGCTACGGGACAAGCGGAAAGATCTAACCCAAAGCAGAAAAGATTGGCGCGTTGGGGATGGGACGTGATGTAGATAGAGCTTTCCGCTGACTCCAGGCATCTCCTGTCTCTCCCACCCTAAACCAGAAGAGTCCATTCCCTGCAGAAGACCTAGTGTCGAACGATCCTCGGGTGAATCCAGGTGCCCGCTGAGTTTCGGCGCAGCTCCGGACACGATTTTCACCTACCTCCAGCCCGGGCGCAAGCTGGGTCAGAGCCCCGGGCCGGGCCCAGCTGCGCGCCTGGGTCCCTGAAGCTGGTGCTCCTCCTCTCTCTCCTCCTCCCCTCCTCTTCCCTCTCTCTGCCAGTCCCTCCCCCAGCCGCGGCGGAGGGGGGGCCGGGCTTGGCTCGAGGAGGCCCGTGCATTCCAGAAAGCCTAGCGAGCTAGAGCAACAAAGGAGCCGGGTAGTCGGCGGGAGGAGTCGGGGGGCTGCGGCGCGCTTCGGCCAAGGT
>NW_005360677.1:625371-639296 GCF_000412655.1 Myotis brandtii
GAGCCGCTGCGCTACAACGTGTGCCTGGGCTCGGCGCTGCCCTACGGGGCCACCTCCACGCTGCTGGCTGGGGACTCGGAATCCCAGGAGGAAGCGCACGGCAAGCTCGTGCTCTGGTCCGGTAAGCGCGCGGGAGCCGAGTCCGGGGAGTGCGGCGCTGGGAAGCCGGGACTCTGGGAAGGAAAAGGCTCAGGCCTGAGCTTTGGAAAGGGCGGGACCTGCACCCGAGTGAGTTCGAGGAACAGAGTCTGAAACTTTGGGGCAGACGGAATGCAGGATGGGACCGTCGGTGATGAGGAAGGAGCGGGTCATAAGGCGCCTGAGCAAAGGATGCCTGGGAACTAGGGGTCGGTCAGGAAGGGGCTCTGAGCCTCAGGAAAGGACTTTAAAAGAAAGAAAAGAAAAAAAAAAAAGAGGAGATGCTCCACCAAGTGCCACTCTGGAAGCGGGGTCCTCAGGGATTCAAGATGTTTAGACCTTGGAGAAGAGACCAGGAAATCGAGTTGGAAAGGAAAAAGGGAAGGATGTGGGTAGGCGATCTAGGCAAGGGGGTGGGGAGTGAGAATTGCGTGAAATTTGTGAAGGCTCAGAAACCCCGATGATGAGTAATTAAAAGGCAACCAGAAAGTTCCAAAAATAATGTTTTGGGAGACAGGAAGTCCAGAGAACCCTGATCTTGTGTTGCTTTCACAGGAGATTGCACAGTTTCCTCACCGGAAAAACGGGGACTCTGGTTTTTGCTGGAAATTGTGAAGGACTGAGACTATTCTAAAGGTTATGTGTGTGTTCTTTGGAAGCTTGGTTGCTCAGGCTGGTCAGGGCTGCGGAAGGACACTTAAGCCTGGGATGTTGAGAGCCCGTGGAAACCTCCATAGTGACCTCAAGTCCCAGAGCCCTCACCTCAGGGTGGGATTATGGTCGGCCTGAAAATCTGCAGACTGAACGCACACAGTCCTTCCTTAGCAGCGTGGAGTGAATTATGTCCCCACCTGTCACTCTTCTGAGCCCGGGGCTGGAAGAGCGCTCAGGAAGGTAACTGGCCTTGTCATCCCTTGTTTCTAGCCGGTGTGATTCAAAACTGACCTTGAAAAAGAAAAGAAAATCAAAAGCCAGGAGCACACCTGGCAGCCTCCTTTTGATAGACCTCGATGCCCACATCTCACATCTCCATTCTGCCCTGGGTGTTGCTGGTGATGATCCCGATGAGGGAAGTGTATATAGGTTTCGGGATGTTGGACAAAGCCATATGGATATAGGCCTAGCTTGGTGCAGATGCCAGGTGAGGAACTTGGAGGATGGTGCCCATGGTGGAGCTTCATTGTCTGTGGGTATCACTAGTATATAGGTTGCCTGTCATTGTCCACTGGGCCATAGAGTTCTCAGAGTGTTTGCAGGATGTTGGACAAAGCCATATGGATATAGGCCTGGCTTGGTGCAGATGCCAGGTGAGGAACTTGGAGGGTGGTGCCCATGGTGGAGCTTCATTGTCTGTGGGTATCAGATCAGCATATTGGCAAAAACCATGTGTAATCAGTAAAAATCCATAAATTACCATAATATAAGATCTGTGTAATTCTGCATATACACTACGCCCTCTTTATGGTTATATGTTTGTATAAATGTGTCACAAATAGTAATGTACAGAATGTAAAAAGGGGCGTACGTAGAAATTATCATTTTAGTCTTTAAGGGATATAAATGTAAAGCAGAAGACCAAGGATATAAAAAAAAGAACATAAAAGGTATAAACAATATTTCTTTAGGTATTACCTGAAATAAGGCTTGAGTTTAAGAGCCAGCTGTATGGACAATCCCAATACATCTCTCAGCACTAGAATCTTGCTCACATTATGAGAGGATATTCTGTTTCTCTCTTCTTACATATTTTGCAAGGGCCGATGGTTGAATTCTCCTAAGTTCGATACATGTGTGGTGCTGCCCTTCTGTCGTTGCCATCAAATCAAGGAGGAAGGGTATGAACCTCTTTCCAGCCCTTACTCCTGAGAGCAGCTGCTGAGTAGGCAAAAGCGGTTTTGGCCGGAAAGTTTAGGAGTTAGAAACATCTGCTGGGTATGCAGGTTCAAACCTCACTAGCTGTGCCTCTGGTGGGGTAGGTTCCTGCAGAGGTGCCAGCACTGAGCCCAGATCCTTAGTTCACTCTGAGCTCTCCTCTGTTGCCACCCATCATCCCTCAGCTCAGTCCCATTCCTATGTGTTTTGGTTGTTCTCTTTCTGCTTTGGGTCCTTCTGTGGGATGTTCTATGAAGTAGCGCCAGAAGCAGGTGTTGGTATGAGCTGAGTCATTGTGGGGAGGAGGGGAAGGGGCGTAGAGTGAACCTGCACCAAGAGAGAATCAGAGACAGGCCATCAGCTAGGAATTGCAGCTAGTGGCAAGTGATTGGTCCTATCCTGAGTTAGTGGTCTGGACTTGGCATTAGACATGGTCAGTGTCACCCAGCTCTTGGGGGCATTTTTGTGGGTGAAGAATGGAGATGATCTAGGTTGTCTTTCTCTGTAAACTTTTGAAAGTAGAGACTTGTTCTTCACTTTTTTTCTGAAAGCCTGAGTTCTGAGTACACACACCCACCCAGTCATTTATTCATTTAGATATCGGGTGCTTGCTACATCCTGGAGCGGGTCCTGGGGAATATAAAAATGAAGAATGCAGGCATGAACCCTGCTATCAAGGGGAAGACAGACAGTTAAACAGGCGTTTGCAATATTTGTGATAAAGTAGGGTGCTGAAGGAACACAAAGGACTTTGCAGAGCAAGAGAAGACCTACCCTCTCTACCCCAGAAGAACTGACATTTACCCCATGACCTGAGAAATAAGTAGGAATTACCTGAGCCAAGGATGGGTCGGATAGGAAGGGATAGGAAGAGGAAATAACAGGCACAAAGGTGAAGAGGTGAGAGGGATTGGTACTTTTGAGGAAGTGTAAGAATTTCAGTAGAGCTGGATCAAAGCATGTGAGAGATAGAATTAATAGAGATAAGACCTAGAAACTTAGGAAATAAAGGGACTCATCCCCCATATTAAGTTGGTATGTTGTCCTAAAGATAATAAGGAGCAGTTGAAGGCTTTTAAGCAAGGGAGAGATGTAATCATATTTGCAGTTTAGAAAGGCCTTGAGTACTGTGTGAAGAAGCCATGGTTGGAAAAACCTACAGGCTGGTTGCTTGTTTAGAGGATGGTGAAGGAGTCCAGGTGCGAGATGATGTGTCAGGACTGTAACAGGCTGTAGGAAGTAGACAGATCCCAGAGTTTTAGAGCTAGAACCAGTGGGTCCTGCCGATGAGTTGGATGGAGGGCTTGAATGGAAAGTGGTACCTTCCCTTTCACTAAGCCAGGGAATGCTAGGGGAGGACTAGGTTTAGAAGAAAGCATGGCCATGTGATGAATTAGAGACACTTATTGGACATCTATGTGGACAGACCAGCAGATCTGGACTAGCAGTTGCTAAAGAGAGGTGGCCACCATGTGCTTCTTTGGCCCAGACCACTGAGCCTTTGGGAGCAATGCCACAGAGTGAGGAAGTTCATTGGCTCAAGTTGGATCAGTTTCTAGATTTGAATAGAACTCGGGTCTCTCCTATATCTTTCAACTCTCTGGACTTGGGATTTTTTAGGCACTCAGCACCTTCCCCATTATAGCTTGAAATGCCTCCTCTCAGCATTCTAGGTTGACCAGGCAAACATAATATCCAGGTCATGGTCCACCTTTGGCCAAATCTGGTTTGGCAAATGGGGCAAGAAAGCAGAGAGGCCAGAGACTGGCGAGGGAAATAGGTCCCTGAGAACCGGCACGTAGCCTCTTTGACCACTGCTCTGCTCTGTGTGTGCACAGGGGTCTGTGGCGCTGTCATCGGCCAGGGCAGCCAGTAGGAAAGAGCCAGATGAGTTATGAGAGGAGGGATGTTGTTGGTGATGGTGAGTTATTTGCAGGGTCAGATCAGGAAGAATCTCCTTGGAGCTGTTCCCAAACCTGACTGGCTCATGATCAGAATTAGTTTTTAAAGGATATATTTTGGGAAAGTATAAAAATTCGGAATAAATTCCACATGTTCATGTTTTCAATTTTGGTTCAGATTTTTAACTTCTTAATTGTGAAATGTATCATATTTACAGAAAGTGCATTAAACATAGAGGTACTAAATAACAGATAATTATCAAGTGCCATCTGAATCAAGAACTAGACCATGGTGGGGGGAGGGCGGGGGCGGACATGAGAGGTCAATGAGGGAAAAAGGGGGACATATCTAATACTTTCAACAATAGAGAATTATATTTAAAAAATAGTAAATAAAAAAGAAAAACAAAATGTGCAGTTAAATTTCAACTTCAGATAAACAACAAATACATTTTTATACAAGTATGGCCCATGTAATATATGGGATATACTTATACTAAAAATGTTTTAATTGCCTAGAGCTGGGGTGGGGGGCGGGGAATGAAAGTGACTGCTAATTAGTATAGTTTCTTTTTGGTGTGATGAATATTTTCTAAAGTTGATTGTGGTGATAGTTGCCCAATTCTATGACTATACTAAAAACCATTGAATTGTATACTTTAAATGGGTGAATTTAAAAAATCTATTATATTTTAAAATAAAATAAAAAAGAACTAGACCATGGTGGGGCCCTCAGAAGCTCCCCCTTTGTCTTTTCCAATCATATCCCCCTCCTTCCTCTTTTTAAAAAAGAGTTTTTTATTGATTTTTAGAGAGAGAGAAAGGGAGAGAGTGAAACATCTATGTGAAAGCCAAACGTTGATTATATGCCTCCTGCACACCCCCTATCGGGGATCGAGCCCCAAACCCAGGCATGCACCCTGACGGGGAATAAAGCCAACAACCCTTCGGTGCACTGGACGACACCCAACCAACTGAGCCACACTACTGGCCAGGGCGTCCCTTCCTCCTCTTTTAGAAGTAGCCACTATCCTCATGTTTTTATAATCATTTCCTTTTTCCTCTATAGTTTTGCCATCTAGCTTTAGAATCCCTAAACAGGATATTTCAATTTCTCATGTTTTTGAATTTTATAAAATGTAATCACGCTGTGTGTATTATATGTCTTGTTTCTTTTGTTCTACATTATTTTGTAAGATTCATGCTATCACAGCTCATTTGTTTCATTGCTGATTAGTATTCCATTGTAGAATATATCCCAGTTTATTTATCCATTTTTTTTTGTTGCTAAACATTTCAGTTGTCCTCAGTTTGGAGCCATTGCTGGGGATGTTCTTTTATGTACGTCGTGGCGCACTTGAGTCAGAATTCTCCAGGAACATACTTAGAGATAATAGGGAATGTATACTTTTAGCTTTACTAGATAAAGCCAAACAGTTTTTCAAAATGGTTGTATAAACGTACACTCCCAGTAGCACTGTAGAATAGTCACAGTTGCTCCACATGATTCCTGACCCTTGGTATTGTCCACCTTTAAAATTTTGCCAAACTAGTGGATATGTTGTGGTATGTGTTTGTGGTTTTAATTTGCATTTCCCTGCTAACTAGTGAGGTTAAGCACCATTTGAAATGTTTACTGGCCATTGGAGTTTTTCTTTTGTGACATGTCTATCCAAATCTTTGGCCCATTTTTCTATTGGCCTAGCTGTCATTTTTATAAGATTTGTAGGTCTTCATGGATGAAGCCTTTATTGGTTGTATGTATTGAAAATAGTTCCAATTCTGTGGCTTGCCTTTTCATTCTCTGTGTCTTTCATTGAACAGAAATTCTGAACTTTAGGATAGTTGTTTATCAAACTTTTTTATGTGTAGTGTTTATTGTGTTATTTATTTATTTATTTTTAGTTAATCCTCATTCAAGGATATTTTTCCATTGATTTTAGAGAGAGTGGACGGGAGAGGGAGAGACAGAGAGAAACATTGATTAGTTACCTTCCACATGTGCCCAACCAGGGCCAGGGCTTGAGCCTGCAACCAAGGTGTGTGCCTATGATCGGAATCGAACCTGGCACCCCTCAGTCCGCAGGCCAGTGCTCTATCCACTGAGTCAGCTAGGGCTATTGTGTCTTATTTTAAAATGTCCTTTCACCCCACAAAGTAATGAATTTATTTTCTTATGTTATTTTCTCAAAACTTTATAGATTTTCCTTCCATAATAGGCATATAAATCACCTGGAGTTGATTTTTTTTAGAACTTCAATTTTATACATAGTCTCAATATAATTTGTTAAATACAATATCTCAGCTCTGTCATAAATCAAGTGTTGAAATATATATTTATTTCTGGAATACTTATTCTATTCCGTAGGTCTATTTGTCCATCCCTTGCCAATACCACACCATCTTAATTATCATATGTTTATAGCATGGTTCTTCACTTCTTTGAGTTATGAACCTACTTGGCAATCTGATAAAACTCATGGGCCCCCTTTTCAGTATAATATTTTTAAATTTTAAAGTAAAACACATAGAATTGAAAAGAGCATTTAGGATTATAAAGGAAATGAATTCTATTGAAATATAGTTATCAAATATTTACAAAGTTTGTGATCTAATGTATCTGTGCTTTTTTAGTAATATATTATAAGATCTAGTATGGGTTTAATAACCATTATAATATCAAGGTGATGATGAGCAGTGACAATATTTTGAGATATCTGCAACAAAAATACAATATCTGATTTCCATTTGTGACAAAGCCCCGGGTATTGCTAACAGTACTATGGCATGTTGTTTACATTTATAATGGAAGGAAATGCTAAATTTCAGTTAGATGTAATTTTTCCCCCATTCAAGTTTATGGATCTCTAAAGTCTCTCCAAGAATCCTTTGTGAACTCAAGGCTAGGAACCTCTACTTTATAGTACAACAGTAAGTAATAGAAAGTCTGGACTATTATTGAACCTTTGAGCTTTAATATAAAAATATTTACCCCTAAACGCTTCTGCCTGCCAGCCTGATCAACCCCTAACTGCTCCCCTGCTGGCCTGATTGACACCTATAAAAATATATATATATTTGTTGGTGGATTTGAAAAAAAAAGACATCTTTACATTATTGAGTATTGTAATAATTTCTTTTTAAAAAAATATATTTTATTGATTTTTTACAGAGAAGAAGGGAGAGGGATAGAGAGCCAGAAACATCGATGAGAGAGAAACATCGATCAGCTGCCTCCTGCACACTCCCTACTGGGGATGTGCCCGCAACCAAGGTACATGGCCTTGACTGGAATCGAACCCGGGACCCTTGAGTCCGCAGGCCGACGCTCTATCCACTGAGCCAAACTGGTTTAGGCCAATAATTTCATTATATATTTATATTTAGATCTTTCATTTTCTCAATATTTTTACAGTTTTTCTGCAGGGAGTTTTTAAATATCATTTGTTAGATTTATTCCTAGATACTTGATAATTTTTACACTATTATAAATGATTCCTTTAACATTTTGTTAAAATGTTAATACAAATACAATTGATTTTGAATCTAGTAAACCAGCTAAATTTACTTTACACACATAGTTATCTCATTTGTGAATAATGAGTTTCTTTCTCCCTTTTTAAAAAAAATCCTCACCGGAGGATATTTTTTCAATTGATTTCTAGAGAGAGTGGAAGGGAGGGAGGAGAGAGAAATGGAAGGGAGGGAAGAGGGGGAGAGAGAAACATCGATGTGAGAGAGACACATGGATTGGTTTCCTCCTGCATGAGCCCCCACAGGAACTGGGGAACCTACAACTGAGGAATCAAACCCTCAACCCTTCCGTCCATGGGCCCAAGCTCTAACCACTAAGCAACTGGCCAGGGCTGTTTCTTCCTTTTTTAAGCCATATATTTGTTAATGTTTATTGCCTTGCTGCACTGCTTTAACCTCCAACACATTGTTAAATAGAAGTGGTAATAGTAGCAGCATCCTTTATCCTTGACTTTTTCAGTGTTCTAAACAGAAAGCTTTTCTACCTTCCACTCTTAAATGTGGTGTTTGGTGTAGTTTTCTTGTAGTTACATTTTATCAGGTTAAGGAAGTTGTCTTCTATTCCTAATTTGCCAGTTATATTTTTATTATAGATGGATATTGATTTTATCAACTGCTTCTGCATCTATTGAGATGATTATATTTTTTTTCTTCTTTAATCTATGAATATAGATGCATTGATTAAATTTTCTAATGTTAACCCAAACTTAGAACAGTGGTTTTCAACTTGACTACTCATCACACAAACAAAAAGCCTTTTTCAAAGTTTAGATTGTGGCAATGTTATTTTTAGTTTCTATGAATGTAGAAAAATGTGTCCCTATTTTTTCTTTTTGTTTCATATTTTGTTAAAATAAAAAATAATACAGATAAAGTTGATGTCCCCTTGCTTCCTGTTATCAATCTCATTCCCTGCTCTTCTTTGGGAAGCTTCCATCATCTCAGTAATTTTCATACTTATTTTTTTAAAAACTTAATTACTTTAAAAAATATGTAGTATATGCACATAGTACAAAACTCAAAAGCAACAAAAGTTAAATCTCTCCACTTGTGTTCTCAGCTACCCTTTTTCCCTTCTCAGAGGCAACCATCAACACTGGCCTTTGTGTGTCCTTCTAGATGTTGCCAGCATATTTCCAAATGTAGGTGTGCCCTCTGTTTATTTCTTCCCACAAACAGTAGTAGCTTGCTCTTCGGGCTGTTCTCCACTCAACTGCATCCACTTAACAAGATCTATTGGAGATAGTTCCATTTCAATGCAAATAGTTCAACACTGAATAATGACCTATTATATTGATGTATGATATTTTTTTAGCTGGTCTCCTAATGATGGATATACATTCAGGTTGTTTCTACTCTTCTGCTATTACAAACAATGCTGCAGTGAATACACTTATAAATGATCTTTGTGAACATGTAAAGTGGAATTGCTAGTATAACGTTTTGATAGATAATGCCAGATAGTCTCTACAAGTATTTACTATTCCTACTAAAAATATACAAAAGTGCCACTTTCTCCCACACTCTTGCCACTACAGCATTTTCAAATATTTTTGTCTTTCTCACTCTAAAGTTAAAAAAATTGTGTACCATTACAGCTTTATTTCACATTTAGAGCATCTCTTTGTGTATTTAAAGGCCATTTGTATTTTCTCTGATCTGTTCTGTTTGCCTTTTGCCCCTTTCTTAGAGGCTTATGAATTTCTTATTGATTTGGAAGAGCTTTATGCATATAGGAAAATTAGCTCTTTATCTGTAATATGTATGAAATATTTTCTCAGGATGTTGCTTTTTATGGGATTTTATTAAATCTTTTGTTTCATAGCTTCTGGGTTTTGTGTCATACATCAAAAACTCTTCTCCACTCCAAGGTTTTAAAAACCATTTCTCACCTTTTCTTTTCGTACTTTAATTTTTTAAAATAATGTAATTATTAGCCCTGGCCAAATAGCTCGATTGGTTAGAGCGTTGTCCTAACACATAAAAGTTGTGGATTCCATTCTTGGTCAGGGCATATATACAAGAATCAACCAATGAATGCATAAATAAGTGGAACAACAAATTGATGTTTCTCTCCTTTCCTTTCTTTCAAAATCAAATATTTTTTAAAATATATTTTATTGATTTTTTACAGAGAGGAAGGAAGAGGGATAGAGAGTTAGAAACATCGATGAGAGAGAAACATCGATCAGCTACCTCCTGCACACCCTCTACTGGGGATGTGCCCGCAACCAAGGTACATGCCCTTGACCGGAATCGAACCTGGGACCCTTCAGTCCGCAGGCCGACGCTCTATCCACTGAACCAAACCGGTTAGGGCCCCAAATGATTTTAATTTGAGTCAGGTCTGGGTGCCATTGCCCAAAATCATTGCTTTTTTTTTCCTTTTTAATTAATTTGAGAGAGAGAGGGGGAGAGGGAGAGAGAGAGAGAGAGAGAGAGAACACACACACATTGACTTGTTGTTCTACTTGTTTACTCATTCACTGGTTGACTCTTGTATGTGCCCTGATCAAGGATCAAACTGGCAACCTTGGTGTGTCTGGACAATGTTCTAACCAACTGAGCTACCTGGCCAGGGTAAAGTCATTGCTTCTTAAGTGACAGGAACGTGCTCTGTGCCCTGAGATAGGCCGTGTCACAGTGAGAGCAGTGAGTTGTCAAAGGCCTCAGATAGGTAATAATAGCTGACATTTTCTGAGTGCTTATTATATAACAGGTACCATGCTAAGCAGTTAACTTGCTATCTCATTCTTCACAACAGTCCCACAAGGTAAATGTGTTGTTCCCATTTCACAGATCAGGAAACTGAGGCTTGAGATAAAGTAATTTGCCCAAGATCACACAGCAAGGAAATGGTAGAGTCAAGATTTGGGCCCAGGCAGGCTAGTTGCAGTGTCCATGCTCCTTACCTCTTTACTATATTGCCTCCCCCCAAAAAAGAGCAGTTACCTACCTACCCCCATGTCCCCCCAGCCCAGCAGTGTGGCCAACACCCATTTGGCCCTCATGTCCTCAAAAGCTTCTCCTAATTCAACTTCTTGTTTGGGAAATAGGTGTTCCTGAAGCGAGGATGACTCAGGAGGGGCGAAGTAGGCAGAATGCTGAGTGAGCCCAGCCACTGGGCAGCTGTTTCTGTCTTGCTGGCACCTCCTTACCTCTCTCTGCACTGGACACAGCCTCCTCTGTTTCTCTCCACCTGATTTCCTGTCTCCTCTTCTGGCCTGGCTCCCCTGACTACCTCTTCTTAGCTCCTACCTGTTCTCTATCTCACCTCAGCTTGGTAAGAAGACCCGGGGTCCTGGGATCTTGGCAAGGGAAACCGTTTCCGGCTCTGGAGCATGGGCCATGAGGGGGAGTGCGGGGAGGGGGGGCATCCCACCACTCTCCTTCCCACTGGAAGAGGCCCTGAGCAGGTTTTTAAACTGCTCCTGAAAAGGTAAAATGTAAATCAATCTGGGTTCTCAGCCAGAGGTGTTACACTCCCTAGCAGGGCATTTGGAAATGGAGGCTGTTTTAGAAAACTTTCATTGAATGATAATGTACATATAGAAAAGTGCACAGATCATAAAGTTAATATCCACAAGGTGCATACACCCAGCAATCCAGTACCAGATCAAGGCATAGAGCATGCGTAGCATCCCAGAAAGGTCCTCTTCAGGTTCTCTTCTAGTCACCACCCCTGGAATGGGGCTTGGTGGGGAGCAGTTTTTGGTTGTCACAATGACTCAGGTTCTGTGGGCATTTAATTAATTAATTTTATTTTTTGTTAATCCTCACCTGAGGCTATTTTTTCCATTGGATTTTAGAGAGAGTGGAAGAGGTTTTAGAGAGAGTGGAAGAGGGGGGGGTTGGAGAAAGAGAACATTGATTGGTTGCCTCCTGCATGGGCTCCAGGGCCAGGGATGGAGCCTGCAAATGAGGTACATGCCCTTGACCCGGAATCAAACCCTCGACGCTTCAGTCGGTGGGCTGATGCTCTAACCACAGAGCCAACCCGGCTAGGGCCTATTGGCATTTAGTGGGCAGGGTCCTGCGATGCTAAATGTCCTGCAATGCATGGGACAGTCCTGCAGCACAGAGAATCGTCCTGCCCAAATGCCCTGTGGAGAAACACCTTGCCCCACAGCTCTGAGCAATAATGGCCTGTGTTGAGGCAAAGAGAGATGCCTTAGGCCTGGGAAACAGGGGGTGCTGCTGTGTTTGTGGGTATGGATGAGGAGGGGTCTTCATTGCCATGTGTCCACACTGTCTTCACCCTCAGGCCTCCGGAACGCCCCCCGTTGCTGGGCAGTGATCCAGCCCCTGCTGTGTGCTGTGTACATGCCCAAGTGTGAGAACGACCGGGTGGAGCTGCCCAGCCGCACCCTCTGCCAGGCCACGCGAGGCCCCTGTGCCATCGTGGAGAGAGAGCGGGGCTGGCCTGACTTCCTGCGCTGCACCCCTGACCACTTCCCTGAGGGCTGCCCGGTGAGTGCCTTGTGGGTGAGGTCCATGCTCTCAGGGCTGGTCAGGACCAGGCATCGGGCAGAGCCTGGTGGGAGGGGAAATAGGAGCCCAGAGCCTTCTCCCTGGGTCACCCCAAGCCTGCAGCCTTGGTGCCAACAGGCCAAAACCCCAAACTGAAGTTTGTTGGCTGGGCCCATCCACCAGGGATTATCCTTTATTTACTTATTCATTAATTATTATTTTACATTATTGTATCCTCACCCAAGGAATGAGGATATTTTTTACAGTGATTTTAGACAGAGTAGAAGGGGGAGGGGAGGTGGAGAGAGCAAGGGAGAGGGACAACCAGAAACATCTATGTGAGAGAGATACATTGATTGGTTGTCTCCCACACTTGTCCTGACGAGGGGCAGGGGCTGGATTGGACCTGCAATCCAGGTATGTGCTCTTGACCAGGAATCAAACCTGCAACCCTCCAGTGCGCAGGCCAGTGCTCTAACCATTGAGAAATGCCACCAGGGCGATTTCTCCCCCCCCCCCCCCCGCCTTTTTTTAAATAAAAAATAACTGTTTAACAAATATTTTTTGAGCACCAGCTCTGTCAGGTGTTAGGGAGTTACAGGAGTCACATGGAATCAAGGCACATGTAAAACAGCCAGAAACCCCAAGACAGGATGTGCTCCAGTTCTGGGTGGTGAAGGAGAGCTCATAAGTGATAATAATAATAATCCTCCTATATAATAAAAGCCTAATATGCTAAGTGTCCGACCATTCATTCAACCAGTCACTATGACACCCACTGACCACCAGGAGGCAGACACTGACTGGTAGGTTAGTTTGCAGCTGGGGTCCAGCCGATCAGGACTGGGCGAGATGGGCTGGACATGCCCTGGAGCCCTCCCGAAGTCCCTCCAATCGTGCACCAGTGGGGTCCCTCAGCCTGGCCTGCGCCCTCTCGCAATCCGGGACCCCTTGGGGGATGTTGGAGAGCTGGTTTTGGCCCGATCCCCGCAGGCCACAAATCCGTGCACCAGGCCTCTAGTGATAATAATGATGATAATAACACTACTTGTTGTTATTTCCTACCTGCCAAATACTATTATAGCATTTTACATTTATTTATTCATTTGCCCCTTAAGCCCCACCACGAAGTAGGTGTGTGTGTTACATGCTGCTGAGTCAGCTCTGACTTATGGCGACCCTAGGACTGTGTCCGCTCCTGTAGACTCATGCCTATGGCTTCTTTTATGGCGTCAGTCTACCTCATTCTTGGTCTTCCTTTTCCCTGCTGCCTTCTATTTCCCCCAGCATTAATGTCTTTTCCAAAGACCCTGCCTTCTCATGATGTGCCCGAAGTAGGACAGCTTCCATTTTGTCCTTTTTGACTCCAGTGATGTTTCAGGCTTAATTTGCTCTAGGACCCACTTATTCATCTTTCTGGTGGTCCAGGGTGTCCATAGAGCTCCCCCGAGCACTGTATTCCAAATGAGTCCATTTTTTTTTCTGCTGTCTTATAGATAGGGAAACTGAGGTAACAGAAAAGTCAAGTCATTTGCCATGGGTTGTCTCCAGCGTCTGTGCCCTCAGCCACTCTGCCGTGCCACCCCCTGTGCCCCTGGTGAAACCAAAGGTTGCCACTGAGCCTCCTGCTCCCTGTGCACTGTCTTCTCTCCTTCCCTTGTGCCAGAATGAGGTGCAGAACATCAAGTTCAACAGTTCGGGCCAGTGTGAGGCTCCTTTGGTTCGGACCGACAACCCCAAGAGCTGGTACGAGGACGTGGAGGGCTGCGGGATCCAGTGCCAGAACCCGCTCTTTACGGAGGCGGAGCACCAGGACATGCACAGCTACATCGCGGCTTTCGGTGCCGTCACGGGCCTCTGCACGTTCTTCACCCTGGTCAGCCGGGGGCAGGCCTGCACGTGGAGGGGTCAGGGGAAGCGGGTGTCCTGAGCGCTCAGCTCGTAAAGCGGGAAGGGAGCGGGATTGTCGGTGAGAGAGGCTGGGCTCTGGGGTAAAGAGGGAGGTGGGGA
>NW_005360677.1:639389-655060 GCF_000412655.1 Myotis brandtii
GGGGGGGGGGAGGGGCGGATGGGGGGGGGGGGTCAGGGAAGGGTCCTAAGGGTGGTGCAGCAGCAGAGTAACCCCAGCCTCTCTCTTCCAGGCCACTTTCGTGGCTGACTGGCGGAATTCGAATCGCTACCCTGCGGTTATTCTCTTCTACGTCAATGCGTGTTTCTTCGTGGGCAGCATTGGCTGGCTGGCCCAGTTCATGGACGGTGCCCGCCGGGAGATTGTCTGCCGGGCGGATGGCACCATGAGGCTTGGGGCAGCAGCAGAGTAACCCCAGCCTCTCTCTTCCAGGCCACTTTCGTGGCTGACTGGCGGAATTCGAATCGCTACCCTGCGGTTATTCTCTTCTACGTCAATGCGTGTTTCTTCGTGGGCAGCATTGGCTGGCTGGCCCAGTTCATGGACGGTGCCCGCCGGGAGATTGTCTGCCGGGCGGATGGCACCATGAGGCTTGGGGAGCCCACGTAGGTGACTTGGGGACCCAGAGGTGAGGGGAGGAAGGCTGAAATGTGTGTTTACCACAGAAGGGACAGGTTGGGCTTGACGCTGAGATTTCAGGGTAGGATTCAGCTCTGCCTTGTTGCATCCAAGGTTTCCAGCATTAGGACCTCGGTGTCCATCTGAGGACCCTGACTGTTTGCATCTGTTCAAAGGGGCCTCTTGTGTATCCCTCTTCAAATCTGACTGGGTCCTGTTTCCAAGCCCCGACTCCTAGGGAACCTCCCGGCCTTAGAGCCAAGGGTCTGGAGACAGGGTGAAGAGAGGGAGTGCAGCATGACCTCCCCAAGTGACACCCCACATGTGTGCATAGCTCCAACGAGACCCTGTCCTGCGTCATCATCTTTGTCATTGTGTACTACGCCCTGATGGCTGGCGTCGTCTGGTTTGTGGTCCTTACCTATGCCTGGCACACCTCCTTCAAAGCCCTGGGCACCACCTACCAGCCTCTCTCTGGCAAGACCTCCTACTTCCACCTGATCACGTGGTCACTCCCCTTTGTCCTCACTGTGGCTATCCTCGCTGTGGCCCAGGTACAGAAACTGGTCGGGGGCTGGGGTCCCGAGTGGGGTGGACTTGGCTGAGGGGCCAGTGACCGAATTTGCCCCTCCCACCCCTTCCTGCTGTAGGTGGATGGAGACTCGGTGAGCGGCATCTGTTTTGTGGGCTACAAGAACTACCGATACCGTGCCGGCTTCGTGCTGGCCCCCATTGGCCTGGTGCTCATCGTAGGAGGTTACTTCCTCATCCGAGGTGAGTGAGGACCCGACCAGGACTCTGGCAGCTAGCACGCTGAGCACCAGCGTTGTGAAAGCAGGAGCTCGACGCAGCCAACTCTGCTGCCTTCACGGTGGGGCCTCAGCCGGGTTGCACTGGGTGTTGGTGCTAAGTGGAAGGTGCCCCCTCTAGGCAGACACAGTACCTTCCTTGGGCACTTGGTGTGGGACAACACCTTTGTGTTGGCCGGAAAAGTGCACCCCTTTCTCACGGCTTGTTGAGAGGAGCCTGGGCTGGTTCCAACCTCTCCGCAGCTCTTGACCAGCGGCACTTATGTGGTGGGTAACCTACCCTGTCCACGTGAGCCAATTTGGGGCCTTCAGTCTAGTGCACTCACTCTGAAGTTATATATACGCTCAATGTTTTGGAGTTGGCTTCTCATCTCCCTCCTGCCCACAACACACACTCGCAGTTTTCACAACATGCACAGATTCTCTGTTCCCTAATTTCCCTGTCTCAATCTGCCACCTCCACAATAAGCCTTCCTATCTTCTTAGCTCATTTTTGTTGCGTGTTTTTTGTTGCTGTCGTTTCTTTTGGTAAGTTTCCATTTCCTCCCTCTGCAGAAGGTCAGCCTTCTGTGCAGCCCACCTCTTTTCCCTCTTTTTGGCTGTGTCTGGGCCTCTGATTTATGTTCTGTGTCGATGCTGTCCTGTTTGGTAGCCACTTGCCACATGTGGTGAAACTAGTCCAAATGGAGATGCGTCATATGTGTAAAATACACACTGCATCTCAAAGACATAGCACACTCATTAATAAGTTGTAATATGTTGAAATAATATGTGGAAATGATGATATAATGAACAGTGGTATACTTTTTATAAAATATATTGAAATCATTTTCACCTGTGTCCTTTTACTCTTTTAATGTGGCTTCTGGAAAATTTGAGATTATGTATGCAGCTCATATTATATTTCTATTGGACAGCACTGTTCTCAAGTCTCTTTTTATGCCTTTTCCAGCAGAACAGCTTTTTTTAAAAAAAATATGTTTTTATTGATTTCAGAGAGGAAAAGAGAGGGAGAGAGAGAAACATCGATGATGGGAGAGAATCGATGGTCAGCTGGTCAGCTGCCTCCTGCATGCCTCCTCCTGGAGGTTGAGCCGGGGCATGTACCCTTGAACCAGAATTGAACCCAGGACCCTTGAGTCCGCAGGCCGATGCTCTGTCCACTGAGCCAAATCAGCTGGGGCTCCAGCAGAACAGCTTTGACCTGACTGCCTTACTTAGGGATGGGCATGCCAGACACAAGGTGATTTCTTTCTCTTCTCTACTGTCCATCTGTGCTCTGCCCCCGTCTTTCACATACAAAACACGTCTGCCACCATCTGTGCTCCATTTCTCCGGTGTCTCCAGTTCCCCAAGCTTGACACCAGCACAGAAGTAATTAGACCCGGACTCCAGCGGCATGGGAGCCTCCCCTGTCACACCCCCCTCTCTCCCAGGAGAGTGGCCGCGCCCCACTAATATATGAGGTGTCCCTTCTGTCCAGGAGTTATGACTCTGTTCTCCATCAAGAGCAACCACCCTGGGCTACTGAGCGAGAAGGCTGCCAGCAAGATCAATGAGACCATGCTGCGCCTGGGTGAGTGGTCCCCTGGGCCCTTGGCCTGAGGAACTCTCCAGCCCAACACTGCACCCTCCTGGGGCTGTGGGACCTACAGGATAGGACCGTGGTCGGCAAACTGCAGCTCGCGAGCCACATGCGGCTCTCTGGCCCCTTGAGTGTGGCTCTTCCTAAGCCTTAGGAATACCCTAATTAAGTTAATAACAATGTACCTACCTATATAGTTTAAGTTTAAAACATTGGGTTCTCAAAAGAAATTTCAATCGTACTGTTGATATTTGGCTCTGTTGACTAATGAGTTTGCCGACCACTGGGATAGGGTCTTGGAGGATGTAGTAAGTCAGTGGCACAAGGAGCAGCCCTGGGGCAAGACAAGGCTGGTGTGTGTGTGTGTGTGTGTGTGTGTGTGTGTGTGTGTGTGCTGGTAGCAGCTCAAAAGAAGGGGACCTTCTTAGGTGGAAGAATTCAAGTTCATGCCCAGTCTGCTTCCTCATGTCCACTTCCCTCCCACTGGGCCTCCCACAGTTGCCTCAGGTGCCCTTCATGCCTTATTTTGGAGACTTCTGTTCTTGAACTGAGCCTAGCATGAGTTCACCCCAGACTCAGCTGTCTTTCAGGCCCCTGTGGGTCGAACACCCTCCTCCCCACCGCTGCTCCCACATCTGGGATTGGTAATACTCTGCCCACCCCTGGCCCTCCACAGGCATTTTTGGCTTCCTGGCCTTTGGCTTTGTGCTCATCACCTTCAGCTGCCACTTCTACGATTTCTTCAACCAGGCCGAGTGGGAGCGCAGCTTCCGGGACTATGTGCTGTGAGTGCAGGACTGGGTCTTGGGGACTTGGAGGCAGCTGGAGTCAGGACTGCAGGGGCAGCCTTCCTGTGCTGTCCGGCAGGGGTCTGCCCATCTTGTTCTGAGCACCCGAGATGTCAGTTGCTCTGTAACTTGCCAACATAGCAAACAGCCCTCAAGTTCCTGCTTAACTCTGCATCCCCATGGCGTTCTGGCTGGTGCATTTGTAACTGTTCAGAAGCCATCTCGTGTTTTGGCTTCTCTGACCGACTCTGTTGGCCACAGAAGTTGCTGTCTCCAATTCTCATGTACTCTTTTACACAACTTATTGGAGAGCCCTGCACAGAAGTAGTTACCTTTATGATAAGTCAACAGCCTGTTAATGCCTGCTAATTAGTCTGTGCTTTTTGTGTCACAACGAGGAGAATCTGAGAGATTAAGGCATCTGGGCTGTTGAAAGAAATGCAGCAACTACTGACACGAGGAACAGCAGTTGAAATGCCCATTAAAATGAATGCCAGTCCACATGGACTGCTTCAGACTCCTTTGAGGCTGCAGCTTGCAGTTTGGGAAGCTCTAAACTACACCCATGCCTGGGTCTCTACCCCAGAGATTTGATTTAATTGTCTGGGGTGTGGCCCACACATCAGGAGTTATTAAAAGCTCCCGGGGGAACTCTAATGAGCACCCAGGTTGTGAATCAGTGCTGTGGGGCTTAGTGATTGTCTGGGTACCCACCCAGGAGACCCAGAAAATCTCACCTGTCTACCACCCCTCACCACAGGTGCCAGGCCAATGTAACCATCGGGCTGCCCACCAAGAAGCCCATCCCTGACTGTGAAATCAAGAATCGCCCTAGCCTCTTGGTGGAGAAGATCAACCTGTTCGCCATGTTTGGAACCGGCATTGCCATGAGCACGTGGGTCTGGACCAAGGCCACGCTGCTCATCTGGAGACGCACCTGGTGCAGGTGGGGTCAGCAGCCAGCCCCATCTTAGTCTCTCATCCTCGGTTTCCCATGTCTCCCAGGATAGCCTTGGGCAGGTGTGATTTCTAAGGGTCTGTGGGAGCGCCTAAAGCTGACTTCTCTGTGTGGCTCACCACTGCCCCCTGGTGACACCTCCTGTCCTTGGGAGCACCAGCTAGGTGTGAGCCCACTGCCAGCATCTTTTAAAAGTGCAGTGATTTGAGAACTGGGCACACATGGGCCCTGCATTCTAGGCCTCCTCCTTTGCAGAGTAGACCTCTACTCCTCAGAGTCCTTGAGGAACCTGAGCCCCTCTGGAGGCTCCTGCCCTAGAGGGGATGGATTTGCTGTCTCAGGATTTGACGGGAAGTGGCTGCTCCGCATCCCCTCCCCCACCCCTGCTGCTCTCAGGTTGACGGGACAGAGTGATGACGAGCCCAAACGCATCAAGAAGAGCAAGATGATCGCCAAGGCCTTCTCCAAGCGGCGTGAGCTGCTGCAGAACCCAGGCCAGGAGCTCTCCTTCAGCATGCACACCGTCTCCCACGATGGGCCTGTGGGTGAGCTTTGGCCCCTTTCCTCCCCTGGAGCCACTTAACATCCACCACGCCCGCCCGGGCCCCATTCCCTCCCAGACTGTTTTGGAAGGCTCTGAGGAACACAGTGCTCCCTCCTCTCCGCAGAGTCCTTCCTTTCCAGTACCCTGCCCATCCCCAGCAGCTCTCCCTCTCTGCTTCTGTCCTGGGTTCAATAGTTGGTTTTGGTTCCCAGAGGACTCGTCTCCCTCCCCCTTCTCCTGTCTTCCCCAGCTGTTCCCCCTGGGCTAGAGTACGCCAGGCTTTCAGGAACTGGATTTCTGGCCTTTAGTGAGGCCCCACTTTTGCTCTGGGTGCCCAAGATGCCAACTGCTCTGTAACTTGGGAATGGGTGGGGATCACTGTGATCACCAGGGTGGGTTTTCTGTGGGAGGTGGAGTGGGAGCCATCGGCTGGGGGGGAGGTGAATGGTGCTGAATAAGGGAGAAGTGGTTGACTGCAAGGGAGGGGCAATCATGATTCCTTATCCTTTCCTTCCATCCCCACAGCGGGTTTGGCCTTTGACCTCAATGAGCCCTCCGCTGACGTGTCCTCTGCCTGGGCCCAGCATGTCACCAAGATGGTGGCTCGGAGAGGAGCCATACTGCCCCAGGATGTGTCTGTCACCCCTGTGGCAACTCCAGGTATAGGATTCAGGTCTCTGTAGGAAGGCGGGGGGCATAGAGGCTGGGGGTTACTGGGGCTGTGGTATCAGGGGCTGCCAGAAGGTGAGGGGGAAGGGAAGGCTGTGGAAGAACTAAAGTGTGGGGCTGAGGTCCTAGAGGCCTAGAGTTGTAGGTCCCAGACCTCAGAGTGGGGATCCAAGGCGAGAAGGGTGATGGGGACAGAGTCAGGGTCCCAGGCTCTTGTTCTCTCTCCCGTCATCAGTGCCCCCAGAGGAAAAAGCCAATCTGTGGCTGGTTGAGGCAGAAATCTCCCCAGAGCTGGAGAAGCGCCTGGGCCGGAAGAAGAAGCGGAGGAAGAGGAAGAAGGAGGTGTGTCCGCTGGTGCCACCCCCTGAGCTTCACCACCCCGCCCCTGCGTCTGCCTCCAGCGCTGTTCCTCGACTGCCCCAGCTGCCCCGGCAGAAATGCCTGGTGGCCGCCGGCGCCTGGGGAGCCGGAGAATCCTGCCGGCAGAGAGCCTGGACCCTGGTCTCCAACCCCTTCTGCCCAGAGCCCAGTCCTCTGCAGGATCCTTTTCTGCCCGGCCCCCCAGCCCCCACGGCCTGGGCGCAGGGCCGCCGGCAGGGACTGGGGCCCATTCACTCCCGTACCAACCTGATGGAGGCAGAGCTCATGGACGCAGACTCCGACTTCTAAGCCAGGAGAGCAGGACCCGGGACAGCAAATAGGAACAGATAGTGTTCTGAGGCTCTTCTTCCTCCCTGAGGTGCTTCCCCAGGATCTCGTCTTCCAGAGAACCCGAGGGCCCAGTGCCCTCCCAGGAAGGTTCTGTGTCTGGCTTATGGCAGAACTGTGGGAAAGAGCCTTGAAAATCCATGGGCGGGCCTCACCCAGAGAACAGCCCTGAACTTCAGGGCCCTTGTTTCTGCCCCACCAGGTGGCGTCTGGCTGGTAGCCCCAGTCTGCAGCAAGGTTACGGGGTGCACAGTTTCTGGTGAGGCAGCAATGGCGAGGGTAGGAGTGGCAGTACCCGGAATGGGCTGTGGTGGCCAGGGAGACAGCCAAACCTATGTCTGGCAGATGAGGGCTGGCTGCCCTTTCCTGTAATAGTGGGTACCAGGAAAGGGCACCCTCAGACCAAAATTGTTTATTGCATCATTAGCCCTTTGTCTAAGTGGGAACAGGGCTCCCTTCTCCCTCTTCCAGGTGGTTGTGGGGCTAGGAGTACCTACTCCTATAGGGGCTATCACCTCTCTTTACAGATGTCTGCCTGGCCCCACCCCAGGCCAGTAGCCCCGCCCATGTTCTCCTGCACCCTCCTTCCCTTTCCCATTTCAGTTCAACCAGGCCAACCTCTTCCTGTTCCCTGTTTGTTGATCAGGACCCAGAACTGCAGCCCCACCCCTCACCCCCGACTCGTGTTGCTGGACTCCATCTCCAAGAAAGAGATGGGTTCAGCTATAGAAGCAGTGAGTGGTGGGGAGTCCCTGGGTCTCCGAGACACATTGTCTCTCCCTGTGTCCATCCAGTGAGGGATGGATCCTCTGCCTTGAGGGGCTACGCTGGGAAGCTGCCGGAGCGTCAGGCAGGCAGGACAGCTTCCTTCAGCTTCCACGACTGGTGGGCGAAGAGATTTCCAACCCCGTATAGGCCTCCTGCATGTCTCCAAGGCCCCAGTGTCAAGAACCAGGCAGCAGGAAGTTTCAGGAGCTGGCTGGGTTCCAGATCGGGCATAGGGGTGGGGAGAAGAAAGATAAACAGTAAATAAAAGTTTTTTGTATAAACTCCTGGTGTGCTTCTTTTCCATAGGCCCCGGTCTCCACCGCACTGTTTACCTGGTCCTGATCTCATTGGTGTTCCACTCCTTCCTCGGGCTATTCTGAAAGGCCAGGAGCTTGGTGCTAATGAGGTCATGACTGACAGAAGTACTGGCAGTCCTTCCTGACTTGTCATTTCTATGTGGCCAAAAACTCTTCTGTGGCCACAGCGGCCTCACTGCCTACTGATCTTACTTGGTTAAGAACACATCTTGGGCAATGGGGGATAAAGACACATATGCAATACCTTAATCAATAAAGAAAATTTTTTTTAAAAAAAAACACAAAACACATCTTGCCCCTGAAATGACAATTGGACTCCTAATGTAGATGAACACGGCTCCTTGTGGCAATCCGGGCCCCACCTCTGGGGGCCTCTTGCTTTCAAGAGATGTCAGGGGGGCCCTAACCGGTTTGGCTCAGTGGATGGAGCGTCAGCGTTCAGACTGAAAGGTCCCAGTTCGATTCCAGTCAAGGGCATGTACCTTGGTTGCGGGCACATCCCCAGTAGGGAGTGTGCAGGAGGCAGCTGATCGATGTTTCTCTCTCATCGATGTTTCTAACTCTATCCCTCTCCCTTCCTCTCTGTGAAAAATCAATAAAATATATTTTTAAAAAAAGATGTCAGGGGGTCTAAGAGGAAGCTGTGCATCAGTCAAAGGAATTCAGATTTCCTTGAGGGAAGCCTGTTAGCCCCACTTCCTCCCCCCCAAAAATGTCCGTAGAAGACTGGGAACTATTTGGGTTGCAAGAACTCGAGATCATATGGAAAGGAGAGCTGTGGAAGAAGGGGTGGCACCCACACACTGGGAAGGTGTGGAATACTGACCAGACTCCTTTGGAGACTAAGGTCATGTGATGGGGAATAAGCATTTTGCCCAGAGGAAGGGGAACTAACTGGATTGATCTGATTTTATTCTAAGTATTTTACATGTATTTTATTAAAACAATAATAATAACTCTTATTGAAGGCTTGCTGGGCTGTCTCCCAAGTACTTCACATGCATTAACTGGAATCTCGCAACAGACCTTTGGAGCACTGTTAACAACCCCAAGGTTCTGAGACACAGAGTTCCAATAGTTTGCCCAAGGCCACACAGTAAATAGTAAAGCTTGGATTCCATTCCAACTCTGGCTCCACCGTTGGCTCTTGGGCACTGTGTGTTGCCTCTTGTTTAATTCAGAGGGACCAGAGGAGCTAGTTTTTTTCTAGAAATAAGCTCAGTGAGTCAAAATGACCTGCCCGCAACCTCACAGCTACTAAGTGACAGACACTGGGTCCAGGCTCTTCCTGATGGATCCAAACTCTTCACTCTCAGTTATGACGGTTGATTTGTCCTTCTGTCCAGGTTTCCTATGTTGTGTTCCCTCTGGCCGCACTGTATCCCTAGTTTACCTTGGTCATTCTGGTCATCACTCTTCTTTCAGCTGTAGTATTGCTAGTTTTTACCCTTTATCAGCAACAGTATTGAAAACAAAATTTATCAGTGTTGTCTAATGATTTTTTCTGAAATAAGAGACTACGTTAACAATTTTCTTCCTTCTTTTCATCTCCAAGGACATTCCCTCTGTCCCTTTTTTCTTTAGTGGTAACACTTATGTAAAGAATAGGGAATGGGATGTAGAAAGAGTTCATTCTAGGCTTTTAAAAGCTGAGAAATGTTACCTTTTTATGTCTAGCTGTGGAGGTGGACAGAGACTCCGCCACTAGAGGGCACTGTGAGCCCACCTTTTGTGAATGCAGAGGTTAGGCAGCAGCTGGAGTTCCAAAATCTTGCAGTATTTTTTATAGGAGCACCAGACCTTGTGACGGAGCCACAGAGCCCACTTTCCCGCCACAGCTCCTGAATTAGGACCCTCCCTGGAAGGAACACCTCAGGATCCAAGAGGAGCTTGGTTTGTGGGACTCCCTGTGGCCCAGCTGCTGCCCCGAGAAAAGGTCTCCATGTGTTCACTGCTCTGGCAGGCTCTTACCACTCATACTAAGTGCACGTCAAACTCACATTCGCTTGTGCTTCTTCCTAGATTGTGAGGCCCGCCTCTGTTGGTCCCAACTTTTCAGCAGTCTCTCCACTGCCTCATCCCTGCCTGTGCCTTAGCTTTATTTATTTATTGGGGGGGGGGCTTTTTAATCTAAGAAGTTAAAAGATATTTTAAAAAGCACAAAGAATGACTTAATAAACATTCACATTTCCACTATTCAGAAATAACAACTCATAAGATTATTTTCTCAGTCCTGGCTGGTGTGGCTCAGTTTGTTGGAGCATCATCCCATACACCGGAAGGTGGAGGGTTCAATTCCCACTCAGGGCACCATACCCAGGTTGTGGGTTTGATTCCCCAGGCTGGGGCACCTATGAGAGGGTGGCAACTAATGGATGTTTCTCTCTCACATCGATGTGTTTCCCTCTCTGAAATCAATGTTAAAATTGTTTTATCATATTTGCTTCTACCCTATTTTTTAAAAAATATGTTTTTATTGATTTGAGAGAAAGAGAGGGAGAGAGAGAGAAACATTGATTAGCCTCCTGCATGCCCCCTACAGGGGATTGAGCCTGCAACCAGGGCATGTGCCCTTACTGGAACTGGTGGTGACCTCTAGTGCATGGGATGATGCTCAGCCAACTGAGCTACACCGGCCAGGGCTCCACCCTATTTTTTAAAAAGAAATAAAATGTAACAGACTTAGCTAAACTCCTCTTTGTCCAAAACCCCATCCCATTCCCCTCTCCCCTCTCCTTCCTTGACAGAAAAACTACTGTTTGAGTTCAGTGGGGTTCCTTCCAGTTCATTATTATGCTTTTATATACAGGGTGGGACAAAAGTAGGCTTATGGTTATTCCTATGGAAAATAATATACTCATTAATAAATAACGATACAAGAATAAACTCTGTTTCTCATACTCACAACTGTAAACTACTCTCCAATATAAAAAATAAGGACTTAGATCTTTTTCATTCTTCACCCACAAGGAAGACAAAAAGAGGTAGAGTGGTGAGGAGCTCTTAGTAACAGCCTTTGAAAGTTGGAAAGAAAACGATGAGTGGAAATTTAGCAGACTTGAAAAAGCTCAAATCTTAGTCAACAGTAGAGAAATGTATATTGCAGCACCATCAAAAGGCTGTGAATTGAAGGGAGCAGGTGCTTCAGAAGGTAGAAATGAAAACAGGAGGGTGAAAATGAAAACTGATTCCCTACCTAACTCTGCACAGTTCGATGACTGTCCTACCCAATCTTGGCTGACTGTCAGTTTATTCTCTACAGAAGGCAAATGGAGGGCCTACAGTATTTGAAGGCATTATCTTCTAGATTCCAAAACTAATTTTAAGAAGTTCAACATCACCTGGGCCAGGTAGTTCAGTTGGTTACAGCATTGTCCCAATACACCAAGGTTGTGGGACCCCAAAGTTGCAGGTTTGATCTCTGGTTAGGGCACATACAAAAATCAATCAAACGCCCTAGCTGGTTTGGCTCAGTGGATAGAGCATCAGCCTATGGACTGAAAGGTCCCAGGTTCGATTGCAGTAAAGGGCATATGCCCGGGTTGCTGGCTCGATTCCCAGTAGAGGGCGTGTAGGAGGCAGCCAATCAATGATTCTCTCTCATCACTGATGTTTCTATCCCTCCTCTCCCTTCCTCTCTGAAATCAAAATAAATATATATATTAAAAAGTCAATCAATGAGTACATTGGAAGAACAAATTGATGTCTTTCTCCCTCTGTCTCTCTAAATGTAATAAATAAAAAAATTTAAAAAGAAGTTCAGTACTTTCTGACACTTGAGCCTTTGTTAAAATGTTTCCTTGATCCACTCCAGACATTTGAAGGATCATCTCTTTGTCCCAAAATTTTGAAATTTTACATGCTGTATGTTAATATAGGTCTATTTTCACCTATTAGGCTCAGCTCCTAATGGTCCCTTTCATTCTGGATATTCTCATCTTTCAATTTGGGGAAATTGTTTGAATAATTTCTTTGATTAGCATCCCCCCTCCATTTTCTTTGTTGTCTCTTTTTGGCTTTCATATAATTCAGTTGTTGAACTTCCTGGACTGACTCTCTAACTCATTTCTCCTTCCTTCCTTCCTTCCTTCCTTCCTTCCTTCCTTCCTTCCTTCCTTCCTTTCTCTCTCTCTCTCTCTCTCTCTCTCTCTCTCTCTCTCTCTCTTCCTTTCAGTCTTTTTGGAAATTGAAAGAAAGACTTAATGGAGATCTGAAAAAAATTTCCTAAAAGACCAAACTTTTCCAGAAAATTGTAGCCGCACAATGCATTTCATTTATCATGTTATAATATGAATTAGACACAAATATAAAAACCGTAAGTCTGGCTGGTGTGGCTCCATGGTTGAGTGTTGGCCTATGAGTTAAGAGATCATGGTTCGATTCCCCATCTAGGCACATGCCTGGGTTTTGGGCTCAATCCCCATTGTGGGTCATGCAGGAGGCAGCTGATCAATGATTCTCTCTCATCATTGATGTTTCTATCTCTTTCTCCCTTCCTCTCTGAAATCAATAAAAATATAAAAAAAATAAAAACCATAAAATAAGCCATCATTCAACAATCTGAGCAAAGATAAAATGCATCTTTCCTATTTTTAATTTTTTTATTGAGTTTTAAATTTTTTCTGCTAGAATGCTTTCACTTTGAAGTTCTCATTTATTTTTCTGAATGTTCACTTCTTGAAATAGCATATTCTTTCACAAATACAATTATCTTCAGTCTCTGGGGATACTAATAATTTTTTTTTTTGGTCTTGATTTCTTTTTCTTTCTTTTCTTTTTTTTATTAATAATTTTTATTTCTTGAAGTATTACAAAGAGTATTACATATGTCTCCTCCCCCCCCCTTGACATTTGATTTCTTTTTCATGCACAGCCTGTTTCCTCAAGTTATTTATTTACATTTTTCTGTTTTCTTATGTTGGTCTCTGTCTTCATATATCTGGTGACTTTGTCCATCTGCTCGTACTTGAGTATGACATTAATGATTCTCCAGAAACTCTGTTAACATGGGTATGGTCTTTACCAAGGGAGATGCGGCTGGCCTATTTCCTTATGAAACTCTCATGTTAATATCTTCAAGTTTTCTCTCTTTGATTTATCAGACACTTCAGAGAAGTTCTTTTAATTTCCTTCAGGAAAGATACATTCAAGCCTGCTAGGGTCTGGAAGCTGAAAGAGCCAGTGAGGGAAAAAGGACCTATGGTTTAAATATTTAATAAACTAAATAGTTAATAAACTTGTGCTTAGTTGCCGTGTTTCCAGTATGCTATCTCCATCTTTAATTGTGCTTAATGTCCCTCAGTAACAAAGATGGCAGAAACAGCAACTGGGTAAGGATGAAGTTAAGAATGGCTAAGAAGTGTGCCCTGTTGTTTGACCCAATCAGTGGACATTGCCTGAATATTAGTTTCTTTCCAGTCCTCCGACTCCTTATATTTTGTAACCACATCCCACTGAAGAACTAATTCATCCCCTTAGTAATCAATTCTAGTGGGAGTCCAGGTAGGCAGCTGCTGCCTGTGAGTTCCAACATATGCCAGGTGGCTGTACAGAGCTCCCTTGTGCATTAGAGAGAAGAAAGAAATTAGTTATAGAGCTGCTAATCCCTGCCCTGACAGCTGGAAGATGAAGCTCTGTGCTGGTTCTTTACAACAGGAAGGAAATTCTGAAAGCCAGAGTGTGGAGAGGAAGCTTAAGAAAGTCCTTGTGAGCCCTAACCGGTTTGGCTCAGTGGATAGAGCGTCGACCTGCGGACTGAACGGTCCCAGGTTCGATTCCGGTCAAGGGCACGTACCTTGGCTGAGGGCACATCCCCAGTGGGGGGTGTGCAAGGAGGCAGCCGATCAATGATTCTCTCATCGATGTTTCTAACTCTCTATCCTTTTCCCTTCCTCTCTGTAAAAGATCAATAAAATCTATATATATATATAAAAAAAAGAAAGTCCTTGTGTCTGGTGTACTTGTGGGCTTTGCAGAAATGGCAATGCTCAGATGCCTTCCAATACATAGCATCAGGCACAACTCTGAAGACCAGGGTATGAGACTCCATTCAGGGAAGGACAACTCCACAAATGAACAGATTTCCAAGAAAGGAGTAGCACAGGGAAGATGAAGGCAGGCGAAATTCTGTAGGACAGATGGAGCTTCTCCTCTCCTTCTTGCCAGGGAATAAAATAGTTACTTCAAAGACTAGATGTCTAGTGGCCTTCTGGGGTTGTCAGGGCTATCACTCTCTGAGCAACCATAAACTATAAGATCCCTTTTAACTTAGTTTCTCTGAGAATACAGAAAAAAATAACCTATCCCATAATCTGTTACCCAGAGTGACCTGCATTTTAATGTCTTTTGTTTTTTTCAAGTTTTATTTACATAGTTAAAATCTTATGGAATGTGCAATGTTGTCTCCTGCTTTTTAGTTTACTATGTTATCATAAGCTCTCATTTCTCTTTATCATTAAAAAAAGTTCTTGGCAAACTTAATATTAAAGGCTGTAACCCTCTATTGTTGGACATTAAAGGAGTTTCACATACCCCTTTTGTTATTAAAAATAAAGCCACCATACACATTTTTGCTTGTATACCTTCTAAAATAAATGTCAAACTTAAAATAATACAGAAAGGAACACAGAAAGTTAAAAAAAAAATCACCCCAAATCCCATCACTTAACATAGTCATTGTTTAGAAAGGTGGTGTGGCTGGAGCTTCGCTGGTCTCACAATGTCTGCCATTTTCAATTTTCAGAGTCTGGTGACTGCATTTACTGCTGTTTGTAAGTCCCTGCTTATATAAATTCTTGGCACCCAGCCTCCTGAACAGAAATAAAACTGGATTGGTGGGTATATTTTGGAAGTGAGTCAGAATTGGTGAGCTGGAAGAGTCCTTATATTGCAGTATGCTGGAGATGGCCTTCAGCATCCTCTTCACACAGTAGCTCGGGAAAATACCTGGATTTAATTGCCATCAGATTTCAATATGAAAAGGGGACGTATCTTCAGAAAATAATTGAAAGAATGGTTAACCCTTTTATCTCTGAACATTGAATTTGATAAATTTCCAGCTGCTGTTCTTTATTTTTTTATTGGAGCAACGTTCTATATAAATAATCAGGATGTAAACATTTAATACTCAAAGAATTTGTAACAATCAATCTCAGTAATGTCACTACAATATTACTAGTACATTCTGTAAATGTCATTCTGTTGTGTCAGATACCAGTTTTTAGTTAGGTATCTCTTAGACACATAGTAGAAAACAAAATTGGTAAATTCTTCAAGTTCTTTTCACTGTGATTTGGAAATGCTATTTTTATAGAATGAGACCTTAAAAAATCAGTATTCACACTGCAGTTAACATTCCTCTATGCTGACTGATTTATCTTAATTTCAGATGATTTCTTTAGTAGAATTAATAGGTCAAAAGACTTGGTCTCATTTAAAGAAACGCGAAATTCCACTGCCCTGAAATCTCTAATGATACCTTACTTCTTTTGGACTGATTTTTAAACTTCCAGACCCACACAGTGTCAGAAATTGCCACAGCAGGAATATTATTCCTTCTAAAAACAATGTCATTTACGTTTGGGAAGGTGTCAGAGTACCGATTTCACAGAATCAGGAAAATGAAGCAACTTCAAGCTTGAGGAAGGCTTTCTTCTCACGTGATGCCTCCACTTTGCCTTTAAATGCCTGCTCACGTGATAGCAAACCTGCGCGCGCGCGCACAGGAAATTCACGCAGTCGGGTCATTCCTCCCCCACCTTCCCAACCCTAGGGTTTCTGGTGTTCACTCCAGGAAACCGTCACTCCTCCGGAGACTTTCTCTTCCTTATCCCCTTCCTTGTGTCAGCTATTTTCACGCCTTTCCTTTCCGTGAGTCGCCGGCCCTAGAGCTCTATATCTCCTACAGAATCCAACTTGCCGGAGGAAGGGGGACGGAAACTACAACTCCCAGGGGGCGTCGCGGGCAGCGCCCTCGACGGCGCGCAGTGTCGGTCGGGGGCTGAGGTCCCACGGTCCTTCCACCGCGTGCGTCCGGGAGCAAGCGCACT
>NW_005360677.1:655545-680873 GCF_000412655.1 Myotis brandtii
GGAGCGACCCCCATCACCAGCACCAGCGGCACCGCGACGGCGGCGAGGCCCTGCTCAGCCCCGACGGCACCGTTACCGAGGCGCCGCGCACAGTCAAGAAGGTATTGGGGCCGGGCTGCTTGTCGTGCAGAGAGAGGGCGGGAGGGGAACCACACGCACATCCCGTCGGCACCGCAGCACCGTCCTCCACGCCCTCCCTCCTGATCACAGACGCAGAGAGACCCTTTCCCCCTTAAACCCACTCTCAGAGATGCCCTCCCCCGGCCCCGTGCTGGGGAGCGAAGACTCCAGCCGGCGCGGTCGCACTTTCCTATGAATAACATGGAGGTGGCGCTTTCCACTCCTGCCTGGAATGGGCACGGGAAGAGGCACCTAATGCCTCCCCTCCCTGCACCCCCGGCATACTCGCGGGTTATCTTTCAGCTTCTCCGGGGAGAAGACCCCGATGGTACAGGAAAACCTGACCGCTTATGAGCGATCGCCCAGGCAGGCGGGTGGAAAGGACTTTGCTGATGGAAGTTAGGAGTAAGCAGTAGTGACCTCGCCTGGAAATCCTCAGTCTGCCTGGTTTCTGTACCGATGGTGACTTTATGCCTTTCTGTGGTCAGCAGCGTCCACGAGCAGTGCTGCTGCCGTGCCCTTCCCTAGATACTGCAATGTCCGTGCATCTTCTCTGAATGTACAAGTGTCAGAGGTTGGTTCTCTCGGCCCCGTAGTTGGCCACCGGGATTAGTAGGCTGTGTGTAGAGAGCGTGATTTATTGGTTCCTTCTATTGCGACCTGACAGGGTTAGGAAGAAATGCTTCTACTTTGGGGAAAAGCTGTCGTTGTGGGGCTTTCTGTCTCAGCGGCCAGCTTCTTTCCGATGTAGTTGTGAAGAGACAGTAGCCTCGGAGCAGCGGGGAGTCCGTGTGCCTAGATGTAGTATATACACTGAGTGGCCAGATTATTATGACCACCCCATCAGTACTTAACTGACACTTCCAAAAATACTGAATATTGAAAACTTCCTAAGAAAATACTATCAAGGTTTTATTATTATTTGCATAACTAATTCACTTCATTGTACTGATGGGGTGGTCATAATAATCTGGCCACTCAGTGTATACTCCCTAGTCCCCTTACAGTGCTATGCTTAGTATGCCTCTCCTCCCATAAAGCTAAATCAGCACAGGAAAAAAGGGGCAAATCCTGGAAAAGACAGAGCTGTGCATCATGTAAAAAAAAAACCCCACACGATTATGGCTCTAATTTCTGAGATACATACAAATATGGACACAATGACTTATGGTTTTTTATTGTTGGGAACGATTTCTAATTCTTTATCAGAACAGCATGAAAGTGTTGTGAAATCGGCATTGGTTTCACTGTAGGACTCTGCGGAATTGGAACCTGCTTAATTTTAGTTGTAATAAGCCCATGATTAAGTTATGAAGCAGATAACCCTTTCATTCTACCTACCCAAATACTGGTGATTAACAGACGATGTCAGAGGCAAGCCTGAAGGAACTTGTTTACTGATGCTTTAGGACTTCTTTCCTTGTCGTTTGCAGTGTGAAACTCCTCTGGGAGGAATTACAGGAGGAAAGACAGGCAGCATGAGCCGCCTTTACTACCTATATATGAGTCTGGAAATCTAGAACATGTTTCTGAGTAGTTTAGTTGCTTTATAACTTCAGACAAATTTTTTCCTGCAATTAAGGGTCTTTTTGTGTAAAAATGTATAATTTGATTAGATCTCTTGAGGGTAAGAGTGTTTAACAAATTGTTTTTGGAATGGGATTTACTGTCAGGCAGACCTGGTTTGAATCCTGGTAACCCCTGCTAACTAGCTTTTGGGTAATTTCCAAATCCTCTAAATCTTAGTTTCCTCTTCTATAAGGACACGGATATGATTGAGGATTAGAAGCATTTATAGAGGGCTTTAGCATTGAACTTGGTACATATAGTAGTGGCTTAAGAAATAATAGCTATTGTTATTAAGAATTTATTTTATTCCTCTTTCCATTATAGCTTAAGTGCATGCCATTAGGGCCACCTCCGAATGATACACAATTCAATATATTCTATAAAAAGAAGTTTAAAAATCGCAGGCCAGCATATCGGTCTTTTTTCTTAATTCTAGGTGTGCTTCTTGACCATTTTTTCCTTGTTAAACCACCTTCTTCCTGTTTTTCCAGTATAAAAATGTAGGTTCCATAATTCTAGATTTACTCAGCACCTCAAGGCTATGGAAGGCAGGACCTAGTTTTCTGTGCAGTGTTGTGGCTCAGTTGGTTGGGAATCATCCTGTACACTGAAGGGTTGCTGGTTTGATTCCCAATTGGGGCATGCCCGTTGGGGGAAGTGCAGGAAGCTGATCCATGCTTTGCTTTCACATAGATGTTTCTCTCCTTTTCCTTTCCTCTCTCTCTAAAAATCAATACAAATATTTTTTAAAAAATCTCTGCTGGATGTTAAGCAGGTATAACTCTGGGCAAGGATGCAGCTGTATGACATAGCTAAAGGCTACTTTTTGGGGACAGAATCTTTAACTTTCTTGGTATTGAATTGGTTAAATTATAAATGCATGAGACTGCCCTGCTTTCCTCATGATGAAAGTCACCTCACCAAGGGACTACAGTGTGACATTTTGATATGTTGAGCCTTTCTTGATTCTTAGGTTGTTTACTTAATCAATCTGACCTTGACTCCTGCTTTTATAGAGGGTAGGGAGAGACTGGGGTACTTGGGGATTGAAATAGCTGCCTTTGGCTGTATAATTGGTGACTGTTGCTTTAATTTTGTAACTGTCACATACAGGTTTATTTGTCTTAAGTCGTATTTCCATTGATGGTATCCCTTACTCCATTCATGTATCTGCCATCATTTTTCTTAGTTCTGTTACTCAGCTCTGCCACACAAGGGAAATAAACTTTTTACAAGAGCCAGAATTCCCAAGTGTGGTAGTTAATAAGAATGAACATATGGTGTGTAGGTTACTTAGTCACATTTTATCTTTGGCACAAGTTACATCGTGTAATTTGTAATACTCTGAAGACCAGATCTTGTCATTGTGGCTCTGACATATTTGTATATAATGTTTTTCTTCATAAGCTCACACCAAATGAATCCAACAAACCAAAAATCTTTATAAGAAGTGATTGGTGAAATGGGAAGAGAAGTTCCACAGTGAATGGAGTGGTAGAGTTGAGAGGATTTCTTCTCCATTTTCTTAAAAATGGAGTTACAGGAATGTCACAATACAGAAAACAAGGCAGAAGAGGATTTATTTCAGAAAAGTTAAAACTTTATGACAGTAAGGCTGTGAGCCAAGAACTGTAACTAGTTTGTGCTTACATCAGTATTGGTAATGACTATGTTCGAGCAGATTATTATTTTTTTTGGCAAAGGTATGCATGCACCTTGAACTGGCTTTGTTGCTGTCAGCAGAGGATGAGTTGAGCCATGTTAGCACTTTCTTGCCTGAATTTTTTAAGCTCTTAATTTGGTTAATTATGGATTACTAAAATAGAATCTTTAGGATCTAGGCTTGGGGCTGTGGGAGCAGTGTGACTCCTTTTGCCATTTAGGAAAGTACAGCCTTGCAAAATTGTTCAGTAAGGCAATTGGCATATTGACCCTAATAATAGTTACCATTAATTGGCCTTTTATATGCCAAGAATTGTTGTAGGTGTTTTCTTAATCCTGACAACAACACATTAAGATATAGATAGCATTATCTCCATTTTACAAATAAGGAAATGAGGTCCAGAGAGATAAAGTGCCTTGCCCAAGGTTATACATCTAGAAAGTGGCAGAGGTAGGACTTAAATCTTTGTCTTAAACCTTTGTCTGTTTCCAAAGCCCCTGTCCTTTTCATTATGCCACACCAATTCTTTCTAACTTCTTTTTTGTGGACATGCTCATTGATTTGAGAGAGAGAGAGAGAGAGAGAGAGAGAGAAACATTGATGTGAGAGAAACACCCAGCACTTGCCTCCCATATGCACTCCAACCAGGGACCAAACCAGCAACCCAGGTCTGTGCCCTGACCAGGGATCAAACCCACAACCTTTCCATGTGTGGGACGATGTTCCAACCAACTGAGCCACACTGGCTAGGGCCTTTCTAACTTCTTAGATGCTTGGTTCTGGTCTTCTCCCAGAAGTCTTGGAGAATTGAATTCCAAGGTATGTGTGTCTGGTTTAAGACTTAGGTTATCCCAAAACCAAGTAAGAATCTGAGTCAGGGCTTTAGGAAGAGGAATGAGAAAAAATTGTACAAATGTAGGACTGCAAAGAATTATAAAATTAGGAGAGAGGAAGAAGAGTATCTTAAAGAAAAAAACATTTTAAGATAAATGATGCATTTTCACGTTAGTAATTTACTAATCTGAAATTTTATTCTTATTTTTAAAATTATAAATAGATATGGAGTACCTAAGGAATATGGTTCCTCTTCCTGTCGAGCTAAAAGTTTTTCCCTGTTCTTTAAGTCCTACCATCTTTATGAATCAATCTCTACTTAAACATTTTGCAGGTTAGAAAGGGAAGCATGTTATACATTCCTGCTGTGTACCAGGCATTGTATTAGAGCTTTGCATATACTATTTTATTTACTCCTTTTAAGAGCTCTCAGAGAGCCCTAGCCAGTTGCTCAGTGGTTAGAGCACTGACCCGAAGACTGAACGGTCTCAGGTTTGATTCCGGTCAAGGGCTCCTACCTGGGTTGCAGGATTGATCCCTGGGTCCTGTGGGGGAGGCAACCAATTGATGTGTCTCTCCCATCGATGTTTCTTCCTCTCTCTCCCCCTCCCTTCCGCTCTCTAAAAATTAACGGGAAAAATATCCTCGGGTGAGTATTTAAAAAAAAAAGAGCTCTCAGAGAGAGGTAGTGTTATCCTTATTTTATTGAGGATTGAAGAGATTAAGGAATTTGTCTCAAGATTACACATTTAGTAATGTGATGGAGCTGACGGAATTCTAATCTGTTTGACTCCAAACTCAGTTGCTTTTCAGTTGAAATATTTCTCTGTTCAAAAATCAGATTGAATCTTAATCTGTGTATTTTTGGAGGATGTTTTTTCACTAGTAGGTAGTTTCTTTTTATTTATGAAGCTTATTTAATGGTCTTACCATATATTTATGTGAACATTTATGAATCTTCAGAGAAAGCAGCCCTTTTTTTGTATTATAATTTGCGAATTATATTGGGAAAGATTGAACATTAAGAGCTGTCTTAGGAGGTTGCTCAGAGCTGAAGTTGCAGTTGTGTATTTGATGTCCTGCGGAAAAACTTAGTTCTTTAATATCCAGTTAATTCAAGAAATGTATTGTTCATGAAGAAAGGAGAGTAAGGGGAAAAAAAGGTTTGTTGGAATCTTTATTCAGACTCTTGTCAAGTTGATTTTATAAAGAACGTGCAATTTCTTTCTGGTGGTTCTTATTTAAATATTTCAGAGAGGTACAACTGAGGTGGATGAGAGAATAAACTGGCAGTTCCCCTGGTCTGCTGTCCTGCCATTGTGTTCAGGTGGTATGCACAATCAGAGGAGCTGAATTCTGTTTACCCAATAAGAGGTTCAGTAAGCTTGGTCAGGTTTCTATGGAATTTGTAGGAGCTTTTTATAGTCTGAATGACCTATGACCTAAGATTTGGTGAGAGCTAAGTGAGCAGAGAAGAAAATGGTGGAGTGAAATTCCTTCTGTAACAGGTCCCCCTCTTCCCCACTATATTCTGCAACAATTCACTTAACCATTTTCTTTCTTGGGCACTGCATTAATAGCTGGTGATTTCTTGTTCTCTTTTTCAAGTGTAAATGTATTTGTTTGGGGCACCTAGTTCTTCTTAGCTCAGGAAGGGTACAGACAGAAGTTTTAGAGCTGCTAGTGGAATTTCTCTGACTATAAATCAGGCTTTTTCTTTAAGCCTTTCTGAATACTGCAGAACTGTCATTGAAAGTTAAGTAACCTGAGACTAAAACTGTTTTTATCTTCCTTACAAACTTACCTCCTATAGTGTTCCAGTGGTGAACCCTTTTGATCATTCTAAAAGATTAGTTACTGTTGACTACATTTTCTTGGAAACTCTTCTCTTGGCTTCAGTTATAATTCTTCACTTATGGCTACCATTTACTGAATATTTAGTCTCTGCCAAACATCTTTCTTTCTCGTCTCATTTAATCAGGACAGTTTTATCAGATGAATATTATTATTTTACAGACTAGAAAATTTGGTCTCAAAGAGAGTAATTAACTTGCCCAAGGCTTTGCCAGTCTGTGATGCCTTTGGGATTAGTGAGATACAACACTGCCCATATCAACAGTGGGAGGCTACTTCTCTGACCAAACTCCCATGTGAAATCTGCTTTAGTACTACACCTAGGCTGCTGCTAAGATCACTCTGTGCAACTATTTGTTTGTTTGTTTGTTTATTTATTGTTGACCGTATTACAGGTGTCTCCCATTCTCTCCTCCTCCCCACTTTACTCCCCTCCACCCAGCCCTTTGTGCAACCTTTTGGATCTCAAGATCTACAACTTGTTCCTCCATTATTAGCAAATTCCCATATAGCATCAGCCTCTAGCAGCATGATCCAGTTACAGGGTCAACGGTGGGAATGCTACTAGGGCAGTGATGGCGAACCTATGACACGCGTGTCAAAGGTGATACACGAACTCATTTTTTTGGTTGACTTTTCTTTGTTAAATGGCATTTAAATATATAAAATAAATATCAAAACTATAAGTCTTTGTTTTACTATGGTTGCAAATATCAAAAAATTTTTATATGTGACACGGCACCAGAGTTAAGTTAGGGTTTTTCAAAATGCTGACACGCCGAGCTCAAAAGGTTCGCCATCACTGTACTAGGGTGTCACCTGGTATAATGGTGCAGCCTAAGCTACAGCGTCTCCTGTTTGGCATTAGCAAACACAACTTTCCAAAACCTGTTTTGTATGATGTTTTTAGCTGTGTAGCCCTGAAGCAGGTTCTTTACTCTGAAAGCTACCGCATATTCTTTTTCTGTTTAATTCAGCCATAGTTGCCTTCTGTTGTTTATGGAACTCTGAGTGATGCACTGGATGAACCTAACCATCTGCCTTTTTAGTTGTCTGCCTCCACGCGGATGAGAATTGCTGGAGAAAATCAGAAAACTAGGCAGATCACTATCACTACAAATTCATAATCATCAACCTCATATGCATGATCATTATTGCCTAGCAATGTTATACATTTCTCTAGTAAGTTCACTTTCCCACTCACTGGAAATGACTATTTCATACTGTCTCTATTTATTTCTAATCTCACATGTTCTTTTTTTTTTTCCCACATGTTCTTTTTATTTATTTTTATTTTCTTTTCGTTTTCAATTAAATTTATTGAGGTGACATTGGTTAATAAAATTATATTGGTTTCAGCCCTGACCAATTTGGCTCAGTGGATAGAGCGTCGGCCTGCGGACTGAAGGGTCCCAGGTTCGATTCCAGTCAAGGGCATGTACCTTGGTTGTGGGCACATCCCTAGTAGGGAGTGTGCAGAGGGCAGCTGATCGATGTTTCTCTCTCATCGATGTTTCTAACTCTCTATCCCTCTCCCTTCCTCTCTGTAAAAAATCAATAAAGTATATTAAAATAAATAAATAAAATTATATAGGTTTCAGGTGTACAATTCTATAGTACATCATCTGTATATTGTATTGTGTGTTCATTACCCCAAGTCACATGAGAGTGAATGATTGATGGGCTGCCTCCTGCATTCCCCCTACTGGGGATCGAGCCCGCAACCTGGGCATGTGTCCTTGACTGGAATCAAACCCAGGACCCTTCAATCCACAGACGGATGCTCTATTCACTGAGCCAAACCTGGTAGGGCTGTGTTCTTCTTTTTAAATCAGTGATGTGCCTTATACTTTATTATAAAAAACAGAAGCTGCTGCCCTAGCTAGTTTGCTCAGTGGTTAGAGTGTCAGCCCACAAACTGACCCGGGTTTAATTCTGGTCAAGGGCACGTACCTAGGTTGCAGGCTTGATCCCCTGCCGTGGTTGGGGCTTGGTGTGGGAGGCAACCAATCAATGTGTCTCTCTCACATAGATGTTTCTTTCTGTCTCTCCCCCCTCCCTTTCACTCTCTCTTAAAAAAAAAAAATCAATGGAAAAAATATCCTTGGGTGAGGATTAACAAAAAAACAAAACAAAACAAAACAAAACCCCAGAAGCTGCCAAAAGGGAATCCCTTCATCTTTGTACCTTCCAAATCTACAAACCTACCTGCATCTCAGGCTTACCTTTTACTAATTCCCACCTGTTACGATAGAGGAACTTCATTTCATCCAAGACCAGTTCCTCTATAGGTGCTCTAATCATATTCTCTTATCTTCTTAAGAACTTCCTTCAGTTATTTCCTCTTTATACTAGAAACTTTCCTGCAGTATTCAAACTTGCTCTAATCTTTCCCATTTTGAAAACCCTGTCCTCTGACCTCCATATATCCTTTCTGCTATTCTTACCTTTTTATTCCTTTCAAAGTAAGCTTCTTAAGTTTTCAATACATGCAGTATACTTTTTTCTTCCCATGAACTCTTTAACCCAATCCTGCTCTTATACTCTGACCCAAACAAAATCCTTTTGCTAAAGTTGCTAATATCTGTCATAGTGGGAAACATGGCCATCTGTATTTCTAGTCCTCTTCATATCAGACCTCTTGGCATCATCAGACATAGACTTCTTACCAAAACAGTCTCCTCTCTCGGCTTCCAGGACTCTGCTCTTTACTAGTTTTCCTCTTATTTCTCTGGCTGGTCCTTAGTCTTCTATGCTGGCCCTTTCTCCTTGAATATGGGTCCTCTGCTCTTTCCATTGTGTTTTCTCCCTAAGTCATCCATACTGTTCGTATGGCTTTGAGTATCATCTACATACTAACAACTCCCCAAATGATTTCTTTAGCCAAGATCCCTCTTCTGAATGACAGCCAGTCTTGTGTGTGTACACTGCCTACTGGCTATTGGGCTTCAAAACTAACATGTCCAAAATGAAATTTTTTATCTACCTGTGCAATTCCCAAATAAAGTTCTTATTCCTTCATATCAGTAAAATTGTATTTGCATTATTTTTTCTTATGTTTAAAAATTGTTTTTAATTATACAAGTAATGCTTGCATACATTCTTATAAAATAATTCAATGTAGTAAAACAGTTCTTCCTTGGCTCTCAGTCTTATTCCTCTTCCCAGAGGTGACTTTTATTCTCAATTTGTTTTTCTTTACTTTTTTATCAGACTTTATACTTACATTTGTACATAGAGAAATTTGTAGTTTTATAATTTGTACATAAATAAAAGCATATTACATATACATTTTTTTGCAGGTTGTGCTTTTTTTTTTTACTTAAGAACATATATTGGAGCTTTTTACATATTAGTACGTATATATCTATCTTACTCTTTTTTTAACTGCTAAATTGGTTTCCAAATCTATACTGTTGTTGTTTATTAAACAACATTTTATGCACATTCAACTTAATTTTTTTCTTTATAGACTGTGCTGTAATAACTATCTGTATGTCCTCTTTGTATACAAGTATATGTGCTTCTCTAGGATAGATATCTAAAAGTACAGTTTTGGAGTTGAAAGATACCCACATTTTAAACAATGCATAATGTCATGTTCCTTCAAAAATGGAGCACCACTGTACATATCAGCTCACTATATATAAGACAGCTCTTTCACTACAACTTCACCAATACTAAATATTTTTACACCTTTTATGAGGAAAATCTTTTACTGTTGTTTTTGCATTTTTCCTGATTAATGAAATGCTGAGAATATTTTTATGTGTATATTAGCAATTTATATTCTTTTTTTAATAATTGCCTGTTCATATTTATTCATTAATGAATATTGAGTGACTCTATGTGCCAAGTGCTGGGTACAACAGTGACCAAAATAGGTGAGATCTCTGCCATCCTATTGACTTATCTTTTTCAGGTAGACTTACAGGAATTATTTAAAATTCTGGATATTATTTCTTTCTATATATGTACCAGCATTTTTTTTACCGATCGTTTTCGTGTTGACTTAGTACTTTGTTTATGATTTTAAAAGTTTTTATATAATTAGATTTGCCAGTTTTTTTCTTTTATGGCTTAAACATTTTTTTGTCTTAGAATGGTCTTTCCTATCCTAGGTTTATAAACAAATTCTTTTATATTTTCTTCAACTGTTTTTATGTTTGCATTAACATATTTTGGTCTTAAATTCATCTGGAATTTATTTTTATTTGTAATATAGGGACTATTTGTAATGTAAGATAGCCCTATTTGTCTTCAAATAAAAATTAATATCTTGGGTTTGTTCTTTTTCTTTAACTTATCCTTCTTAACTATTTTCTTTCTTAACTTTTAGCTGGACATGTAGAAGTAACTTTTGTTTGAAGGCTGTATCTATTTAACTCAAGAATGACACTAAAAATTGCCATCCTGGTAGTACTTAGTGCTTATAATGAGTTATTCCTAGAAGCACTTGCTATTTTAGCAAATGTTACTGTTTATAGTAAACATTGTTATTATTATTTAGTGGATATAGATTGTTTTGATAGAAATTGGAGTCTCAATTATATCTCAAATACATATCCTATGCAGTAATGGCGTAGAGAGTAACTTACCTTCTGCAGTTATACTAAGTTGGAAAAATATAGTAATGTGTGGTCCTTTTCCAAAATGACACCTATTTTTTTTTAAGACACTGCAGGAATTGAGTATGTGTGATGAGACTGTAGGAAGAAAATTTTTTTGCCCTGATTAGGTAGTTGTGTGCATCTATCTTTCAAAGTTAACAATATATTAACCTGCTCCAGGTTAGAAAAGGACTCATTTTCCTGGCAGGTAAATAAACTGTCTTTTTAAACAAAGCTTTGTTGGCTAAAGCTTTAGAAAAGAACTCATTTTCCTGGCAGGTAAATAAACTGTCTTTTTTTTTTTTTTTAAATATATTTTATTGATCTTGATTAAATCTAGTCTTGGGTCCCTCTGTTTTGGGAGACAGAAATGGAATAGGGATTTTTACTACATTCATGTCTATTTTTATAAGGAAGAAAAGATGGTCATATGCTAGTCCCTTTTTAGGGTCTATGGTGGACTGTACTATAAAGGAGAAGCAATTTTACTACTTCTAGATACTTGTCTAATACTCTTCCCTGATACTGTGTGAGCTTCTTTTGCATAAAAAACCATTTATGTGTTGTGTGCTAAACACTGCTAAGTGATAGGGTTATTAAATCAGCCAAATACCATTCTTGCCCTCTAGGAGAGGGTATGGCTATAAATATGGAAATAAATACAGTCTAGTTTGATATGAGCAATACTGGAAGTAGGAATTGTCAGTTTGAAGAGGTCAGCATTGAAATCAAGGTGACACACCTTAGGAAAACTAGTTGGTTGTCCATCCAGGAGGCTTTGCAATGTAGCAGAACCTTTGTGAAGTTTCCAGGTTCCAATGTTATAAATCCAGAAATTTACTTTTTAATACACTTAAGAGATCATTCACCTATTAGGACTGGCTCATTCAAACCAAACTCACAAGAGACTCATATTTAAAACAGAATGATAATTTTAGGCCCTGGCTAAGTAGCTCATTTGGTTAGAGCAGTGGTCAGCAAACTGCGGCTCGCAAGCCATATGCAGCTCTTTGGCCCCTTGAGTGTGGCTCTTCCACAAAATATCGACTTCTGCACATGGGCCACGAAGTTCCAATCGCATTGTACGTGTGCGCCCGCACGTGATATTTTGTGGAAGAGCCACACTCAAGGGGCCAAAGAGCTGCCAATCGCATTGTACGTGCGCGCCCGCATGTGATATTTTGTGGAAGAGCCACACTCAAGGGGCCAAAGAGCTGCATGTGGCTTGGGAGCCGCAGCTTGCCAACCACGGGGTTAGAGCATTGTCCTGATACACCCAAAGTTGTGGGTTCGATCTGCAGCCAGGGCAAATATAAGAAGCAACCAATGAATGCCTAATTAAGTGGAATAACATCAGTATGTCTCTCTCCCTTCTCCCCCCCCCACCCCCCCCAAAATCAATAAAAAATTTAAAACAATGATAATTTCTAATTTATGGTTAGGTGTATATAATACTTGAGCTGATTTAATATATGGGTCAGTCAAATGGTACTCTGAAAAATCAACATGGGAAGTCTAATTATAGTTAAAAGCAATTTGGAATCCTTTTTTTTTTTTAATCCTCACTCGAGGATACTTTTCATTGGTTTTCAGAGAGAGTGGAAGGGAGGTGGAGAGACTGAGAGAGATGAAACAACTATGTGAGAGACGCATTGCCAACCTGGGCCAGAGATTGAGCCTGAGCCTGCAACCGAGGTACATGCCCTTGACTGGAATCGAACTCATGACCCTTCACTCTGAGGGTCAACGAACGCTCTATCCATGGAGCCAAACTGGTTAGGGCAAGTTTGGAATCTTTTAGATCAGCAGTTCTCAACCTGTGGGTTGCGACCCCTTTGGTGGTCGAACGACCCTTTCACAGGGGTCGCCTAAGACCATCCTGCATATCAGATATTTACATTACGATTCATAACAGTAGCAACATTACAGTTATGAAGTAGCAACGAAAATAATGTTATGGTTGGGTCACAACATGAGGAACTGTATTTAAGGGGCCAGAAGGTTGAGAACCACTGTTTTAGATCCTTGCTACTCACACTGGTCCATACCAGAAGCATCGGCATCATCCTGGAACTTGTTATAAATGTACAATCACAGGCAACTCTGATTCTGGACTAGTTTATACCCACTGGAACCTCAATTAAAAAAAGATATTTTTATTGATTTCAGAGAAGAAGGGAGAGGGAGATAGAAACATCAATGATGAGAGAGAATCTTGATCAGCTCATGTCTCCTACCAGGGGTCAAGCCTGCAACCTCAGCATGTGCACTGACTAGGAATCAAACCATGACCTTCTGGTTCATAGATCAACACTCAACCACTGAGCCACACCAGCCAGGTGGAACCTCAGTTTTGTTTACTTATCCTATATAAGGCTAATATGCAAATCGACCAAATGGTGGAATGACTGGTTGCTATGACGTGCACTGACCACCAGGAGGCAAACGTTCAACACAGGAGCTGCCCCCAGCCCGCAGGCCCTGATCACCCAGTGGGGAACGGGGAACCAGGGGTGGGTGGCGGCGGATGCTGATGGCGCTGGGGCCCCGATTGCCCCGCCAGTTGTCCCACACACAGAGGGTAACTGGTGGCAGTGGGGGGTGTGACCTGTGAGCGGGTTGGAACAGCCAACCTCTTGGCCTCTCCCCCAGCTGGCAGGCTCTAATCGCCTGATGGGGAACCAGGAACCGGGGGTAGGTGGCTGCGGACATGGGCAGAGCCTAGGACCAGATTGCCCGGTGCGTCGCCCGCCCCACACACAGCGGGCAGCGGGAGGCAGGGCCAGCTGCTGGCAGCTGGGGAAGATCGGCCCTGATTGCAGGCCAGGCCTAGGGACCCTACCCATGCACGAATTTCATCCGCCTGGCCTCTAGTTGTTGAATAATGTTGGCTTAGCAGGTGGTCTTATTTTGTTTCTCTTTTATGAAACCTCAGAGTAGAGAGGCAAGAAAATCATTTTGGGGTTTTGTGGTAGGGTAGAAATTTATAATAAAATTTATCATAAGTCATGACTGATGTGGCTCAGTGCTTAGAGTGTCAGCCAGCACACCAAAAGGTCTGGGGTTCAATTTCTGGTCAAGGGCAAGTTCCTGGGTTGCAGGTTCCATCTCGATCCAGGTTGGTGCACATGTGGGAATGGGTAAACTATGGTCTCTATAATAATAAAAGTGTAATATGCAAATCGACGGAACGGCCAAACAGCAGAACTACCGTCTGGACAACCTTCTGGACGAAGCTGGGGCTGCGAGGGCTGAGCCCCTTGCACAAATTTCGTGCATCAGGCCTCTAGTATTCATATAATGAAGTACCTCACAGAAGTTAAAATGAGCCAATTAGAAAATCTACATGTGTCCGACTGGTTAAAACTCAAAAGTAAAGCCCTAACCAGTTTGGCTCAGTGGATAGAAGGTCAGCCTTCGGAAGTGTTGGGTTCGATTCTGGTCAAGGGCACATACCTTGGTTGTAGGCCCCTCCTCACCCCGGGCCCTGGTAGGGGCGTGTGCAGGAGGCAACCAATTGATGTGTTTCACTCACATCAGTATTTCTCTCTGTCTTTCCCTCTCACTTCCACTCTCTAAAATATCAAGGGGAAAATATCCTCAGGTGAGGATTACAAAAACAGAAAACAAAAAAACTCTAAAGAAGAATGAAAAAAGCAGGCTGCAGAATACTATCTACTCTATACCATAATTTATATTACATTTATAAACATACAAAACAGTGCTGCATAATGTTTGCTGATATACAGTTGGTACTGATGAACAGTATGTAGCAAAAGTATTTAAAAAATGAAGGGGAATTGTAAACAGCAAAGTTTGGACAGAAGTTACCTCTGTGGTGGGAGAGAAAGTATGAAGGTTAATGAATAGAGAAGGAGTACAAAAGGATCTTCAATTTTATCTACAACTCTACAACTGGACACCCAGTGCACGGCATTTGTGCACTGGGGTGGGGGGTGGGGGGGTCCCCCCTGCACCATCTCGCAGTCCGAGACTCCTTGGGGGATGTCCACCTGCCGGTCCTTAGTACTACTGTGGAGGCGGGAGAGGCTCCTGCCACTGCCCCTGCGCTGGCCAGCTGTAAGCCCGACTTCTGGCTGAACGGTGCTCCCCCTGTGGGAGTGCAGTAACCACCAGGGGGCAGCTCCTGCATTGAGTGTCTTCCCCCTGGTGGTCAGTGCGCATCATAGTGACCGGTTGTTCTACCATTTGGTCAATTTGCATATTAGGATTTTATTATATAGGATGTTTCATTTCTTTAAAAATATCTACAAAAAATTATACAAAATGTTAACATTTGTTAAATTGGGCAGTGAGTACAATTCTCTCAGGACTCTTCCATGTGCTTGGGAAAACATTTTTTTAAACAGGTTTAATGCTTTTTGGGACCTGTATTTGTAAAACTATTATACTAATGTATCTCTGGTGCCTAATTCACTCAGTGTGATAGAAACTTTCAAGAATTTAGGTACAAGCATACTATGAGGTGGAATCTTCTGTGCCATAACAAGATATTTCTAAAAACAACAACAACAACAACAAAAAACCCCAAAAAACGCTGCCTGAGGCACTAAAAAACCTGGCTATGTGGCTATGTGGATACCAGTGATCTTTCTATCAACCAACACAATCAATGTGCCATCCCTGCCTACATCAGTGTAGTTTTAAAATCTTTTAACTTGCAGCTAAATTATTACCCTGAGTCTCTATGCAAACTTATACCATGAACTACCCAATAAGTAAAAAACCCCAAATTACATCTCTTTCTAGTTTTAACACAATTTTTCCTCTCCACCCTACATTCTTTATTTTTTTAAAATATATTTTATTGATTTTTTACAGAGAGGAAGGGAGAGGGATAGAGAGTTAGAAACATTGATGAGAGAGAAACATCAATCAGCTGCCTCCTACACACCTCCTACTGGGGATGTGCCCGCTATCAAGGTACATGCCCTTGACCGGAATCGAACCTGGGACCCCTGAGTCCGCAGGCTGATGCTCTATCCACTCCCTTCAGTCCACAGGCTGACGCTCTATCCACTGAGCCAAATCGGTTAGGGCTCCACCCTACATTCTTCAGTCCCCCACACCCACAGGGGACTCAGTATGTGTCCTCCACATAGGTGCAGTGTTTCTGGACCTGCTAATCTTGGGCAGATTTATGTGACTCAGATAGCATCAAGTGTGTTCTTTAGTGCCAAGGAGATCTAAGCATGGAACTTGGCTTAACCAGCAATCAAGGATGAAAGCTCCTGAAAGAAAGAGGAGACTGACTTTTTATCTAAGCATGATGAGTACATCAAACAGAAAATGATGCCCAGGAACAAGTGGTTCCAGAAACATGAATTCAAATAAAAACTGGCTTTGTAGCATTCACTGTTTTGCAGATCCAATGGCAACCAGTCAGTCTGTTTTTTATTTTCTGGCTCAGTTAAAAGTACCTTAGAGAATATACTTGTCCCTTCTCAAAATAACTATGGAGAACACTGCTCAAGTCCCATAAAAATCTTAGTTTTAAGCATTACCTATTGGGTTGGTCTCTCTCTCTCTCTCTCTCTCTCTCTCGGAGTCCCTATGTTTTTGTCGGAGGGATGGGCCTCAGAGTATATGTGGGTCTGTGTGGGGTATCTCTGTGGGTACACATAGAAGATTCTATGGAGATGTATGGGGTTCTCTCTGTGTGTATGTGTGTGTGTGTGTGTCTTTGTGTGTGGGAAGGATCTGGGTAGAGGTCTTGAGTTCTGTTGCATGTGGGGAATCTCTGTGTGTTTGTCTTTGTACATCTGTGCCTGTGTTTGTTTTTCTTAAATATGTTTTTATTAGAGAGAGCGGAAGGGAGAAAGAGAGAAACATAGACGAGAAAGAAACATCAACATTGAAGGGCTGCCTCCTGTATGCCTCCCACTGGGGATTGAGCCAGAAACCAGGGCATGTGCCCTGATAGGGAACTGGTGACCTCATGGTGCATGGGTCGATGCTCAGCCACTGAGTCATACCAGCTGGGCTATCTATGTTTCTATGTCTCTGTGTCCATCAAGTATTTTATTAAAAGTCTTATGATAAGTTTTTGCTGTTGTTAATCCTCACTGAGGGTATTTTTTCCATTGATTTTTAGAGAGAGTGGAAGTAGGAAGGGTGCAAGAGGGAGAAAAAGAGAGAGGGGGGGGGAGGAAGAGAGAGGGAGAGAGATGTGAGAGAGACACATTGATTGGTTGCCTTCCACATGTGCCCCAACCTGGGTCGGGATGGAACCTGCAACCCAGGTATGTGTCCTTGACCAGAAATTGAACCTGAGACCCTTCGGTGTGCTGGCTGACACTCTAAACACTGAGCCACATTAGTCATGACTTACGACAAATTTTTTTATAAATTTCTACCCTTCCACAAAACCCCAAAATGATTTTCTTGCCTCTCTAATCTGAGGTTTCATAAAAGAGAAACAAAATAAGACCACCTGCTAAGCCAACATTATTCAACAATAAGTAAAAAATATTTTTCCCATAGCAGCTACACTATTTTACATTTCTCCTAGCAATGTACAAGTGTTCTAATCCTCAACATCATTTGTTACTAATTAATTAATTATGGTAGCTATCTTAAAAACAGTTCTATTTCCCCCAAAAGTCTCCTTTGCCCATTTTCAGTCAATCCCTGCTCCCATTCTCTTCCCCTAGTAGTCACTGATTTGCTTTTTTTCACTATAGATTTGCTTTTTCTGGAAATTTCATGTAAATGAATTATGCAATATATGGTCTTTTGTGTCTGAGTTGTTCACTTATGACAGTGATTTTCAACCTGTGTGCTCACAAGAATTTTTAAAACATGCAATACCTGACTATTTAGCCAGGGGCACTGACCTCTTTTCCCTTAGACTGTCAAATAAAAAAAAAGTGACAACAGCCACCCAGCCAGTGTGACTCAGAGGTTAAGCATTGACTCATGCACCAAGGGGTCACTGGTTGGATTCTCAGTCAGGGCACATGCCCAGGTTTTAGGCTCGATCCCCAGTGAGGGGCATTATGTTTCTCTCTCATTGATGTTTCTGTCTTTCTCTCCCTTCCTCTCTCTCTAAAATCAATAAAAACATATCTTAAAAAATGATAGCAGCCAACACAACAATGGCCACCCAGTGTGAATGAATCAGAATTATACCTATTTTTTTGTCTGATTGGTAAAAAATGTATTTTTTGGTGTGCTGCAGAATTTTAGTGATGAGTTTATGTGTGCCATTGTTTTTGATGTCCATTTATGTATCAGTAGTTTTTCCTTTTAATTACTGAATGGCATTTCATTATATGGCTGTACTACTTTTTATTTATCAGTTGATGGACATTTGGATTGTTTTCAAGTTGACTATTTTGAATAATGCTGGTATGAACAATCATGGTTATGGTAAGTATTTGTGTGGGTATATATTTTAACTTATCTTGGTCAGATAGCTAGGAGTGTGTCATTTAACTTTATAAGAAAAGGGCAATCTTTTCCAAAGTGTTTGTATGTTCCATTCCCCCAGCAATATTAGTGTTTCAGTTTCTCTACATCCTTGCCAATACTTGGCCTTGTCAGTCTTTTTTAGTTTGCATTTCACCATGACTAGTGATGCTGAGCATCTTTTCATGTGCTTATTAGCCATTTGTATCTCTACTTTGGTGAAATGTCTATTCAAATCATTTGCCTATTTTTAAACTGGGTTGTTTTCTTATTACTAAGTTGTAGGGATTCTTTTTTAAAAATATATAGTTTTTAATTGATTTCAGAGAGGAGAGGAAAGGGAGAGAGAGAGAAACACCAATGATGAGAGAATCATTGATCGGCTGCCTCCTGTGTGCCCCACACTGGGGATCAAGCTTGCAACCCAGGCATGTGCCCAGACCGGGAATCAAAACATGACCTTCTGGTTCATAGGTTGACACTCAACCACTGAGCCACAGGCCCATTCCTTTTAAAGACTGAATAATACTTAATTGTATCTTACCACATTTTATTTATCCTTTCCTCTGTTCAAGGACACTTGGGATATTTCTACTTTTTGGCTATTACAAATAATGCTATAAATATGGCTGTATAAATATCTGTTTGAGTCCTTGTTTTCAATTCTTTAGGATATACCTACTAATGGAATTGATACTTGTATGTCAATCTTATATCCTGCAATTTTGCTAACTTAAACTTGCTTATTACTCTAGTAGTTTTTTGGAATCTTTAGATTTTCTGCATACAGGATCATGTCATCTACAAATAGGTTATAAGTTTTACTTCTTGTTTTCCAATATGTATGCCTTTAATTTCTTTTTGCTATATTACTCTCTAGAATTTCAGAAATGGTGAGAGCTGACATCCTCACCTTATTCCTGATCTTAAAGGAAAAATATTCAGTCTTTCACCAGTAAGTATGATGTTAGCTGACAGTAGAGCAAATTTCTCCTAATATATTCTTTACTAGAGGCCTGGTGCATGAAAATTCATGCACTGGAGGGGGGGTCCGTCAGCCCGGCCTGCCTCCTCTCACTGTCCGGGAGCCCTTAGGGGCGGGAGGCGACCCGGTGATCAGGGGAAGGCAACGCCCCCATCACACCTTTGTTTCTGCCACTGCCGGCAGTGCAAGCCTCGGCCGGCCCTGGTTACCTGAGCCTTGGGCGGCCCTGGGCGGCTGGACAGCCGCCATCCGAGGCTTGCCTGTGCCTTGGGCCAGCCCTGGGCAGCTAGGCAGCCAACATCTGAGGCTTGCCTGCACCTTGGGCCCACCTGGGTGGCTGGGAAGCCGACATCTGAGGCTTGCCTGCTGGGCTGAAAGGTTCCCTCCTTATTGGCTGTGGGTGCCGCCATCTTTGAGGCCGTGAGGGTCAATTAGCATATTCCCTCTTTATTAGATAGGATAGTGTCTTAATTTTGACAGATTAAGGGACTAGATAAATTGACATGTATTAGTGGATATCACCTGCTTGACATATATTTCTTAGCTATAAAATGTAATAATCCTTTTGTCTCTTGTAGAATCAGGCAACCTGATATTCTTTAAGTTTCTACTTTGAATTAGTTTTTAATCAGTACTATAAATTGACAGTTCATAGGCTGCCTGTTCCTTTTTAATTCTAGGATATTCATATTGTGAACTCCCCCCAAATGAAGCATTTATATCCCCTGATGCTGTTTTAAAGTTCATTATGGTTTTCATATCTGTGGGGAGAGATTCTGTGATATTATCTCTTTACAGTAAACTATGTGCTTGTGTGTAAAGTAAACAACATCTATGGCTTATAGGTATAGTTCATTTTATAATCCAAATCTGTTGTTTCATCTATTCCAATAAGAACTACAGGTAGCATTCTTCTCCTTGTGGATGGGGACACAGGTTTAGGTATCTTGATTGATAAGTGTGTGTGTGTGTGTGTGTGTGTTGATATTTCAAATTACTGTCTTATCCCTTAGACTGTAAACTACAAGGGTTGAGACTATTTCTTAGTGTATTGTTAGCATCTGGCAGATAGTAAGGGTTTTGAAAGAAATAAATCAGTCTGTTTTGTGATATGTAAAGAGGAGTGACTAGTATAAATTAACTTGGCTTTAGGTGAATTTTCATTCTCTAAATCCTCAGAGCATTTCAGAGTATGGATTGTTGTCTATTTAGCTTAAATGGAAAAATTTTCCTAGTTTCCTCTTAGTAATTAAGCTAAATATTACCAAATTTATTATTATTCTCTTACATATATACATTTAAAATTTATTTATTTTTCATTATTTTTAAATATATATACTTTTATTTCAGAGAGGAAGGGAGAGGGAGAAAGAGATAGAAACATCAATGATGAGAGAGAATCATTGACCGGCTGCCTCCTGCACACTCTACATTGGGGATTGAGCCCACAACCTGGGCATGGGCCCTGACTGGGAATTGAACTTTGACCTCCTGGTTCATAGGTCGACGCTCAACCATTGAACCACACCGGCTGGGTTACATTTTAAAAATTTAAAGGCTTCTTTTCCTTTATAGTGTGGTAGAATCAATAAATTTGTGCTGTGCTTCTGCCAATTAGTCAAACTATTTTCATGTCATTTCTGAGAGATTTTAGGCCTATACGGATGTGACTGATTTGGGCAATTTTGTAGAAATCTGCTTTAATAATTAAATATAATGCTTTGAGATAACCAATTATCAGAAAGGGTTGGTTATAATTATCAAATAGAAAGTTCATATCTTTTTAGTTAAAATGGCAGTTTATTCCTAAATCTTTTTTTTTTTGAAGAAAAGTCAGCATTTGTTAGTTGTGATTGGTTAACAAATCCATTCTGATTTTAGCAGCTCATTTGGGTGGTATTGAATAAAGAATTCATAGTTGACTTTTGAGAGCTTGTCTCCATTTTCTGTCTGCTTTGTTGGCTAGGACCTTGCTAACATGGAGGACTGTTAGAACTTGCTCATTAGGAGTTGAGCTGAAATTTTTGGCTCTCAGCCTTATTCTCTGTCCTTGTGCTTCAGTGACCTTATTAGTCCATAATTTATTCATCTGTTTTTCTCTTACTGCTTGTTAAGGTCGGGGAAGAAAATTCTTTATCCTGCTACCCTCCTAGGATTGCTGAGTAGGGTCCTGTAAATAGAAATAGAAAGTGCCTATCTTTTTAGTAAAATGGCAATTTATTCCTAAATCTTTTTCTTTGAAGAAGAGTCAGCATTTGTTAGTTGTGATTTATAGATTTATTCAATGTAAGTTTTATGTAACAAGGGAGCCTTCATAAGGAAATGAAGACTAAAGAAATAGTTATACCTGGGTGTTTTTATACTAGGTTTAATGAGGAGTGGAAAGTCATGGGAAAATGTGATAGGACAAAATAGTATGAGCTAAGGGTAGTAAACTGGGGAAAACTTAGCAAGCCTATTCCTTAGGATTCTTCTTAGGTCCCTTAGTCTTTAGAGATAAGAATGCTCCTCTCTTCCACATGTAAGGAGAACACCTTTCACATGAGGATCTTATGACCTGCTTCAGGGGAAAAGAGGTCAGAGAGTCCTTCATGCACTTGCCATTTTTTAAATTCCTTTAGCTTAAAATAGTCAATATGCCAGTGTACTATATTTTGGGTTAGGTATTCTGAACCACATAATTCCCTCATTTGAAACTTTCTCCTAGGAAGTTTCACAGTCCAGAAACTGAGTTGATAGATTGTTCCATAATCCATTGAGCTAGTGTCTCAGTCCTGGGAATAGGGCAGTCTCATTAAACAATTGTGTCTCAGGAGGCAGTGGGAGTAGGGCACAAACCTGATTATGCCTCTAGATGGTGTGAGTGATCAGGCATTTAATGAAGGACATTTGTATAAAAACAGAAGTTAATGGTTAGTACAAACTATAAACACAGGTGTTTTTTTTGTCCAGAGGGCAGTCAGTCAAGATTTCCTAGATGTTAGGCTCAAAGCGTCTTTTTTAGATGGTGGAGGGAGGATAGGCAGTGACAATCTGACGAATTTTCTGGTTTTCAGTTTGAATGTCTCTGGTGATGGCATTGGCTGTTCCAGTCAACTTTCTTAGTGGCCCACATAGCAGCAGACACAAAATTGTCCATGCCTGATCTGTTGTGATGATTTCCTTGAGGTTTATGTCAAGTTTCTCTGTTTAGCTTTCAGAGTTTTAGGAAAAGGGCAGTTTTAGTTGTTAGTGATACCAAGTCAGGAGCGAGGTGAAAAATTGGGAATGTTAGTTTGTAGAGTGGTAGCCAGATATTGGAGGAAACTAGAATTGAGAACCTATAGGTGTGTACTAGGGTTTTCCATGAAACAAAAATTTCTCTCTGTAGTCATCCCCCTTGTTGAACAAAGATAACCAGAGTAAGGTTGGCCTGATTATTTCCGTAACTACACCAAGAATGATAATTGACCACACAGGCCTTTTAAAGTTTGCTTGATTTTATTTATTTTTAAATGTTTTTATACATTTTTAGAGAGAGTGGAAGGGAGAGGGAGAGAGAGAAACATTGATGAGAGAGAAACATTGATTGGCTGCCTCCTGCATGCCCCCTACTGGGGATCAAGCTGGGCATTTGCCCTGACTGGGCTTGAACTAGCAACCCTTTGGTGCACAAGACCATGCCCAACCAACTGAACCACACCAGCCCCGGCAAAGAGAACAGATTCTTATTCCTACTGAACTTACTAAAATAACTATATTGCTGTCCTGGCCAGTTGGTTGGAGCATACACCAAAAGGTTGCAGGTTTGATTCCTGGTCAGGGCGCAAATGGGAGGCAACCGATCGATGTTTCTCTCCCTCTCTCTCTGCCCCCCACCTCAGTCCCCCTCTCTTCTAAAAAAAGGGTGAGGATAAAATAAAATACATTCCCATGAAAATAAGAACACTTAAGAGCTTCCAAATTTTGGAGGGATCAGGCAGGGAGAAAAGATAAATGTTTCATTTTTGTTTACCAAGGTATAATCTATTGAAATGCTGTAAGATACAGATAGCTTAAAAGAAAAGAGAAAGGAGTTCCTTATAGCTGGAAAATAGAACATTTAAAAACCAGCAACGTTTCAAACAAGAAGGCCATAAAAAAAATCATAATCCTTCTTCATCAGTTCATTCAGTCCCATGGAATTAATTCTTCTGCTTGATCTTGGGTGGTCAGTTTCAAACATTAACTGAGAAGAATAAGATTAAAACAAAAACTATCTGTGGATGACAAAAGACCTAAAATGATTGAGATTAAAGATCTGATGAGCATTCATTTGATAAGGAAATTTGGTTATTTCTATGGCACACAAGATTTTAACATAATAATCAAATAATGAAAGTATTGACAAATTTCTGTGAACTTCATACAGTTTCTGGAATACCTATATTAACATTCACCCATAAAAATATAACCCTGTTTATTTGACAGTTTTTCCCATGCAATTTAATATACCAAATAAACAGAATTGTTATTAACATTTCTCTTTATAAGGTAAAGGAACAAATCATTTGATCTTTTCCAATGGCCCTCTGGGAACTCTCAAGTTAGTTCATGGTCAAAAAGACTTCATTTTAGAATTTGATTTTAGGAAGTTAGTCAAAAATGAACATTTGATTAAATAGGGTCAGAGGTTACTATGAAACAAAACTTAATCATTTAACCAAAGTGATAGTAAAAGATTTTAAAGACAAATATAAGAAGTAACATAGCTGTAAAAACAAACACAAACAAAACAAAAACAACCTTAGCTCCTTCAATACTGGGAAGACTCGGGATTTTTTGTTTTTTAAATAATCAAAGACATGATAGACACAACATGGAGTACAGGAAATTATTTTGATAAGATACACAGTCTTTGTTTCCTAGCAAGATTTTTTTTTAGCTTGTAAATAAATCCTTTTAAAGTTAGCAGTTTGAGCACATGTAAATTCCTTTTCCACAAATCTTCTACAACATTTTAAAATATCCATAGTTCATCTTTCTTATGCTAGAACAACCAGTCATTCTACTTTAAGACAAAATTGCTCTTTCCCTAACAAACACATCATTCATCCCTCTATCTTTCCTTATGAGAAACACATCTTAGGTTTGATCCCCTGTCAGTGGGCAGGTACATAAGGCAACCCATAGATGTTTCTCTCTCCCTCTAAGCATGTCCTTGGGTGAGGATTCAAAAGAAAATACATCTTAGTTTGCATACTTTGCATATAGAGGTATTTTTTTTTTACCTCTTATTCTATTAGTTTCATTCACATATATTCATTATAATTTTTAAGCATTAGTAACCTTTTCTTTAATGAGGAAACTAGGAAGTAGATAATTGTAACTTGCCTGTTAGATAGATACCAACAATCTGTAGCAGATTAGCAGATTTTATGAATATACCATCTCACTTTTTTATATAAGTGTAAAGTTGTGCTGTTTCCTCACAGTATAATTTTTCACTGTATAAAGGACATGTTTACTAAGAGATCTAAATATCTTTTGACTTTATGTAAAAATTAAGCCAGAGTAGATTAACTTATATTCAGCAAATAATATTTCAGTATTTTATCTTATTTGGAGCTAGATCTAGATATTCAATGATTATCCATCATTTAACTTAGTATAGCTTTAAGTTTTCAAGTTATCAAAAATTTTGGAAACTTTTAAAGTTAACATATTATAAAACAGTTACTGTTGAAAATTCACTTAAAAACTTTTATCTCGCCCTAACTGGTTTGGCTTAGTGGCTAGAGCATCGGCCTGCTGACTGAAGGGTCCCAGGTTCGATTCCGGTCAGGGGCACTTGCCGGGGTTGTGGGCTCGATCCCCAGTGGGGAGTGTGCAGGAGGCAGCTGATCAGTGGTTCTCCCTCATCATTGATGTTTCTATCTCTCTCTCCCTCTCCCTTCCTCTCTGAAATCAATAAAAATATATTTTTAAAGAAACCTTTTATCTCACATCTATTTAATTGTTTTTAACAATTATGCCTATTTATTTTAATATTAAAACTATGGATTTTTAAACATAATATTATTGACATTAACCCTTTGAGTGCCAACCAATATCCTAGGAACTATGCTAAAATTGCCAAGGCATTTTTGCTGATTTTACAGCAGTTTAGGAAAAAAATTATGAATCGCAAGTAAATGAAGTTACACATTCAAAAACTTAAGGAAACCTTTACTACATTTGTTTTCATCTTTGACATATATTGTTTGCTGATTGTATTATAAAATACTAGTAGAAAAAAAAATTG
>NW_005360677.1:681137-692060 GCF_000412655.1 Myotis brandtii
GCATCATAAGTAATCTGCACTTAGGTGCCATCTGTCAATAAAAAGTGAACTACTAGCATCTAATAGTGACACTGCAAGAGGAGCGCGATAGCGCTCCCGGGCACTTTTGGCGAAAGACAGGAGGAGCGCAATCGCGCTCCCCGGCACTCTAGGGGTTAAAGAAAGCATCATTGTAAATGATTTTTTTCTTGTTGACAGATCAGGTAAGTATCCAAAAACATCAAAAGGAAAGAATCTAAAAAATTAAACGTATAGTTGTTGTTGTTGTTTTTTTTTACTGCTGTGCTTAATATACATTAAGAAATTAATTTTCATTTTGTTCTTGGGTTAGTAGAGGCAACATAAGCTTGTGGATTAGTAAAGCTAGGCAGAAAAATACTGTAAGTCTGTATTTTATTTAATGGTGACAACTGAATATTTTTATTAAATCAAAAATTTTAAATTAGTCTTTATTTTACCAAAGATTATCTCAGAGCACATGAACTTATAAAGAGCATTTGGATTAGTTTCTATATTTCTTGAGAGTTTTGGAGTACTTAATATATATAAGCACTCATTTATCTCTAGGCCAATTTGAATAAATTCCTTTAAAGGATTTGATGAATTTTGTAATACCATCTTAAGATAGAAAATACTACATATAAATAACACTAGAGGCCCGGTGCATGAAATTTGTGCTGGGGGTGTCTATCAGCCTGTCCTGCACCCTCTCCAATCTGGGACCCCTCAGATGATGTCCAGCTGCTGGTTTAGCCCCTATCCTGTAAGCCAGCAGTAGGACATCCGTCTCACAATCCAGGACCACTGGCTCCTAACTGCTCACCTGCTTACCTGCCTGATTGCCCCTAACCGCTTCTGCCTGCCAAGCCTGATCACCCCCTAACTGCTCCCCTGCTGACATGATTGATGCCTAACTGCTCCCCTTCCAGCCTGACCACCCAAACTGCCCTTTCCTGCTGGCCTGATGGCCCACAACTGCTCGCCCCATGCAGCCTGCTGTTCAGTTGTTTGGTCGTCCCTCACTAACACCCCTGCCGGCCTGGTTGTAGGCAGCCATCTTGTGAGGGCATGAGGGTTAATTTGCATATTACCTCTTTATTGTATGGGATAAACACAGACATACATAAAAATATACATACTGTAAGCAAGTTTTACAGCTTTCACTCTAAATCTTAGCTGTGAGTAGTTATAAATACATAAATACACACTTCACTATTTTTTTTCTTTCTAAAATATTTTTATTGATTTTAGAGAAAGAGGAAGGGAGAGAGAGAAAACCATTGATCTGTTCAGCTGCCTCCTGGACTCCCCCAACTGGGGATAGAGCCCCTGGCATATGCTCTGACCAGGAATTGAACTGGCAACCCTTTGGTGCATGGGACAACACCCAACCAACTGAGCTAAACCTGCCAGGGCCACACAATTCACTAATTTATATAAGAGTTGATCCTCATCGTTACCTTATACTTTTTAATCCAAATATGTTTCTGATGGAAAAAGTTAAGTTTACCTGCTCAATGATTGCTTCCATTTCTTTTTTACCAATATTTGTGGAGAAGATTTTTAAGTTTTTCATTTGTCTGTGATAAATATTCTTATGGAGGCTGTGGACCAAATTTTGGCCAGGGATTCTGGAAACAATAGCTGTTTGTTTCCATAAAGACTTCAATTTTTTCCCCCCTTTCATTTGGGAGGTAAGAGTTACCTCCTTGAAAGTTTGCATTTCAAAAGATGGCTCTCAAGTCCTAGAGAAGAAAGGATAGAAAATTTACATCTCAAAGATACAGGGAAAGGATGTGTTTTCTCTAAGAAGGAATTCAGGGGCATATTTACTTATGAGAAATCTAGAGTATTATTTGTTTCTCTCTCTCTTTTTTTAAAAGTACAAAACTCTAATGAATTTTTTGTAGTGGGAGTCCAAAATATATTTGCAAGGGGCCTAGTATGGAAAGACCTGTACATTTTCTGGGCCTTGGTCAATACTATTTTCTGACTATTAGTGTTAACATAAATCTCAAACCTGCTCGATCTGATCTTGCTTCCTAGGTTTGTTAAGGGAATTTACCCCCCAAGACCAGCCAAGGCATTCTCCTGTATATTTTCTTTTTCTTCAGTCTAATCTTCTCATAGGTACAAATATAAAGATGGATGCTGTCTAAAAATCCTTTTATATGTAAAAGTCCAAATCCTAAAAGATATACCTATTTCAATGCAACTTCAAGCCAATAAGCCTCTTTTTTAAAAAAATATATTTTATTGATTTTTACAGAGAGGAAGGGAGAGGGATAGAGAACTAGAAACATCGATGAGAGAGAAACATTGATCACCTGCCTCCTGCACACTCCCCACTGGGGATGTGCCCGCAACCAAGCTACATGCCCTTGACCGGAATCGAACCTGGGACCCTTGAGTCCACAGGCCAGCGCTCTATCCACTGAGCCAAACCGGTTAGGGCCCAATAAGCCTTTTTATAGCTTAACTATGGATGTAAGAGGAGTCCCCATAAAGGGTGCAAAAGATGCAGACTCACCCCAGATCTAGAATTACTCCCAAAGGTAGCCTATGAAAGCAAAGACTTTGTTGTCTTTGCAGGTGGTATAAAGGACGTCCTTATGAAAAAGTGTTATTGGTGGAGGTGGAGTTCTTGTGATATTGCAAGGAAAAGAATTTCCTGATACTCGCACAGAAGGATGAGTAACATTTATTGCTGTGGAAATAAACTCCTGGGTTTCCAATGTCCCATCTCTGTCCTGCCATGGAAAAAGTCCAATCTTGTCTTCAGCAGGGCCAGAATAAAGGCTACTGCCCATAGTTTCTGCTCCATATTAAAGTACAATCCAGTCCAGCATCCCTGCATGTAGAGTCTGCATGGCCATGGGAGAGAGAATGCGCAAACGCATGGGCGAGTGCAGGTCATGGAGCAAGAGAGAACAAGAGCAAGGGAACTCTTTGGGGATTTTAACCAGGAGCTTCTTCAAACTAACCAATTAACTTTCCAAGATTTCACATGCTTCTGATGAGGCCAACCCCTTAGCCCAGGGGTGGGGAACATTGGCCCTCAGGCCATATCATTTGGTCTGGCCCTGCCAAGGCAACTGCAGGTGGGACTCTGAAATTCATTAAATCAAGGAGCTTTCTTCATAGCAACATAATTTTTTTAAAAAATACATTTTATTGATTTTTTACAGAGAGGAAGGGAGAGGGATAGAGAGTTGAGAGAAACATCGATCAGCTGCCTCCTGCACACTCCCTACTGAGTATGTGCCCACAACCAAGGTACATGCCCTTGACCGGAATCGAACCTGGGACCCTTGAGTCCGCAGGCCAACGCTCTATCCACTGAGCCAAACCGGTTAGGGCGCAACATAATTTTTAAGTTGATAATTTTGTATGGCCCTCGAATGATGTTATAAATGTCCAAATGTCACTTGGCAGAAAAAGTTCTCAACCCCTGCGTGCCTAGCTAATCCATTGTTCCCCAAGCTAGACTGACAGGCAAGCACCTTCCCTATGTCACCCTGACTTCACTGCCTGTGTGCTCATCTCCCCTTTGTTTGATCCCTTCCCCCAGTGATCTTCAGGGAATGGATCTGTAGTTCTCTGGGAAGTGTGAAGCTGTAGCTTCCTAATGAAGCTGCCTAGATGACCATGCTTATAATGTCTAGCCTCCCCTTTGCTCTCTTCCTATTATTAATATTAATAAACTAGTTAATTATGACGATAACAAAAGGACACAAATGACAGAGATAAGGAAAACAGTCACTATTTCGGGGGTGGGGGCGTCGGTGTCTAAAGATCAATAACTAAGGGGTATTCTAAACAAAATTCACAAAAGTCACAATCCAAAGAACTAATTCTTATAAGTGATTTTTCCTGATAAACTGAATTTGAAAAGAAGGGACAAGGAGAAGTTCACCTTCCTCTATCGACCAGACATTGTAGATAGAAATCTGGGAGGCTGATTTTGGTAAGATTTCATACCTTTCACTTGGCCCATTATTTTATGCTATAGTTGATGTCCCAGCTGTCCTTTCATAGTCACCAAAACTGTAGAAGAGGAATTCTTTTTCTACTATTCTCCTTAACTCTCTGGCTGGGGCCCTGTAAATTGGACTGCAATAAAACAGATTAACAAGAGAAAGCATACAGAGTTATTTAATATGCTTTACATGAGACGAGCCTTCAACCCCCCCCCCCAAATGATTAAAACTAAGTGTTTTAATACTAGTTTTGATGAAAAGTGAAAATTTGCTATGACAAAAGGATATAAGGGTAGTGAACTGGGGGAAACTTAGTAAGGCCTTAAAATTTCAAGATACCATGTTTTGGAGTAGCATGATCTGAACTCCATCAATAATGATGATAACTCAAATAGCCTGATAATAATATTTAAAAAGAAGTATTCCAGTTTGAATATACCCATTAATATGTAGTTAATCCTAAATTATTTTCCTGTTGCATTGTCTTCTGAATTGTCCTAGTGGTTTATAAATTTTACCGTTTTTAGATCTTTGGGGTATTCCCGAAATCATTGAATTTTTTTTTTTCTCCTTCCCTCGGGTAGTGTCTTGTAATCTCTTCAGTTTGGTTAGCTGGCCCACTTTTTGTTCATTAGGTATTTAGTTTGCTGTTGATGGGTCTCTCACCATTTAATGCTGGCACATAATAGGTGCTTAATGTTTGTGATTACAGAGCTGAGACCTAGTCTTGAACCATTGATTTATAACACACTTATTTTCTCAGCACCAGCTCAGTTACCTTTGTCCCTTGAATGAATGTAGCCTGAAACTTTAGTATTAACTTTTCAGCTCTTGTATATAACATTTTTGGTTAGATTCTCTTATAGCACTTTGGAAAGAGCCCTTGGGTTTTCAGGCTTTCTGGCTAGACAATAACAACAAGAACAGTGTATAATATATATTGACATGATGATACTTGGCAATTCTAAAGCAACACTGGTTTTATTCAAGAAGAACATCAGTTAAACCAATTAAGACTTTTGGATTAAAACCTACTTTGTAGAATGTACTTACTCTTTTTCTTCAGAATAGTTCCTTAAATACTAGCAGAGTTCATGGTAGATACATATCTCCACTTGAAGGCTGAGAGACTCAGTAGGAGGGCTGTTGGCTTAAAAGAGCAAAGGTGATGGGTATTTTGGGACTCGGACTCCTGAAGCTTCTGTCCTAGTCTAGGGAAGAAAAGGAAGGGCACCCTAGGAAGGTTGGGTCCTTGCCAAGACATAGCAGAGTATCAAAGAATACTCTCTTTAGAGCAGTTATAAATACGAAGCAGTTCTTACAATAGCACTGTGGTAAGCAATTATAGTTTACTAATGGAAAGGCCAAAAAAAAAATTCAGTTAATGTTAGTTAAATGCCATTAAGCACTCTACTTAGTGCTTGTCCACGGCTCCACAGCAGACAGCTGTAAATGCAAAAAACAAATACTGCATTTTGCCAACACAGTATCTCAGTTCTATATCTATAAATATAAATAATTCTAGAGCTATGCATAGTAGAGATTAGAATGCAAGTGTTTAAAAATATACACTTGTTTAGGTTTCTGTATTTCATGGAATTTCATAGGGGTAAAAAGTCAGATTTAAGAAACAGTTTATAGTTTGTTTATATTTTCTGCTTAAATATTATGCTTTAGGCAAATCAAGCACAAGGTAAAAAATTGAACTTGAATTCATGTTCTATAAAATTTCAATAAAATGCTTTTTTGACTATATCACAATACAATCACTTGGTAAAGTATTACAGAATAAGAACTCAGGTTTCTATCATGTGTTTGAAATGTTAGTATAACATTTAAATGAAGATGTCTTGTAGATAGAACTGGAGTCAGACTGGAAATTAAAGGAGGAAGTCAATAAATAGCTTGGGAAGTTATCATAAAGTTCTTAATTAAAATGGCAGCTATATAAAATCACATGTATATGGACAGATAATTTTCTACAAAGGATCCAGAAACACACAATGGAGTAAAGATATTCTCTTCAATAAATGGTGCTGGGAAAACTGGAAAGCCACATGCAAACGAATGAAACTGGATTACAGTTTGTCCCCATGTACAAAAATTAATTCAAAATGGAAAAAAAGACCTAAATATAAGACCTGAAAAATAAGTTACATAGAAGGAAATATAGGTACCAAACTTACGGACCTTGGTCATAGAGAACATTTTATGAACTTGACCCACAGGCAAGGTAAGTAAGGCAAACATAAATGAATGGGACTATATCAAACTAAAAAGCTTCTACACAGCAAAAGAAACTGACAACAAAACAGAGAGGCAGCCAACCAGATGGGAGATGATATTTGCAAACAGCAGCTCCGACAAAGGTTTAATTTCCAAAATATATAAAGAACTCATAAAACTCAACACCAAACAAACAATCCAATCAAAAAGTGGGCAGAGGACCTGAAAATACACCTCCCCCAAGAAAATATATGAACAGCCAATAGATGTATGAAAAGATGTTCAACCTCGCTGGTAATTAGGGAAATGCAAATCAAAACTATAATGAGACACCACCTTACACCTGTTAAGAGTGGCCATTATCAATCAGACAGGCAATAACAAGTGTTGGAGAGGTTGTGGGAAAAGAGAACAGTCATTCACTGCTGGTGGGAATAAACACAATGGAAAGCAGTCTGGCAGTTCCTCAAAAAATTAAGAATAGAGCTACCATACAACCCAGCAATCCCTCTCCTGGGTATATGCCTGAAAAACTCGAAATCATGTATTGGCAAAGATATATGTTCATTGCAACATTATTCACGGTGGCCAAGACATGGAAACAACCAAAGCATCCTGAGATAGAGGACTGGATAAAGAAGATGTGGTACATATACACAATGGAATACTACTCAGCCATAAGAAAGGATGAAAAAGTGCCATTTGCAACAACATGGATGGACCTCGAGAACATTTTGCTAAGTGAAATAAGTCGGAAAAAGCTAGGAACTATATGATTTCAGTCATGTTGGTTATAAAACTCAAACTTGTGAACACAAACAGCAATGTGGTGATTGCCAGAGGGAAGGGAGTGAGTGGAGAAGAAAGTCCTAATATAAGGTGACAGCAGAAGATTTGACTTTGGATGGTGGACACACAGTACAATATACAGATCTTGTAACATAGAAACCCACACCTGAAACCTGTATGTTCAATGTCACCCCAATCAATTTGATAAATATTTTAAAAATCCAAGGGAGTTATAGTAAGGATTTGGACTAGGCTGGTGGTAATGAGAAAATAAAATAAGTTATACTAATAGTTAACATATCATATAGCAGGCACGTTTCAATACAAAGGGGTAGTATAATACTACACCATTTTGCATCTTACTTTTTCCCCACTTAACTGTATCTTGGAGCTGCTTTGTTGTTTTTAAAGTCTATATAATATTCCATTGTATGGATGTATTATAATTTATGTGCAGTAACTGGTTGGCTATTCATGGTTGTTTAAGATATTTTCAATATTTTGCCCATACAAACAGTGCTGTAATGAATATCTTGTATAGATATGTTGAGCATGAATTTGAATATCCATAGAATAAATTCTTACAAGTGGAATTTCTGGTTCAAAAGGTATATTTTTAAAATTTATTAATATTGCCAAATGCAATAGAGGTTATACCTGTTACCACTCTCAGCTAGTAATGTGTGAATAAACTTTTTCTTAAATAGAACTGATTCTCTAAACTGAATCTTCAGAGAAGACAAAAGAATTTTTGTTGTGCTATTCTTTGTATTCTGCTGTTCTAATTGAAGAGGGGTAGGTAACCCCTTTTGCCTTGAGATGATTCTCTTGAGCCACCCTAGGGTTCCAGAGTATAGATTGAAAACAATGATTATAATCCAATTCCCCTTATTTTTTTGTAGAAGAGTTCCAAAGAAATGGAGCTATTCCTCCAAGGCCTTCCAGAAAGTAGAAGGAAGATACTCTATAGAATCCTCAGAAAAGGATAAGAATGACTATAAAATGTATGCAGAAAGAATTTCTTTTTTTCTTTTTTTAATCCTTACCTGAGGATGTTGTTCCCCATTGATTTTTAGAGAGTGGAAGGAAGGGAAGGGAGGGGGATAGAGAGAGAGAAACATCAATGTGAGAGAGTCACATCAATTGGTTGCCTCCTGCATGTGCCTGGCTGGGGCCAGGGATCAAATTGGCAACCCAGAGACTCCTTGGTGCGAGGGCCAACGCTCCAACCACTGAGCAACATTGGCCAAGGCGCAAAATGAATAATGTCCTTTGTAACAGGTACATTTCAATGACTTCGAGAATCAAACCTTTTTTAAAATAACATTTGCTGTTTGATTTTGTTTTCATAATTCCTGGTTAGTAGAGGCCTTGGCAGCCTAAGGCATTGTTGGAGTAAAATAGGGAACTTGATGGTCAGGGAAGAGCAAGGGAGGAACTCCTTGCCTTCACATTTCTGAGGAGGTGACAGCTGATATGAAAAGCAACAGGGACAAAGACTAGCTAAAGAGGATGAGGTGGTATAGCAGAACAAGTTCTCAGAAAAAGTGCCCAGTACAGTGCCCAGTGCCTGGTAGGTGGCTATTCAGTTACAGTAGTTCTTGGAGGAAGTGTAAACTGGGGGGAGGTAGTACTTAATTAGATTATACATTAGGTACACCCCATGATCCAGCAGTTATTTTCCTAGGTACATATAGTTGACAGAAATTCTTATCTGAGTCCATAGCAATGTTATTTGTGCTTGTGGAAAACAATCTGGTTGTCTATACTCCTTCCCCAACTACCTCAGGTAAATTGTGATAGATTTATACTATAGAGTACTATGTAGCAATTTGAAACAATGGACTAGATGTGCACATGGCAGCATGATGGATCTTAATAACAGTGCTGATTAAAAACAGAAAGAAGCAGAATGAGATATGTAACATGGTATTTATGTACATTTTAAAGTATAATTAATGCCCTAACCGGTTTGGCTCAGTGGATAAAGCATCGGCCTGCGGACCAAAGGGTCCCAGGTTCGATTCCAGTCAAGGGCATGTACCTTGGTTGCGGGCACATCCCCAGTAGGGGGTGTGCAGGAGGCAGCTCATCGATGTTTCTCTCTCATCGATGTTTCTAACTCTCTATCCCTCTCCCTTCTTCTCTGTAAAAAATAAATAAAATATATAAAAAAAAGAACGTATATTTAAAACACATTATACACTTTGCAAGAAAACATGTAAACACATTAAACATATCACAGTCATGGCTTAAATTGAGGAATGATGGGAGTGGGGATAAAAGAATGAAAATATGTAAATGTGAAACTTCATTTTTCCACTGAGGTGATCTTTAAAGCATGAGTGGGAGGACATCTACAGACCAGTATCCCTGTATCTCCCATTGCTGCTACCTGTGGGAGTAAAAATTCTGGTAAATTATCATTGGAACTTTTTTTTTCTTAATCTAACTATGAAGTGAATGTTTGGTATTCATGCTTCTGAAAGCTTGCTCTTTACTTATTTTTTTGCCTTTAATAACTCTTCACTTTTTTTGTTAGAGAATGTTTTGTTTGGTTGTTGCTTTTATACAGAATATACTAACCTCGTTGTTTATGTCTGGTTTATGTACTGCTTGTATAGCCAGCACTATATGTTTTCATTCTTAGAAGATAATAATGATGAGTAATGTGAGAGAGTTTTCAGTGTCCTTTTATATAATGTCCTTTTTTTTTTATTAGAGCAAGGGGAAATATACTTGGAATAAAGTAATAACTGTTTTGAGCCATTACCCTTTATAAAATTTGTTATTTAACTTGCTTCTCTTATAAGAATCTCTGTTGGGCAGATAAAAATACTGACTCCTAGGGAGTTCCCTGGGATATTGTAAGATCTTGGGTAGAATAGAGTATAGGAAACAAATAGCTCCTGCCTTGATGCAATCTTTGCTGCTAGAACTAATCTTTTTTTAGATCATGAATTTTTTAGTAGCCTAAATTTTGAGTTATCCTTAATTGAGGTTTTTGGTTGTTAACTATACCACCCAGGTGGTGCTTTGGATTAACAACTGGAGAAAGGAGCTGTAATGCAATTAAAGTAACCTTGGCAACCATTATCATGTAAATGAGTCTCACTGGGAAGGAAGTGAGAGTGTGGGCACTTGTTAGGGCATTCTTTTACAACGAAAGCTGACTAGCATTTTGCTATTTTACAGACCTGGTGTAGCTGCTCCTTGGACACCATCGAGTTCTGTGCTACTCCAGCCTTCTTTTAGTTTTCTCAGGAGCTAAGACCACATTTTAATTTGTGTATAAAACAAAACTAATCTCCAGATGTGCTTATCGTCTTCATACACATAATGATCTCTTTTATCTTTACTAACATTACTTTTTTCTCACTGCCTTTTGGCACTAACATGGCTGCAGCCCTGCCCCAAATCTCTGATGCACAAAGAAAACCACTTAGGTTTCCGGAGAAACACTGGTGTGTGTGCTTAGTATACCCTGTTGGCCAAGATTTGGCTTATGGTAGAACTGATAGTGCCTATGCTACTCTTTAAGCAGCATGAAAGAGACAAAAACTTGGTTTCAATCTTAATATTTTGTTTTAATTTTTAAGCTTTAAGCAGTAAACGTTTCCATATGTTTTAGAGTTTCAGTGGAGGCTTACTCTTTGTGGATTTAGCAATTGGATAACTGGAGGAGAATAATAAGAGTGAAACCAAATTGGGATTGTGTACTGTGCTTGTTTATTACCTTCCTAATGAGTTAAGTGATTTTAACTAAGAGCTTGTGAGTGAAAAGCTTAAGGTTCTTATCCAGGGTTAACCATTGTCATGTTAGTGCTAAACAACTAGCTTCCATCATCCTCAAATTTCTCTTTGGGAAAACAATGACTTTCTTTTTTATTTTATTTTATTTTTTATTGATTAAGGTATTACATATGTA
>NW_005360677.1:692106-701641 GCF_000412655.1 Myotis brandtii
CCTTCCCTCTGAGGTTTGACAGTCTGATCGATGCTTCTCTGTCTCTGGATCTGTTTTTGTTCATCAGTTTATGTTGTTCATTATATTCCACAAATGAGTGAGATCATGTGATATTTATCTTTCTCTGACTGACTTATTTCACTTAGCATAATGCTCTCCAGGTCCATCCATGCTGTTGCAACTGGTAGGAGTTTCTTCCTTTTTACCTCAGTGTAGTATTCTATTGTGTAGATGTACCACAGTTTTCTAATCCTCTCACCTGCTGATGGGCACTTAGGCTGTTTCCAAATCTTATCTATTGTAAATTGTGCTGCTATGAACATAGGGATGCATATATCCTTTCTGATTGGTGTTTCTAGTTTCTTGGGGTATATTCCTAGAAGTGGGGTCACTGGGTACAATGACTTTCTATTATAGGAAAATATTTACAAAAGGGACTAAAATATCACTATTGGTATGGCCAAGAATGTCATCTGATACAAGAAAGAAATTCTAAAATTTAGGGTAATATGCCTCAGATATCCTAAATAGCTTGTTCAGTTAAGGCTTTTAAATGTTTTTACTTTGGTTTTTAAGTTTTCTTCCTCCAAACTTATTATTCATTTGTTGAGTTGTCATTCAGATCATGACAAATGATCTGTATGACAAATGTTTTTGTTGTCTTAGTCATCAACAGGTGAGTTGATCTTGAGCATTTATTATATGTAAAACTTGGAACTGTGTGCACGGGGAATAAGTATAAAATGTATAAAATCATAATTTCTGCTCTTCAATATAACAATTGTTCAAATACTTAGACACACAGCTCTAAATGTTACTTTTCCTACCTCAGATCTTCGCTCTGTGGAAATCATTTCTGATTCTCTTAATTGTTCATATGATTTAGTTTGCCAACCCCATTACCATCAACCTACTTGTCCTCTTCTGGATTTATTATATGTGATCAGTGTTACTTGTAAGAGGTCATATGCCAAATTATAATTCTTAGGAGTTGCGTGATCTGTAGCAATTTTCTTCTTTGTTCAGGTCACTGTACTGTTATTTTATTACCTGAATTTATGCAAGCATTTTAGTTTTATTTCAAATTTTTATTGATTGATTGATTTTAGAGAGAGAGGAAGGGGGAGAGAGAAAGAAACATTGATTTGTTGTTCCATTTATTTATGCATTTATTGATTGCTTCTTACATGTGCCCTGACTGGAGATCAAACCCACAACCTTGGCATATCGGGACGACGCTCTAACCAACTGAGCTATCCGGCCAGGGCTAGTGAATTTATGCAAGTTTCTTAAGCTGACACTACACTAAAGGCTTATCTTTAGCTTACAGCCAACTAAACTCTCAACTAATCATCAGCTACTATTAAAATTGATTTCTTACTAGTAGTATACTTTTTTTAGAAAATTTTTATGGATTGATTTTGAGAGAGAGAGAGAGAGAGATTGAGATTTGTTGTACCACTTATTTATGTATTTGTTGCTTGATTGTTGTATGTGCCCTGACTGGTGATTGAACTCATAAACTTGATGCATTGGGATAATGCTCTAGCCAGCTACCAGCCAGGGCTACATTTATTCTTGATAAATTTCATTTTGTATTTTCAGCCCATTGTTTCTATTTGTTCAGATATTTTTTTATAATACTATGTCTTCAATGGTATTATCTAATCTTCCCAGGTTTCTACCACCAACAACTATAAGCTACCATTTAAATCTTCAAGGTGTTGATAATATTTACTAAAGTAAGGCCAAATAGAGTCCTGTGACAACGTGAGAGCCTTCTACCCAGATTGATATTAAGCCATTGACTAATAATCTGAGGATGGACCTGGCCAGCTAGTTTAGTTGGTTAGAGCATCCTCTGATATGCCAAGGTTGTGGGTTTGATCTCCAGTTAGGGCACATACAGGAAGCAACCAATGAATGCATAAATAAATGAAACAACAAATTGATGTTTCTCTTTTTCTCTCAAATCAATAAATAAAAATAAAAATAATAATCTAAGGATGTCAACCAATTCTCTATTACATAACTAGCATAAGATACTTTATCTTGATTTCAACCAATTTTATCTGATCCACTCTATGTTATTTCTCTGATCTCTCAGTCTAGTAATTTTGGCAAAAGTAAAATTAGGTTAGCATGATTTTTTTGTTTCTTATTGAATCCATTTTGGCTTCTGTTGCTCTCTACACTCCTTCCCTACACTACCATAGGCTGACAGAATTTTGCTGGGAATTCTTGTTGAACTCAATCTACAGTTTCCAGAATCAGGTCTCTTTTTTCATTTGAAATTGAGAACATTGAAATAGAATTTTCTTGTTTCTCATCTTCTAGCTTCTCTTATATTTTCCATGAGATGTCATGGAGATCTCAGTGTCTTAAGCTATAATTTATATGGTCCTAGAAATTTAAACGTACTAAAAAGCTTCTGGAGGCTCTTTTGTCATCTTTTCTTCTATCTCAAGCTTCAATTTCCTCTTAAGCTCTGTTAATAGGTTAACTTCTTAATCTGTGTTCTCTTTCAAATTTGGAAGATTATTCTTAAAGAAAATGGGAAGCAAAATGAGTTGAATAGGCTAGATTTTCTGTATTATTTTTTAACATGATAGGAGGGCCTATCTCATCTTTTTATAGCCAACTGCACTAGAAAAAGACTTTGTATGTTAGCACTTTTCAAAAACATATTGATTCTCTATTATTTGCCAAGCACTGCATTAGATTCTTAGGCTCCAAAAATGAGTAAGACATGGTGTTTTCTCTCAAAGAAGTCACAATATAGTCGGAGAGATTCACATAAATTTTTGCAGAATAGCAAGATAAAGGCTAATAGAGGATATTAAAAAACCTGTGTACTGAGAAAAGAACAATCAATTGTGTTTAATGGGGCAGGTTTTTATGAGCCTCCACAGAGGACGTTCTATTTAAGTGGATTTTTAAAGGAAGTGTAGATATTTTGAGTGGATTGGGGTAGGGTTGGAGGAATAACATTCCTTCCTGTTCTATGAAGAACAGGATGTGCAAATAAATGGGAGGTAAAAGCCAACATGGCATGTTAAGGAATTTTAAAATAATCTAGTATGGTTGAAATATAGAATATAAAAGGGAGTCCCAGGAAATGAGGCTGGAAAGAAAGTAGGAATATACAGAAAGGGCTATTATACTGTGCTAGAATTTGGACTCTAGTGGGCACATGAGTATCATTAAAGGGTTTAAGAAAAACCTCACAAAAACTTTCATTGATTTTTAGAGAGGAAAGGAGAGGGAGAGAGGGCTGCTTCCTAAACCCCACCTCCCAAGGTCGAGCACATGTCCCTGCGGGAATTGAACCTGCAACCTTTCGGTACCCAGAATGATGCCCAACCAACTGAGCCACACTAGTAGGGCTCATTGAATGGTTTTAAGCAGGGGATGTGATCAAAACCAGACCAGTCAGAGTTTTTCCTTAGGATGTACTATTTAAGTCAGATTAGGCTAAGTTATATTGTGATAACAATCTCCCAATTTCAGGGGTTTATAGTAACAAGAGTTTATTTTTTGCTCATGCTGCATATCTATCATGTGGCTCTGTTCCAGGACCCAGGCTAGAGATGCAGCTCCTATCTGAGACATTCCCCTGGTGGTAGAGGAAAATGAAATATGGTAGAATCATTCCATTGCTCTGAAAGCTTCTGTTCAGAAGTGGGATATGTCATTTGCTTACATTTCATTGGCTAAAGCAAGTCACATTGCCAAGCCTGACATCAATTGGGCAGGAATATATAAACTCACCAGGGAGAGGCAGTGAATATTTTGAATAATAAGGAATCTATTTACATGCATCAAATTTTATTTCTTTGGTTTTGGGATTACTCTGTAGCTATTGGTGGCCATGTTTCTAGTGACTCAAAGTAACCTGAGGGAATGAAGTTAGTAATGTACAGAGAAATGAGAGGCCAGAAAATGTCCTGGAAGCTTAGTCTCTGTACTCCCTTGTGCTACCCTGGTTCCTAAAATTTTCTTAAGTGAAGAGTGCCATGATTGGATTTGCATTTTAGGTTACTTTGGATGCAGTATGGAGAATGGAGAGAATGCATCAGATTAGAAGCAGAAAGAACAGTTAGTTCCTTATGAAGAAAGAATGGTGAGTGGAAGAACAAACTAGAGGTTTGTAAAGATGTAGATAGATTTTTTAGAGTTACTACAGAAGTAAGATCAGGTCCTAATTATTGTGGGGAGGAATGAAAGAGATGGAAGCGAGTTATGGCTGTTTGAGACATTTGGTTGCATACTGGTGCCATTCACCAACACAGGAGGTAAAATAGGTGGTGGGAGAAGACATCTTAATTTTAGACATGTTCAATTTGAGGTGTCTGTGGAACATCTAAATGGAGATGACTAGTAGACAAATTGGAGATAGTGGTATGGAGCTCAGAGGATGTTAAAAAGTTATCAAAATGGTAATTCATGGAATGTAAGAGTAAGAAGTCATGGATAAGAAGGAAAAGGAATAAAAGGAATGGGTAGGAGATGAAAGTAAAGGATCAGTGAGCTAAAGTCACTGTGAGATCATACTAGGAGTGATTAAACAAGAAAGCTAGTAAAAGAAGTCCAAGAGCAGGATATGCAGATTAGTTATTTTGGAGATGGAACAGTTTCTAGTGATAATAAGATCTGGGTTGTGGCCTTGGTGGTGGTTAGCTGAGGTAGAATGGAGAACACCATTGGAAATGAGATGAAGGGACTTGAAGCCAAGGTCTTCCTGGGCCACCCATATGCATTGTTGAAATCACCCAGTGTTACAGAAATTCTAGTTATAAACACATTATCCAGTTTGTACTTCTTCCTTATTAACATAAGGCATGACCTCAAAGGGGCTGCTTTTTATAAGGGAGTGAAGAAAGTGTTCTGGCAAAGAGTATGGTAAGTACAGAGGTTCTGAGAGGGGAGTATACTAGTTGATTTTAAGGTGTACCAAGGAGGCCAGTGTGGCTGGAGTAGACTATGAAAGTGAGGGAGTTGTAGGTAGGAGTTGTAGGCCAGCAGGTAACAGGGAGACAGATCACATATGGTTTTAATAGTTCATATTAAGGATTTTAGGCCTTGGCTTTTGCTCTAAATGAGATAGGAAACCATTGGAAGGTTTGGAGCAGAGTGACATGAACTGACCTACATTTTATTTTATTTTTGATTTTTTAGAGACAGGAATGGGGAGAGAGAGAGAGAAAGAGAAAGAGAGAGAGAGAGAGAGAAAGAGAAAGAGAAAAGAAGAGAGGAGAGAAGAGGAGAGGAGAGGAGAGGAGAGAAAGAAACATCGATTGGTTGCCTCCCAAATGTGCCCTCATTGAGGATTGAACCTACAACCTGGGTATATACCCTAACCAGAATCAAACCCCACCTTTTTGGCATAAGGGTCGATGCCCCAACCAACTGAGCTACACTGGCTAGGGCTGACCTAAATTTTAACAAGATCATTCTGGCCTAAAGGTTGAGAGTAAAGTGAAGAAAGTCAGGGGTGGTAGCCAGGAGACTGGTTAAAAGGTTATTGCAATAACTGAATGAAAGATGACAATAGTTTGGACCAGATGATAGCAGTGAAGATAGAGTGTTTAGAGTCTGCATATATTTTGAAAGTACAGCAAACAGGATATACTAATAAATTTAATTGATGTTTCAAAGAAAGAGAGAAGTTAAGGATGATTTCAAAGCCTTTAGCCAGAGCAATAGGGAAAGTTGTCCAAAATGAGGATAATTATATTGGTACAGCAACCTACTGTAGGTATAATCAATATCTTTCTGTTTCAGTGTATTCTTTGTTTCTGTATCCTTTTCTTCTCATTGCACATTTAACTGGCTTCAGAGCATTTATTCATATTTTGCTCAATAAGCAAATATCTACTGAACAATTACAAATTATTCCAGCTTTTATCAGTTAGGTTTCTTTGGTTGCAAATTGATTTAAGAAAAAAAGGAAATGGGTGGGGTGAGGTGGGGGTGGGGGATAGTATAAGGATAATAGGGGTAATTCACAGAATCAAAGGAAATGCCAAAGAATCAACCTTGGAACAGCCTGAAGTAAAGGGTCATCTCACAGAACTCTAGGTAACATAATGGACATAATTTTATCAGGTTAACCCAATCTTGATAAATCACTCATATAGTTGAGTGTCTAATTTAATAATGATACTGAGCTAGATGCTGGAGTAGGAATGGTGGGGAAGGAGGTGCATCCAAAGCTGAATAAAGTATAGTAGATTCTTCAGAGGGTTATAATAGAGTAGAATTAATAAATAATATAATAGCTTGGCCTCAAAGTAAATATCTCCAGGGTGCAACTGTAAATTCCTTTGTTAAGACTTCAGAAAGATTTATGGCAGTGTTTCATAGAACCCTTCAGATACATAAGAAGATTCCAAAGATCTTAAGGGAACACTTCTTAGACCCTTATTATTACACAACAGGGCTTCTAAGGATCTTAAGGATGTTTTCTTAGAGTAGCCTCACACAGATCTTAAGATAGAGAAGTTGGGCATGGCTCTCTCTACTGGAATAAACCCTCTATTAGACTCAGGAAATCTAGAAGATTTTTAATAAATTGTACTAACAGAGGCAGCTTTAGCTTGGATTACAAGGAACAGAAACAGTAAAAAAATGGAAATAGGCCTTTGGGCTTTTTATCATCTACAGGCAGGAAGCAGACTGAGAAGACTACTCCATTGCAGATGTTAACCATCTCTTATGTGAAAGGAGTGATAACTTAGAGGGTAGAGCCAAGAGTTTTGGGAAATCACTCGCAGAGTAGGACTCAGTTATAATCAAGGAACTGTTGACATGTGTCTGATTAAATTTCAGAATTTCTATGGACCAATAACCGCTTTGTGTCTCCTGTTCCTGCCTCCTTTTCCTCATATTTTGAATGAGTGTCTATTGTAGTTATCCTGAGTCATTCTCACTATTATACATTTGTATGTTGGGTGTGTGGGAGCAGATAATTTGTCTCTTTATTCAGATCAAAAGGAACTGTACTCCAGTAGCAGTACCTGATGAACTGCATCTAAGGAACCTCAATCACACTTGGACCTGAATTAGATATCAAGATTCTGGACATCAAGCTGATGCCATAATGAGATGAGACTTTTGAAGGTCTTAGGAGAGGGTGAGTGTATTTTGCATGTGGGAGGAATTTGTTGGGATCAGAGGGGTGGTATGTGGTAACTTGTCTCCAAAGTGGCCATTCAGAGGTGGAATCTTTTTCTCTCCTCCCTTTGAATTTGGGCTGGCTTTAGTGACCTGCTTGACCAATTGAGTGACTTTCTGGGACTTCTGAGGCTTGGTCATAAGAAGCCTTGCAGCTCTGCCTGTGCCTCTTGGAATTCTCTCTTTTGGAATACTCACTCTCAGAACCTAGCCACCGTGCTATGAGAAGTCCAAGCCAGTTGGAGAGGACCCATGTAGGCACTGATTGATAGCCCCAATGAGCTACCAGCAAACAGCCAGCATCAACTGTCAGTTATGTGAGTGAAGGAACCATGTTGGACAGTCCAGCTCTAGCAAACACCACCTGGAGAAGAACTGAGGTCTCAGACACATAGCTCCTGTTGAGACATCCTAGTCATCTTCATCTATTCAAGTCATCATCACATTTGTGGTCCCAGGCATTGTGGATCAGAGACACAAGGTCTCTGCTCTGCCCTGCTAAGATTTCTGGCCCAAAGAATCATGACAATAATAAAATGATCATTGTTTGCCACTAACTTTTGGGGTAATTTTTTTTAATCTTCACTGGAGGAGTGAGAATATTTTTTCCATTGATTTTTTTTTTTTCCAGAGAGAGTGGAAGGGGGAGGGGAGGGGGAGAGAGAAACATCGGTTGGTTGCCTCCCATATTTGCCCCCACTGGAAATGGGTACCGAACCTGCAACCCAGGTATGTGGCCTTGACCAGGAATTGAACTGGTGACCCTCTGCTGCGCAGGCCAATGCTCTTAACTGCTGAGTCATGCTGGCCAGGGTAATGGGGGGCGGGGTGGTGGTGGTGGTGGTAATTTAATCAATAAAGATGCTATAATAATTCCAAATCAGTATGCATTCAATAGTATGGCCTCAAAATACATCAGTGGCAAATGTAGATTTGCAGTTGTTTATATGGAAAAAGACATGCAGGTTATGATGATTACAATAGCTTTATAATCTCAAAAGAATGTCACAGTGGCACAGTAAACCTACTTTTGCCCACCCCTGTATATAAATATAGAATACAGAGAGAAAGTACATAGATACAGTTATAGGGGAAAATTGATAAATCTGCAAAAGCAGGAAATTTTAACATATATTTCTCAGTAAGTGATGGTCAAACAGATAAAAAATTTAAGAAGATTTGAACAAAATGACCAACAAATTTGATTTGGTTGGCCTGTGCAGAACCCTGCACCTAATGGATGAAAATATACTTCCTTTTTAAGCAGTTTAAAAAAAACTGAACACATACTGAATTTATAAATATAAAGCAAGTCTTAACAAAACCAATGAATGGGTATTATGCAGACTATGTTCTCTTCTGTTTTTTTAAATTATTATTTTTAATCCTCACCTGAAGATATTTTTCCACTGATTAGTAGAGAGAGTGGAAGAGAGAGGGAAAGACAGAAACATCAATGTGAGAGAAACACATCAATTGGTTGCCTCCTGCACGCACCCTGACCAGGGCCCAGCCCGGGGAGGATCCTTCAACCCAGGTATATGCCCTTGACTGGACTTGAACTCAGGACCCGTCGGTCTGCTCTATCCACTGAGCAAAACTAGCTACGGCCATTCTCTTCTTTTTAAAAAAACAAGTTTTTATTGATTTTTAGAGAGAGGAAGGGAGAAAGGAGCAAGATAGAGAAACATTGATGAGAGAGAAACATCAATATCAATTGACTGCCTCCTGCACACCGCCTGCTGGGGATTGAGCCCGCAACCCAGGCATGCATCCTGATTGGAATCGAACTGGCCACCTCTTAGTTCATGGGTCAATGCTCAACCACTGAGCCATACCGGCCAGGCTGTTCTCTTCTTTAATTCAGTTAAGATTGACATTAAACCAAAAGAAGATAAAAATAACTTTATATATTTAGAAATTTAAAAGCACACTTCTAAGTAACTCATAGGTTAAAGAAGAAATAATAATAAAAATTAGAAATAAAGCTAACCTACCAAAACTGACTCAAAAAGGAATGACAACTTGACTAGACCTATAATTATTATATTGAACTAGAGGCCTGGTGCACAAAAATTTGTGCACTGAGGGGGGGGGAGGGGGGTCCCCCAGCCCGGCCTGTGCCCTCTCGCAGTCAGGGACCCCTCGGGAGATAACGACCTGCTGACTTAGGCCTGCTCCCGGGTGGCAGAGGGCACGCCCAATCCCTAGGTGCAGCCCCTGGTCAGGCTCATAGCAGGGCCGATTGGGGAGTGGGTCAATTGGGTTGGGGCGCCACCCCCTGTCACGAACAGAGCAGGGCTGATCAGGGGGTTGGGGCGCTGCCCCCTGTCACTCACAGAGCAGCAGCAATCAGGGG
>NW_005360677.1:702858-741016 GCF_000412655.1 Myotis brandtii
GGGTTTTGTTTAGCTTCTACATTTGCAACATAGTACATAGTTGCTTAGAGTTGCAACTCAGAGGCCGGCAAGTCAGGCGGGGAACGTTGGAGTCTGCAGTCACTGGAGCAAGCAAGCCTCCCTGCTCGCTTCAGTGCGTGGCTGCCGGCCGCCATCTTGGCTGACAGTTAATTTGCATAAGGATATGCTGATTAGCCAATGGGAAGGGTAGCGGTCGTACGCTAATTACCATGTTTCTCTTTTATTAGTGTAGATTAGTAAGTGAAAATCTACCCAATATAAAAGAGCACAGATGGGATTTTTTAAAGTTTTATAATGGTATAATTGACATACAATAAATTGCACATATTTAAAATGTACAATTTGAAAAGTTTTGACATAGTTATATAACTGTGAAACTGTCATCACAGTTAAGATAACATGTCCATCACCTCTGAAGTCTTCTGCCCCTTTCCACCACCTAACCTCATCCCTTGGCAATCACCAATCTGTTTTATGTTATAATAGATGGGTTTACATTTTCTAGAATTTTATATAAATGGAATTATGCAGTATATACTCTTATTTTGGGGGGAAGTGTTAGGCTTCTTTCACTTGGCATCATTATTTTGAGATTCATGTTGAGTGGTCAACGTTTTATTCCTTCTGTTGTTTAGTGGTAGTCCATTGTGTGGGTAGACCACACTTTGTCTTTCACCGGTTCACAGACATTTGGGATATTACTGTTTGGGGCTATTATAAATAATGCTGCTATGAACATTTTTGTACAAGTGTGTATAGACATATGCTTTTATTCCTTTTTGTTAAATATCTAGGTGTTCCTCACTAGATGGAACTCTTTTGTTACACTACAACGTAATTTGAAAGAAGATTATTATTCTTTTGTGATTTGACCTTTTTTTCTCTTAAGGCAATAATAACAAAGATTCTAAAACAAGAACCTCTGAACCAGTTAAAAAACCTATCCCAAAATATTGATACATTGGGACACTTGTCACATTACATTATACTGTAGACCATGGGTTGGCAAACTTTTTTCTGTAAAGGGTCAGAAAGCAAATACTTTAGGCTTTGCAGACTATATAGTCTGTGAAGCAACTACTCAACTCTGTCATTATTGTACAAAAGCAGCCAAAAATAGTAGATAAATGAATGAGTATGGCTGTATTTTAATAAGCCTTTATTTATGGACATTGAACTTCATATTAATTTTCATGTGTATTGAAATATTCTTTTTTAAAAAATCATTTAAAATTGTATATATAATTCTTAGCTAATAGGCCATGAAAAGCAGTCTGGGCTGGATTTGGTCTTTTATATTATATAAAATATTTTAAAATTACAGGTTCCAAGTTTAGAGACTTTGGAGACTTTTGTTTTTGGATCTCTCGTTTTAAAACTTACCAGACAGATTCTCTACTTTGTGGATAAATATACTCATATGAGAAAAAAATAATTCAAAATACAAGTTTTTATTTGAAAAAAAAATAGAAAGAAGCTGTAAAATAAATGTTTCACCTTAAACGTATAATTAGGAAACAGAAAAATTTTATTCAATGCAATATAAAACCACATAGATTTGATACATAATTTCTTCGAGTTTTTTTAATCCTCACCTGAGGATATGCTTATTTATTTTAAAGAGAGGGGAAGAGGATGGGGGGGCGGGGAGAGAAAGAGAGAGAAAAAAGAGAGAGAGTCACTTGGTTGCCTTTCTGTATGCACACCGACCAGGGATTGAAACCATAGTCTAGGTATGTGCCCTGACTGGGAATCGAACCTGCAACCTTTCAGTGTACAGGATGACGCCAGGGTATAATTTCTGTTTTTACTTTAGGAAAAAAGTCAGTGAGGAAGAGGTTTATAAATCTCTCCATCTCTTGTACAAAGTTGCAACTGAAACCCGAAAGCCCTTGCCTGTACAACCACCTAGGAATTGGAATTTACCTAAATGAGTTCTGAGTGCTCTTTATTTAAAATCCTTTTTAAATGTTTTTGATTTTGAGAGAGAGAGGATGGGAGAGAGAGAGAGGAAAACAATAAACACATAGGTCCAAGATGATCCCGTACGCACCCCAATGATTGAACCCACAACCTGAGTATGTGCATGACTGGGAACCAAACCGAAGATCTTTTGGTTCACGAGATGATGCTCAACCAACTGAGCCACACTGGCCAAGGTCTGGGTGCTCTTTTAAAAATGCACAATTAATTATAGAACATATGGGTCTACAATTTGGGACACTTCCGAATAGGAAACCCCTGCCTCCATAATATAAGGAAACAAGAATACTCTTTCCACAATCATCAAGTATTATAAAAAACCTTCACAGTCTGGTTCACCTTTATCAAAGGTAAAATGATTACTAATACATTTAATGGATTATTTTGATCATCAGGGTTTTTTTAAAAGATATTTTATTGATTTTTTACAGGGAGGAAGGGAGAGGGACAGAGAGTTAGAAACATCGATGAGAGAGAAACATCAATCAGCTGCCTCCTGCTCACCCCCTACTAGGGATGTGCCCGCAACCAAGGTACATGCCCTTGACCGGAATCGAACCTGGGACTCTTCAGTCAGCAGGTGGACGCTCTATCCACTGAGCCAAACCAGTCAGGGCATTGATCATCAGTTTTAAAATACAAAATAAATTTCACATGAATTTTTAGATGTTTGAGTTTTTCAAAACAAGATACCAAACAAAACATATTGAACTGGCAGAGTCCATGGGCTAAAGAAAAAGGAATCTATATATATAAAAGCCTAAGTGACTGTTACGACTGAATGACCGGTCAACTGGTCACTATGACGTGCACTAACTTCCAGGGGGCAGACGCTCAATGCAGGAGCTGCCTCCTGGTGGTCAGTGTGCTCCCATAGCCAACCTCCTGCGGCCGGCCAAGAGGGCCAGAAAATTATTTTAAAAAAATAATGGTCAGATTTTCCAAATTTGATAAAAACAATAAACATATAGGTCCAAGATGCTCAATGAACCCCAACAACAAGAACACAAGAACAATTACATCAATAACATAATAATCAAATTGTTCAAATCATTAATTATAAGACAATCTTAAAAGCAGCCAGAAAATAATAAAAGACACATTATGTATCCAGGAGCAAAGACAAAGGTGACAACAGATTTCTTATCAGAAACAATATAAACAAGGTAACAGTTTTAAAGTCATAGAAAAAATAAAACTGTCAACCTAGAATTCTATACTCAGCAAAAAGTATCTTTCAAAAACAAAGGTGAAATAAAGACATTTTCAGATACACAATAGAATTCATTACCAGCAGGCCCACACTAGCAGAAATGTTAAAATAAATCCTTTGGCCAGAAGGGAAACACCAGATGAAAATCTAAGTCTGTGCCCTCCCCTTAGTTTTGTGAATATACCAAGATGATTTTCATCCACCTTGAGTAGTTATCCAAAAAAGCCTATGACTTCATACATTCGATTTTCTAAAGAACAGCTACCCATATTTAAAGCTCAGAACCCAGATGTGAGAAATTCAGAACTAATTTTTAAAAGTCATGGATCTATGGAGGGAACTTCCTGATTCAGAGAGAAAAATATATGAAGATGCTTACAGGGCAGACTGGCAGGCAAACAAAGAGAGAAATAGAATTCAAGAACAACTAACTCCAAGTCTGAGGGTATATCTGAAAAAAAAATTATGCAAAAATGTTTAAAAAGAAAGCGATGCCCTAGCTGGTTTTCCTCAGGGGACAGAGCATCGGCCTTTGGACTGAAGGGCCCTGGGTATGATTCTAGTCAGGGCACATGCCCAGGTTGTGGGCTCGATCCGCAGTGTGGGGCATGCAGGAGGCAGCCAACCAATGATTCTCTCTCATCATTGATGTTTCTCTCTCTCCCCCTTTCCCTTCCTCTGAAATCAATAAAAACATATTTTTTTAAAAAAGAAAAGAAAATGATAATAAAGAGTTAACACTCTTGAAAAACTGAAAAGGCTTATAACATTTTTATATTTGAAGGCTTCCAAGAAGCTACGGATGGTACAGCACAGTTAAAGCTGAAGACTGTAAATGAAAACTGGAAAAATATCCCTAGTTCTCAGAAATAAAGTATATATTCAACTTGTCAAAGATGATAAAATTTGTTATTATAATGAAATCAAACCTTGGGAAGAACAAATGGTTGAAGTTGGACGCAGTGATCTTCCTTGCAAAGTGAAGCCCCAAGTAAAAAGCCCTGAGGAGTGTTAAATAGAAGATTGAGTTATGTTCATAATGTTTAGACACAAGAAACCAATTAGATCTCAATATCTGAAACTGTTATAAAGTTAGTAGGATAAAGTTGGTAAACATTTTATACTTAACTAGAGGCCCAGTGCACAAATTAGTGCATGGGTGGTGTCCCTTGGCCTGGTCTTTCCCCCCCTTTTTTCTTTGGTTCATTTTGGATAGTTTCTTTTGTTGTGTCTTCAAGTTTGCTCATCTCTTATTTTGCTTTGTCTAATCTGTTGTTCATTCTATTCAGTGTATTTTTCATCTCTGACATTAGATACTTTTTATTTCTAAAACTTTGATTTAGGCCTTTGTTTATATCTCCCTTGTTTCTACTTAGTTTTTTGAATATAGAATACAGATGTAACTATTTAATGCCCTTGTCTGCTAATTCTAACATATGTGTCAATTCTGTGTTTCAGCTGATTAATTTTATTACTCTTTATGTGTAACCTTTTTTCTGCTTCTTTATTTGTTTTGTAAATTCCAGACATTGTGAATTTTACCTTGTTGTGTAGTAGATCTTTTCCTCCTCCCCCTCCTCCTCTTCCTCCTTCTACTGCTGCTCCTTCTCCTCCTCCTCCTCCATTATAGTTAAGTTAGTTATAAAATAATTTGACCCTTTCTGGTCTCGCTTTTAAGATTTGTTATGTGGGGCCAGAGAGGTTTTCCATTTATGGTAATTATTCCCCAGGACCTTTGTGAATCCACTACCCTGTACTCTGTAAATTATGGGGCTTTCCATTCTGGTTGATAAGAATGGGCTTTATTCCTGTTCTGTTTGAGTGCCATTTAGTGTTCTTTCTAACCCTTTGAATGGTTCCTTACATGCAGTCACTGATCAGTACTTTGATGAATACTTGAGGGTTGCCTGTCACACATCTCGAGTCTTCTATCTGTATAACCCTTTCTTCTCCAGCACTCTGTCCTGTAAACTCTGTCTTGGTCTCCCTTGACTCTCAGCTCCATCTCCTCAACTAAGGAGGGCTCCTTAGTTGGGCTCTACTTGTTTTCCTCCTCCCTGAACTGCTGGGATCTACCTGTTTTTCTCCTCCCTGAACTGTGCCCTGGAAATGGTCTCGAGGCAGTAGGCTGCGGCATTCATAGCACTTACCTCATTTCCTGTCTCTCAGGGATCTCTGTCCTTTATTGATTGCCTGTTGAGCAGGGCCCTCAAAACCATTGTTTCATATATTTTGTCTGTTTTTTTCACTTGTTTGTTTCAGATAGGAAGGTGAGTCCTATACCTGCTACTCCATATTGGCTGGAAGTGAAAGTCCCTATTTTCCATATTTTTTTATGTGCTTAGAATGTTTCATGATAAATACATAAACCAAACAGGTATATTTTCCAAAGGTAGTTTTTAGAATTTTCTAGACTTAAAATAAACTTCACCTTCTTAAACATTTTGAGAGACTGAAGTTTTATATTTTGGTTGTTTTTTTAGGTAATTCCTTTTGCTTTGTTCTAGCAGAGTTCAGTGGTTATCTTTAAAACAAAGAGGTTTATTATGTTCTGTGATTGTATGAATAGAACAGTACTTCTTGTACTACATGCCCTGAGACCTGAGCTCTATATCACTATCTTGTTTCATAATAGCTTCCAAATAGCATCAGGTGGTCATTTTTTACTTTATAACCAGTCTCCTAATCCGGTTTGATTTGATCTTGTGACATCAGGAAAGAAACCTCCCAGGAATAGAATAAAGAAACATTTAATATCCTGAGGCTTTAAAAAACAAAACGAAGATCCAAATATTAAAACCATTTTAATATATTTAAATGCTTTTACAATGGAGCCATTAAAAAAAAAAGAAGCCTAGTTAATGAATTATTTAACTTTAGTAGTATTTTATTATAAATAATTTATTTGTAAGACTTCCTGGGGCAGGAAAACTGTTCTAGCTGAATAAGGGAAGTGATAAGGACATGGATTCTGTTGATGGAAGTAATAAAGGAAAAAAAAGATACAAAATAGGTACTGATTTTTTAGTAGAGAGTGATTCTGAAGTTATGATGAAAGAGTTTGTTAGTGTTCTCAGACAGGAAGCAGGGTCATCTGACAGTAGTGAATAGGTGTCTGGGAAGCCATCCTGAGGCAATGTGATTCTCACCTTTGTGAGGAGAAGGATCCTCTTGGAGGATTCTAGCTTGTCATTCTTGCTTCTCTTTTCTATGTTCAATATGCAATTGTTGATTAATTGAAAAGGAGCAGGAATGAAATTTATTTTAAAGATTTTTTTTTCCCAAGTAGAAAAGTACATAATAAATGTGAAATTCAGTTAAAATGCCTTGGAGTATAAAAGATTAGAAGACATGATACAGAAGGATCCAGTGCTGCTCAGGAGTTAGGATAGGACAACCAACTGTATGTGTTTGCATTTATATGTATGTTTGTAAGTATGTGTTTACTCCTAGCATCAGCTATTTAGGGCTATATTCTTTTCTCTTCTCTCCCATCTGTGCCTCCCTGATGTATATATGTATGTATATGTGTTTATAGCTAGCGTCAGCTATGTTTAGGGCTGCATTCTTTTATTTCTGTCCCATCTGTGGCCTCCTTGAGTCATTCCTTTAAGAGCTCACCCAAGTTTGTTTAACTGAATTAAAGTTCAAGTTTGTGTTAGAAGAATCGGGCACAGATCAGTGCATAGAGATTCCTATGGAGGAAATGAACAGCTCTGTGTCCTGAGATGACCAGCTTTCCTACCCTGACCAGGAAGGATTGCTGCCAAAGTTTTCCCATGGTGTCAGGGAACTGGGATTGAGGACTCTAACTTCCAGTATTGGCAAGTCTTAATAAAAAGGCAAAAAGCTCACAAAAGAAAGAACTCAGGTCCTTGAACTTACTTCCAATCTCTCTCCAAAGGGGAAATGCTCTGGACAGGTATGAGCTAGAAGGGGTCAATGGGGAAAAAAGGGGGACATCTGTAATACTTTCAACAATAAATATATTTTTAAAAACCACAAAGGGAAATGCTCCTTCTGATCTTATAGAATCCATGTGATTAAAATTATTTTTATAGCCGGGTTGGTGTGTTCAGTGGTTGAACATTGACCTATGAACCAGGAAGTCACGGTTCAACTCCCTGTCAGGGCACATACCCGGGTTACACATTCAATCCATAGCAGGTGGTGTGCAGGAGGCAGCTGATCAGTGATTCTCTCTCATCATTAATGCTTCTATCTCCCACTCCCTCTCTGAAATCAATAAAAATATATTTTAGAAAGTTATTTTTATATTTGTGAACAGTAATTCTCTCTTTAAAGCAGGACACCCCCTCCCCCAACTAAATTCTAGGTATATGAAACCAACTAGTTTCAGAGCACAATAAAAATGAGAGAACTGAGGTTATACAACATAAAATGTAACGGTAATGTGTGGTGATATCATCACAGACACAATCAGACAGAGTTGTGGGTATTCTAGAACAGTAGTTCTGAAACTTTGGTTTCAGGATCCTGTACACTCTTAAAATTTGAGGATCTCAAAGACCTTTGGTGCATGTGAGTTTATATCTATCAATATTTACTGTATTAGGAATTAAAACAGAATTTAAATTTATTTATTTAAGATAAAATAATGAACACGTGTTGCTTTTATTTAAACAGAAATTAATAAATATATTTTATTTGAAAATATAAGTAATGTTTTCATGAAAAGTAACTTTTTTCCAAAACAAGAAAACATTTAGTGGGAAGAAAGATATTGTTTATAATTTTGCAGATCTTTTGATATCTGGCCTTATTAGAAACAGCTTGGATTTCATATCTACTTTTGCATTCCATTTGGTACATTGCCATACATCATGTATCCCTGGAAAACTCCACTTACACTTATGAGATGAGAGTAAAAATAATGCAAATATCATCTGAGTATTATCATGAACATACTTTGATCTCAAGCACTCCCTGAAAGTATCTCTTTACCTCCAGAGGATTCTGGACCACTATTCTCAAACTATTTGTGTGTGTGTTGCGGGGGGTGGGGGAGGGAGGGAAGAAACACAAGAGTTATCACCATTGGGTAAAGCAAAATTTTCCATGTGTCTAATCAGTACTGGTTGTTTAGGATAGTAATTAAGCACTATCACACTCAGACTCCAGAATTAAAGTGGGCGGTAAAGCTGACACCTCCAAGCACTGAACTGGGAGTCAATCCCAGTCCATGTGCTTTTTAGAAGTAGTTGTTACTCAGTGTTTTTGTAGTGTTTTGTTAACCAGTGGGAGGAGAAAATTAAGCCAGATCCCTGGGGAAGAATCAAAGAATATTAGAAATAAAAATGACCTTTAAAGATAATCTAGTCATAGAATTTTAATTTTAGATTTTCAGACTTGAAAAGTACCTGTGAGGTCATCTAATCCTTAAGCTTTATAATAATTATAACTAGTACTTGTGATGTATAGGCTACATGCTTTACATTATTTTTTCAAAGTGATCAAAAGATTATTTTGATCTTTACTATTTCTTTTAATGTTTTTTTATAATAGAAAATGTCAAGCATGTACCCTATCACCCATTTTCAACAATTAAGGAAATAGCCCGGCCAGCGTGGCTCAGTGGTTGAGTGTCGACCTATCTTCAGTGTTACTGTAAAACAAGAATTCATGGAATTTACAAATGTTAAAATTTTTAGTGGAAACAGTGCTTGTAACATAATTTGTTTGCCATCATTTTCTTTGGTTAGGTCATTATAACTTGTTTTTTTGTGTTTACTAGCATGTTCATAGCATTCTCATGAGCCTTGAAAAGGATTTTGTCCTATTCATCACTCCTTGCTTCCTTCATTATTATGAATTTATGCATGATAAAGAGAAAATAACTCATAACCAGTATAATAATCAGTAATTGTCATAGCTGAGGCTGTAGCATATATAGCAGAGTCTGCTGATTGTGTAAAATTCCTTGCTGACTCGCTATATATCCCTCCCACACAGTAAAATTGAATAATACAGTAGTCCCCCCTTATCCGCAGTTTTGATTTCCATGGTTTCAGTTACTCACAGACAATATTAAATGGAAATATTAAAAAAAACAATTTATAAGTTTTAAATTGTGTGCTGTGCTGAGTAGCATGATGAAATCTCGAGCTGTCCCACTACATCCCATCTGGGACATAAATCATCCCTTTCTCCAGTGTATCTACACTATAGATGCTATCTGCTACCCTTCCATTAGTCACTTAGTAGACATCTTGCTTATCAGATTGACTGTCACAGTATCACACTGCTTGTGTTCTAGTGACCCTTATTTTAAACTTAATAGTGTCCTGAAAGCTCAAGAGTTACTGGCAATTCAGCTATGCCAAAGAGAAGCTGTGAAGTGTATGTATGTATAGGCAAAAACATAGTATAAATAGGATCAGTACTATCTTCTGTATCAGGAGTCCACTGGGAGTCTTGGAATGTATCCCCCACAGATAAAGGGGGACCACTGTTGTGAAGGAAAGTGACATTAATAGGGAATACTTTTAATCTAATTTAATATATTCATAAAAAGGTATTTATTATTAGGAATAAGTTATTTGGGACACAGTTTTACAACTTGTAGATTGAGAAACATTACTTTTAAAACATATTGCTTAACCACTTCAAACTGATATAGCAAAGACATCTAGTAGTTTTTTATTTTATCTTTGAAACTTTAGTTAGGGGAAGCTCAGATTTAATAGTTGAGGAAAAGAAATTTTTAAAAAAGAAAACGAAGAAAAGATTCCACCAAAAAACGACTAGATTTAATAAATGAATTTGGCAATGTAGCAGAATACAAAATTAATATGCAAAAATTGATGGCTTTTTAATACACCAATAATGAATTATCAGAAAGAGAAACTAAACAAACAAGCCCATTTACCATTGCAACAAAAAATTAAGATACTTAGGAATAAATTTAACCAAGGAGGCAAAAGACCTGTACTCAGGAAACTACAGGACGTTGAAAAAAGAGATAGAAGAAGATATAAACAAGATATAAACGTATTCATGGATTGGTAGAATCAATATCATTAAAATGTCCATACTACCCAAGGCAATCTATAGATTCACTGCAATCCCTATTAAAATACCAATGGCACATTCCATAGAGCTAGAACAAATACTCCAAAAATTTATATGGAATAAAAAAAGATCCCAAATAGCTGCAGCAATTTTGAGAAAGAAAAACAAAGTTGAAGGAATCCCAATACCAGATTTCAGGTTATACTACAAAGCCACCACAATCAAAACAGCCTGGTACTGGCACAAGAACAGGCATATAGATCAATGGAACAGAACAGAGAATCCAGAAATCAACCCAAGCCATTACATTCAATTAATATTTGACAAAGGAAGCAAGAGCGTACTATGGAGTCAAGAGAGTCTCTTGAATAAATGGTGTTGGAAAAATTGGACAGATACATGCAAAAAAATGAAACTAGACCACCAACTTACACCATACACAAGAATAAACTCAAAATAGGTAAAGACTTAAATGTAAGTCGTGAAACCATTAAAATCCTAGGAGAAACCATAGGCAGCAAAATCTCAGACATCTCTCATAGCAATATGTTTACGGATACATCTCCTAAGGCAAAGGAAACTAGGAAGAAAATAAACAAATGAGACTACATCAACATAAAAGAAACCATCAACAATGTGAAAAGAGATCCCACTGTATGGGAGAACATATTTGGCAATAATACATCTGATGAAGGATTAATATCCAAAATATGTAAGGAACTCATACAACTTAACAGAAGGAAGATAAACAATCCAATTTAAAAATGGGCAAAGGACCTAAATAGACAATTCTCCAAAGAGGACATACAGATGGCCAAGAGACATGAAAAAATGCTGAAAGTCATTGATCATCAAAGAGATGCAAATTAAAATGACAATGAGGTATCACCTCACACCTGTCAGAATGGCTACCATCAACTAATCAACAAATGACAAGTGCTAGCAAAGATGTGGAAAAAAGGGAACCCTAGTACACTGCTGGTGGGAATGTAGACTGGTGCAACCATTTTGGAAAAAGTATGGAGTTCCTTAAAAAATTAAATATGGAACTGCCATTTGACCCAGTGATCCCACTTCTAGAAATATATCTTAAGAAACCCAAAACACCAGTCAGAATGAATGTATGCACCCCTATGTTCATAGCAGCACAATGTACAATAGCTAAGATATGGAAACAGCCCAAGTGTCCGAGTGGATAAAGAAGTTGTGGTACATTTATACCATGGAATACTATGCAGCAGTAAAAAAGAACAATCTCTTACCCTTTGAGACAGCATGGAGGGACCTGGAGAGTATCATGCTAAGTGAAATAAGTCAGTCAGAGAAAGACAAGTATCACATGATCTCACTCATATGTGGAATCTAAGTAACAAAATAAACAATCAACCAAAGACCTTGTATGCATATAAGCATAACTCATGGACACAGACAATAGGGTGCTGAAGGTCTGGGGTGGGGGCGGGCTGGAGGGGATCAATGGGGGAAAAAGGAGACATATGTAATACTTTCAACAATAAAGAGGTATATAAAAAAATGGAAACCAAGAAATAAAGAAATAACTGCTAAATTTAGTATAATAAGTAATATATGCTTATTTCCCAAGACTGGGAGGTAAAAAATACTCTTCAGCACATATAATTTATATACAAATATATGTATGCCCCTTCAATCAATATCAGTGTCTAGATACAGCCTTGAAAAGGTTATAGTAGAAGCCACAGATTGATTATAACCACAGAATTAAAATCTATTTGAGGGCCCGGCCAGTGTGCTCAGTGGTTGAGCACGACCTATGAACCCAGAGGTCACTTTTTGATTCCTGGTAAGGGCACATGTGGTGCAAGAGGCAGTCAATCAGTGATTCTCTCTCACTATTGATGTTTCTATTTCTTCCTGTACCTTTCTCTCTTAGTCAATAAAAAAATATATTTTTTAAAAACCTATCTGAGGGAACCCAACACAAAAAACTTTTTCAAACAGAAAAACAAAAACAGCAAGAGCAAATTAAATTTTTATAGGCCAGGGACTTAACATCTTGAATCATTCAAGTATTTATCATAATTGTCTCTTGCCCTGACCTGTGTTGTTGAGTGGTTAGAGCATTGGTCAGCACACCTAAGGGTTGCAGGTTTGATTCCTGGTCAAGGTCACATACCTGGGTTGCAGGTTTGATCCAGGCCCAGGTCAGGGCACCTGCAGGAGGCAACCAATCAATGTGTCTCTCTCACATTGATGTTTCTCTCTACCTCCCTTTCACTCTGTAAAAAATATCCATGGGAAAAATATCCTCGGGTGAGGATTACAAACAAACAAAAAAATAGTAATTGTCTTAACTATCTATTGAAACATAGTATAATACCAGGAAAGAGTTGGCTTAGTATTAATTTTTATATGGTATTGAGAATAAGACTTAGTTGTCATTTGTTCTAAACTAAGAAGTTAATTTTAAAGGCTGTTAATTTACTTTTAGGAACTTATTTCAGTCAACGTGGTTATTCATTTACTGTTAAACATGCTTTATCCCATTTAATGTGTTTGGTAGTAATAAAGAGGATTGTTTAGATTAATGTTCATATTATTCTCTTTGTATGGATTTAACCAGTTATTTTGTAGTTAAAGTAACATTAATTCAGCTCTTTTTAAAAAAATATTTTTATTGATTTCAGAAAGGGAGACAGATAGAAACATAAATGATGAGAGAGAATCATTGATCAGCTGCATACCCACACAGGTGGGGATCGAGCCCACAACCAGGGCATGTGCCCTGATGGGGAATCCAATCATGACTTCCAGGTTCATATGTGGACGCTCAATCACTGAACCACGCCAGCTGGGCCAGCTTTTCTTTATTGAGAGAGTGAATGGTTTATTATCTCTGGCTTCCAAATATATGTTTAGTTGGTAGAACAATTACTTTGTGTGCCCTTGATAAATGTTATGTAGGCCACTGGAACTCAAAGAAATAGCATCTGTCAATCACAGTCATTTCTTAGAAGGAAGAATTAAAAAATGGCACAGCAGTTATTCTCCTTGACCTCTTTCTTTGAAAAGGAATTTGATTAGGCAAACTGGTTTCATAATAGAGCTGAGCTTCTCTCTTCTCGTCAGGGAATTGAAGCTGAGCAGCCAGACTTGTTCTGTGAAGCTAGAGCAATCTGGTTTTAAAGGATTTAACTAAATTTATTGTGATTAAGGTTTTAGAGGGATGTGCATTGCAGAGCAGCAGCTTTAAAAATGTTAGTCTATATCCCTAGGTTTAGACAGGAAACTGCAGCTGCTACACTCAGCTTATAGGAGGCACACAATAAATAAGCGTGTGAACGTTCAGTAAAAACAATGAAAGAATTATGCCTAATTATTGTCTTACGGTGAAGACGATGAATGGCCAGAGAAATAATTTGAAATGAGATTCTATCCATAGGCATACCTGGAGGGTTACCTGGTGCCCTGGTGGAACTCAAATTGTCTCTAACTAGAAAGATCTGGCCAAAGTCAGGATAAAAATAGATTAGTCCCTTTTTCTAAAGGCTCTTTACATTCATACTGTTGTTTTTATTGCTGAATTGATTTTGGGTAATTAATAACTGATTTTAGATACTGGAATCTTAAAACCAGCCTCTTGGCTCTGTTGCTTCAATCTTATCCTTTCCAGTATGTGTTATTTAAAGAAATGGATTGGAAAATAAAGAAAGAAAATAAAGAAACTGGAGACTTGGAATTGTGGTTGTGAGAGTTTCATTTGGGGGGAATCATTTAGGATTACTCAGAACAGATATTTGGTTGAAAATAGAAAATTAAGAAAATAATAGGAGCAGTAGAGGAGAGGCTACATTAAAGGAGCCAACGAAGGGCCATTTTACCCTTTAACATATAATCAACCACAGCCTTTCCTCCCGGTTAAGTCCTCTCTCAAAAGATCAGAAACATCTAGGGGGGGGAGATAAAATTATTTTCTGGTGCCATGTTGGCTTTCATCGTATTTAAATAGTTTGGCTTCTTGAAGTGATCCATGTAATCGATAGAGAGTAAATGCCTGGAGTTTATTAAAATAAAAAGATTAGGGTGCTTACACCTATATTTCACATAACCTGAAATAAAAATTTCAGGGGCTTTTGAGTTTTCAAAAGAAATGGTTTTTGGAAACAGCCTTTATAAAAGCAATGAATGTGTATTTTCATATTAAATTCAACGTTAGAGTTTATCCTGGCTTGGTGAGCTAGAATTTTTAGAGGCGTTAGTTTGATGTTCTTTCTAAGATCTAGTGTAAGATAAGTCAACCTTTTTGAAGTAGGTAGACAGTTCCTCAAGACTGTGCACGTGAGTCCCTGTGTCCCTAGCACCATGTGTGACTATAAGTAGGTGGTTGGGGAAACAGGAAAAGATGGTAGAGAGGTGGCTGCTCCAAAGAGAGGGAGCTTCTGGGAGATACCACTGTTCCAGTGTACTGCACGTATCTCCTGGTAGTGATGGTGGCACAGGTTGCCTGTGAGTCCTTTGTACTTAGTATGCTTTACCTTGAAATAAGCTTCATCTTAAAACCTGGCTGAGCTGTGCATCCTGCTGAAATTAGAGTTACTGAAAAGGCGTAGGATAGACCAACCCCAAAGAGAAGCCCCTGTTGGGAGCTCTGGAAAGCTAGTGAACAGCTCCAGGGCACTGAGTGCTTGGGTAGCAGAAGTGTCAGGAGTTGAGGTAGGAGGTTTAGAATTTTTTTTGCTGGAGGCCTAGTAGAAACAGCCTGCTTCCTCCTGCATACTGCTAGAAATTGTCTTATAGCCCTAGACTTAGAAATTAGAAGCACAATTCTGTTCCTATCATTTGCAGTATATATAAAAAAAATTTTTTTCTTTTTTTTTTATAAAATGAGCAATATCTTTGAGAAGGATATTTTTTTGCAAGTGAAGGTTAATAGTATTTGATATGGTGATTTGGAGCATAAAATCTTAGAACGTTATAAAAATCATTATGCGCTGAGTAATCAGCTATTCCCAGTTTATAGAATCAAGTAGCTAGAGAAGAAGGCCCGAGGTTTGGTTTGAGAGGAAAGACCTTACTGAGAGTAAATGATCAGAAAATACTCCTTTTGTATTGGCAAGAGAAGAAAAACCTTGATATATTCTAGCCGGTAAAAATAGGTTTGTGTTCTATAGGGAATGGAGTAGTGTTCAACGGCCAGCCTTTTTATTTCTGATTCCTTAATGAAATCTGATTTAGGAAATATGAGGTAGCCTGGTTTTACTGTTGAACTAGGAAAAAAATCACTTTGTCCTATCTAGTTAACTAAATATTTCAAGATAAAGATCTGAAGATAGTTTAAATTTCCACTTGAACCTGGAATCTAATTTTGCTTCTCTAGTATGGTTAGAAGCTGCCTCCACCTACTGGCCACAATTCACTTAACATTTCATGAGGACATTTGCTTTTTTGTTCGTTTTCCTGAAACATGGAAATATGACAGCTTTAAAAGATACCTAGGAAGGGTTGTAGGGACTAAAGACTGTCTTTCTATAGCTTTTCCTAAAATTGTTAGAGTTTTGGAGAGTTCTTACTAAAGGTTGCTTGGGGAATGATTGAAGAGATGCAGGATAAGGGGCTTATAGTAACTAAACATAAGCGATGAACCCTTATAAAGTAGCATATTTGCAATAGCATGTTCAATATCTGTCATTCTACCAATTGAATTAAGACTATTTGTTAAACTGTTGAAGCTTTGTTAATTCTAATTGACTTAAAGTCATTTTCTAAATTGCTCTTGGTTCAAGATCTTGTGCCCATTTGGAAATAATTGTTACTGCCATCACTGAATTACACATTAAAATAAGACTATTTGAGCCCAGCCAGCGTGGCTCAGCGGTTGAGCATCAACCTATGAACCAGGAGATCACGGTTCAATTCCCAGTCAGGGCACATGCCCGGGTTGCTGGCTCCATCCCCAGAGTGGGGCGTGTAGGAGGCAGCAGATCAATGATTCCCTCTCATCATTGATGTTTCTATTTCTCTCTCCCTCTCTCTTCCTCACTAAAGTCAATTAAAAAAAAAAGACTTTTGGGGGTGGTCATGGGTTAACAAACTTTTTTATTGTGTTGGATAGTAAATATTTTAGTATTTTCAGGCCACACAATCTTGTTGCAACTACTAAGCTCTGCTGTTGTAGCATAAAAGTAGCCATAGACAATATGTAAATGAATGAGTGTGGCTGTGTTCCAATAAAACTATTAATGGAAACTGAAAATTGAATTCCATATATTTTCTGTGCACCATGAGGTATTATTCTTTTTAAGTTTTTTTAAAAATCCTTACCCAAGACTATGTTTTTCATTGATTCTAGAGAAAAAGGAAGGGAGGAGAGGGAGAGAGAGAGAGAGGAGAGAAAGAGAGAGAGAGAGAGAGAAACATCGAGCTCTGCCTCCTGGGGATCCAACCCATAACCTGGGAATGTGCCCTGACCTGGGAATCAAACCAGCTACCCTTTGGTGCACTGGATGACACTCCAACCAACTGAGCCACACCAGCCAGGGCTTTCTAAGGTTTTTGTTTTTTTTTGTGTGTGTGTTTTTCTTGTTACCACTAAAACATATAGAAACCATTTTTAGTTGGTGGGTTACATGGAAATAGGCAGTGTGCCAAATTTGGTCTGCAGGCCATAGTTAGCTGACACCAGCTTTATATCTAGAAACATTTTAAAAATCCAATGATAAGTTCTTATACCTGATGGAGGTGATAGCCTAGAAGAGAATTTCCCAACTTTTAGGAGTATTTTCATGCTCTTAGGACTTGTCAGGTGGGTGTTGTATGCACACAGTGTAGAAGTACTCAACTTTGTATTTATAGAAGGTGATTCTTTATTCACACAAATGGACTCTGATCTGCTCTGGTTTTATTGTATTTCTACAGTTTAGATAATTTAAATTAAACACACCAGAATGATAATTTTAAAGAATATTTTAGTGAATAATTATATATGTAGAAGATTATGAGTTTAAAAGCTAGAAACATTCAGATAATGGAATTACAGTGGAACTTCGGTTCTCAACTTAATTTGTTCCAGAAGGCTATTCAAAAATGGAATAATTTTTTCCCATTAGAAATAATGTAAATTTAATTACTTCATTCCACATCCCCAAATGATTGCCTGTTTTTACCTTTCTTATATACAGTATATGTTGAATGTACTGTTTAATCTGTAAATAAACACTTTCAAAACAAAAAGGACATGAAATGTAAATGAAAATTTAACCAAAAGGAAATGAAATATACAGTGAAAAACAAAAATTTACTACTAATAATCAGCAACAAAAGCAGAAAACATGAAAATATTCACAGCACAATTTCCTGAGATGTTAACAATATGAAGTCTAGTGGTAAACTGACTCATAATCATGCGTTCTCTCCTTTGTCGCCTGAGAGATGCGGGACTGATCTTACAGCTATCAGCATGAAAGGGTTGTTGGGCTAAGAAGCAAATTGTTTCAGATGGGAGATGTTTGAGAACCGAGGTTTGTTTGTAGACTAAAGTGATTTTTTAAAAAATAAACCATTATTGTAATGAAGAATAATTTGCTGTGGTGAAGGGCATGTGGATTCGTGCTAGGGCACATGGGCCACATGATATGGGCAGGCTGGTGTGAATCATTACAGACAATTTCAGTGATGTTCTATGGTCATCATTATGGAGGTAAGTATTTTAAAGCACTAAATTATAAGTACTGATAGTTATAAATGGTTGATCATTTCAGTTAGTCACCTGTAAATACCTTCAACCCCTTGGCTCTTATCCTCTACCAGTCCCCAAATTTCTGGATTACTCCTGTAATCTGCCTTCTCTCTTTCTGTCTATTCCTGTGCAAGAGTGCTGTGAAATTATAGAATTTCACTACTGTAAATTCATGTATCTAAACTCCAATCTCATTTTTTGCTAACTGGCAAGAGCTAACAGATTGGGACAGTATAAAAGGATCAAGTTTTTGGAGGTATAGTTGAGGCCAAAGAGTAGATATAATGGGAAAAAATAGAGTGAGACTGATAAAAGGATTAATGTCATTAGTTAAGATATCATGATTTGTTGAGTTTAGGACTATTTTTTCCCCATTTTAACATCTCTGAAGTTGAGATGTCAGTTTAGTTGGTAACACTTTTTTCATATCGGTATGTGAAATAGTGGTGAGTCTTCCAATTAATTAGATTTGATGAAATATGCTATTTAAATTTTGGATTTCAAAATTGTAGCAGTTGCAGGTACTGCCAAGGTTGCCAGTATGAGGTCATTAAAGAAGATAAAAAGGAATTGAGGTCAGGCATCTGACTAGATATGTCATGCCTGTGAACTTTGAAGACCCAGAGTCATGAGCTAGTTGTGAGAATTTTCAGCAAATGAGATGAAGTGACTAGAGGTAGCAGGTGACAGCAGCACAGAGAAAGGTAAATAAGAACAGCTTCACCTTCAGGTCACCATTCTTACTCATCCTACCTCCAGGTCTCAAATGTCACTTTCTCAAGAGACTGTCTCTTATATTTCCTTCCCTCAAGTATAAATTAACGTCTCTTACGTTTTCTCATAATACTCTGTATTTTTTCATTTATAATTATTTATTAGTTTCTAGTCATAGATTTTATTGTGTGATTATGTCATATCTATCTTCCACCAGATTGTAAACTCATTGACTGTAGTATTATGTACAGTCCTAGCACATTCTAGTTACTGGTTTGTATTTGCTGAATAAATGAATTGAAATAGAGAATATGAGGCTGTCTGTGACTAGGTTAAGGGAATATACTTAGAATAGTGTTCTAAAACACCGTTGAGAGTACAAAGGACATTTTACTAAATTTGACTTCTTTTGTGATTGGTTTATTTGTTACATTTTTTAGCTTTATTTGTTTAATCTGAGCCTCGGATTCCTCATATGTGAGATTTAAGATGCTAGTATCTACCTGACAGGGTTATGGCAACCATTAAGTGAGATAAAATATGGAGAGCACATAATACGGCGCCTTTCACATAGTTGATGCTCAGTAAGTGAAAGCCTGAAAATAGCTATCTTGATTTATTTTTTCCTCCTGAAATTTTTCAAATTTAAAGTCTTTACATCTCACCTGGACTATTGCAGCTGACACCTGATTGATTTCCTTCCTTCTGTCCCCCCTTCTTTCTTTTTCTTCTCTACATTATGTTGAGTTATTCTTCTGAAACACTGGTCATATATCTTCCCTTTTATATTTCTTTAACCTGTTCATTGCTTACATGATTAAGCAATAGATTTATTTTTATTCACAACATCTGCATCTAGTGGGTGCTTAGTAAAGGTTTATTGAACTAAGGGAACTACAGAGAGTATACAACCTATTCTGTTTTAATTAAAAGTTACTAGAAGGAGGACATAGGTTTGAGTGGAGATTTAACAGGGAAAGATCTTAGGTAGGAATCCAACAAAGGGAAAAACTCAATATGAAAATTGTCAGTAAGCAATTTCTAGTGCTAATATCAGGCCAAAATATGAACAATATTCATTTGTCTGGGAAATTAGCATTAGGACACAATTCTACTCTTGTTTCAGAAGCTGAAGAGGAGATACTAGTGATCTGATGGGGCAGTGGGAGGGCGGGGAGGGGGAGGAGATAATGAAACCCCAGAGGGCAAGTGAGACTTGACAGTAATGACAGATAACAAACTTGGTTTGGGCTTGAAATATGATCTGATAGTCAAAGGAAAGCCGGTGCTATTCTAGGCAGCGAACAAAGAAGAATTGTGCCATAGCATAGGGAGTTGGCAAGAGCCCACTGGGAGTATTACGTTTAGCACAGTGTCAGCAAAATAGAAACAGGAGGTGGTAAGCTCTGTGAGCAACTGTAGTGCTGAAAGGGATAAATAGATGAATTTATGAAGATCAGTTAAAAATTTTAAGCATGCAGGCTAGACTGAATTCTGCCAACTATAAGATCCAGGAGAGAAAAAGAGACTCCCAAATATCTGAGGGGTGTTAACATTAGAACAAGAGAGGAATTATTTAGCCTGGACGAGGGAACTTTGTAAGAAGGTGAAACTAAGGGCAGGCAGATTTATGCCTCTCCAAAAAGAAGGTCCTGATATAGATTTTGGATAATGGTGTCACCTTCACCCCTCAGAACTTTTTATAGTGTGAAGCTGTAAGGCCAAAATGTGAGATTTAAGAAGCTCTTTCCATTGAAAATTTGCTGAGGAGTATTTTGGTCTTATTATTCGAGAGTTTTTGTCCTAGAAGGCAGGTTATGGAGGATTGGTTTAGTATTGTATTAGCCACACACAGTATATTGAGCACTATACACAACAAGGCAACATGATTCTTGAGATTGTAAAGTAAAACCACTGGTCATTATAGGCTTTATATATTCTCAGTTTGTTTTAGTAATTTAGAAACTTTGGCAAATTTCATGAGACTATCCCTTTGAAACAGAACAATGGTAGAAATAAACAAAATGTTAACTTAAAAAATACAAATAAAATTCTATTTAAATGAATGTTGCCTGTCACAAGATGGCATTACATCTATCCTTGGGTTGAGATTTTCTTTGGTGATGGAAATGAAGAAACCTTGGGCTGATGACATATTTGTTCTTTAGGACATTTTAAATGCCAGATACTGGTACATTGCCTTCACTGCTGGCCAGATCTCCAAGTTATTTCTTAGTTCAAGACAGGACAAGGAAAAAGATGTTGATTTACTTAGAGTTAGCTGTTTCCTGAGGCAAATGTATTTTGAGTGTTCAAGTGAAAGAACTATAAAATAGACCATAGTATACTGAGATTAAACATTTTTTGGCCCTGGCCTGGTAGCTCAGTAGTTGGGGCATGTCCAGTACCCCCCAAAAGGTTGTGGGTTCAATTCCCAGTCAGGGCACATACCTAGGTTCTGGGTCCCATCTCCGGTTGGGGTGTGTGCAGGAGGCAACCAGTTGATGCTTCTCTTTCAAATGGATGTATCTCTTTCTCCTCTCCTCTCCTCTCCTCTCCTCTCCTCTCTCTCCTCCGCTCCCCTACCCTCTTCTCTCCTTCCCTCCCCTCTCATCCCCTCCCCTCTAAATATATCCTCAAGTGAGGATTTTTAAAAAACTGTGGACTCAGGTCTCATTTAAACAGATAGCTGATTTCCCCCTCAATTAAATTATCTTCTGCTCCCTAGGTCAGTATAGACCTTCTGGGAGGCTGATGTCAAGACAGACTTAGAGGTACAAGATTTAGAGAAGTACCTGTGAACTATTTAAAGGAAGGGGAGCCGGGAATAGGCAGAGCTTTCAGAATGTGATCCAAGTCTGACACTTGTGAAGGAAGACAGAGAAGGAAGGACTGGGTAGAAAGAACCTCAGACCACAACACAATTGAGAATTCTCAGCCAGACAGATATGGAGTCCCCAATCAAAAGTTACCTGTTAGCATAATCTTATCAGGTGGAATTATATTCCAGCTATTACTCCTAGAAACCCACCCAAGAAAAATGAAAGCATATATATACATAAAGATTTGTGGGGAGTACTTTTACTATACTTTTTGAGGTGATTATGTGTTTTACTTTCTTTTTAAATTTATTAATATGGCAAATAACATTGATTTTTATGTGCCAAGCCAACCTTCTATTATGGGATAGTGTAATGATTATTCTTTTTATATATTGTTAGAATTGATTTTCTAAAAATTTGTTAGGAATTTTTTGGTCAGGCCCAGCCGGTATGGCTCAGTGGTTGAGCATCGACCTATGAACCAGGAGGTCACGGTTCGATTCCCGATCAGGGCACATGCCCAGGTTGCGTGCTCTATCCCCAGTGTGGGGCGTGCAGGAGGCAGTCCATCGGTGATTCTCTCTCATCATTGATGTTTCTATCTCTCTCTCTTTCTCCCTTTCTCTCCGAAATGAATAATAAATATATAATATATAACATTTTTGGTCAACATTAGTGAGAAACATTAGTCTTATATAATTTTCTTCTCTTACTGTGCCTTTGTAGAGTTTGTATAGAATTTGTATTATTTTGTCTTTAAATATTTGGTGGAATTTACCAGTTAAGCCATGTGGGCCTGGTTTTTTATTGTGTGTGTTTTATCCACAAATTCAATTTCTCTAATTGATATGGGGCTACTTATATTTATTTGTTTCTTCTTGAGTCAGATATATGTTTTTCAAAGAATTTGTTGAATTTATTAGAAAAACCTGTTCATAGAATTTTTTCCTTTTAATATCTGTAGAATTATAATTCTCTCATTCTTGATATTGTTAATTTGGATCTTCTCCTTTTTCCTCATCAATCTGACTAAAGGTTTATCTATTTTATTCATCTTCTCAAAGTACCAGCTTTTGGTTTTATTGATCTTTATTTTCTGTGTTTCTATTTTATTGCTTTCTGCTCTGGACTTTATTATTCCTTTCTTCTGTTTATGTTAGTTCTTCTTTTTCTAATTTCTTTATTTTTTCTTTTTCTAATTTCATAAGATGAAAACTGAGGTTTTTGACTTGACAAATTTTAATATGCTCTGTTTTCAGGCTATTTAAAATATGTTCTAATTTCCTTTTTTCTTTTTTACTCACAGGATATTTAGAAGTGTTATATTTAATTTCCAGTTGTTGGGGGATTTTCCAGACATCTTTCTGTTACTGTTTTCTAGTTTAATTTTATTGTGGTCAGAGATGAACCGGGTATGACTTAAATTCTTTTAAATTCTTTATTTAGTTTTGTTTTATGGCCCAAAATATGCTTTATCTTGTTAAGTATTCTGTGTGCACTTGAAATGTATGTATTTTCTGCTCTTGTTGGGTTGAGTGTTTTTGATAAATGTCAGATCAAGTTGGTTGATAGTATTTTTTAAGTTTTCTATAATCTTTCTGGTTGTCTATTTGTTTTAACAATAAGAGAGGGGCATTGAAATCTCTGGCTAGGATTGTGGATTTGTCTACTTCTCATCGCAGTTCTATCAGTGCTTGTTTCATGAATTTTGAAGCTCAGTTATCAGATACAGAACCACTTAGAATTATGTCCTTCTGATTAATTTTTTATAACTAAGAAATTACATCTTTCATTTTTGGTAATATTTTTTACTCTGAAATATACTTTACTTTATATTAATATAGCCATTTCAACTTAAAAAAAAAAAAAAAGAAACCATAGCCCTGGCCGGGTGGCTCAATTGGTTGGAGCATCATTCTGTACACCAAAAGGTTGTGGGTTTGATTCCCAGTAAGGGCACATACCTCGTAAGGTTCAATCCCCAGTTGTGGCTTGTAGGAGGCAACCAATCAATATTTCTCACATCGATGTTTTTCTCTCTCTCTCTTTTTCCCTTCCTCTCTCTCTAAAAATCTTTCCCTTCATCCCACCATGGAAAATGTCTCATTAAAAAAAAAAGAAACCATATTTTAATTGTAAAAGAAATATGTACACTTTTTGAAAAAGCAACATAATAGAGAGTTTTGAAATAATCATTTGACCTGATGATAGATTATTTTAGGATTTAAGGATCATGTCCCTTTACTAAAGATGGATGGAATTGCCTTCACACCTTTAGACCCCATTTCCAATAGCTGACCTAACTCTTCCCTCTACTTTTTTTAAAAATTGATTTTAGAGAGAGAGGGGGAGAAAGAAAGAGAAATCGATTTGTTGTTCCACTTATTTATGCATTCATTGGTTGATTCTTGTATGTGCCCTGACCAGGGATTGAACCCACAACCTTAGCGTATCTGGACAACACTCTTAACCAAATGAGCTACCTGGCCAGGACTTGAAATAATCATTTGGTTACATTTACTGAGGGAGGAGTGTTCTAGTTTCTGTATTTACTGAAAGCAGGTTAAAATACCTAGACTGATAAAAGGAATTTACAACTCTCAGATTCCCCCCCACCCCCAAGAATAATTGCCTGAGAATGGGAGGGAGACCTTGTGCAGGACCTTTGTTATTGGTGGGGTGTCCTCTGTGTCCCCACACATCACTGGTGGAAGAGGAGCTCTTGGGGTACCATAGGAACAAGAATTTCCTTAGGCCCCCGCAGGAGGATGAAGTATTATGGAAAACCTTACTGATGACACAGAGTTAAGGGGTTTCCCTTCCAGAGTTCCATTTCTTTTCATCCCACCGTGGAAAATGTCCCATTTTGTCTTTAGCAGAGCTAGGATTGAAGCCAGACCCAGAGTCTTTGCTCCATATCAAAGCACAATTCAGTCTAGCATCTGGCTAGTTTAACTTGTGTTTCCAGCTGTAGTCTGTTACATGTGGGGCCATGCAGCTTCTAGGGCCACATGGTGGGCTAGTCTGGATCACAGAGCAAGTGAGTGCAAGGGCAAGCAAGCAAGAGGAACAAGAGAGAGAAATAATTCTTATTGATTTGAGAAAGGGAGAGAGAGAGAGAGAAACATTGATCGGTTGCCTCCCACATGCACCCTGACGGGATGGAACTGCAACCTGGACATGTGCCCTGACTGAGAATCGAGTAAACAACCTTTTGGTGCACAGGACAACACTCAACCAACGGAGCCACACCAGCTAAGGCTGTATTAAGTGTGTGTGTGTGTGTGTGTGTGTGTGTGTATTTTATTGATTTTTTTACAGAGGAAGGGAGAGGGATAGTGAGTGAGAAACATCGATCAGCTGCCTCCTGCACACCCCCCACTGGGGATGTGCCTGCAACCAAGGTACATGCCCTTGACTGGAATCGAACCTGGAACCCTTCAGTCCGCAGGCCAACGCTCTATCCACCGAGCCAAACTGGTTAGGGCTGTATTAAGTATATTTTAATCATCCAGTTTTATCTCCCAACTGGCTTATTAGCTATAACTCTTTCTTTTCTTTTTTTTTTTAGTGACTGTTTCAGGGGTTATAGTGTATATCTTTAACTTACCAGAGACTACATTCATGTGATATTATGGCACTTCACATGTGGCAATCATTCCATCCTGTCAATTGTATTATTATTTTTTTACATTTTATTTCTGCATATATGATTATTTTATAGTACCTTTTAATTTTATTTATTTGCTGCAAATAGACTATAAAGTTTTTTCTTATAAACATCTTTTTAAAAAAATATATTTTATTGATTTTTTACAGAGAAGAAGGGAGAGGGATAGAGAGTTAGAAACATCGATAAAAGAGAAACATCGATCAGCTGCCTCCTGCACACCCCCTTTTGGGGATGTGCCCACAACCAAGGTACATGCCCTTGACCGGAATCGAATCTGGGATCCTTCAGTCCACAGGCTGATGCTCTATCCACTGAGCCAAACCGGTTAGGGCAACATCTTTTTACATGTGTTTTTTTTTTTTATTGAAATATATTTGACATATGACATTATGTAAGTTTAAGGTGTACAACATGTTAATTTCATTTGTACTTTTAAAAAGCTGTGTGTGGTCCGACTGGTATAGCTTAGTGGTTGAATGTTGTCTTAGTTTGATTCCCAGTTAGGGCACATGACCGGGGTTACATGCTCCATCCCAGTGAGGGGCGTGCAGGAGGCAGCCAATCAATGATTCTCTCTTATCATTGATGTTTCTATCTCTCTCCCTCTCCTTTCTTCTCTAAAATAAAATATATATTTTTTTTCTTTTTTTTTTTTAAAGAAAGGTTAACGTGATTGGAAACCTTATTTTTTTTAAAAAAATCTGTGTGTGTCTGTAAATTCATAGGTAAAGGTCTGGAAGGATGAACTTTAAATTAATCATGACAGTCAATCCTGGGAAAAAGTGAAGGATAATTTCACCTTTTATTAAATACTAGAGGCCTGGTACATGAATTCGTGCACGAATGGGGTCCCTCAGGGTGGCCTGTGGAGATTGGGCCCCAGCTTGCGCCCCCAGTCGCACAGCCCCAGCTTGCGCCCCCAGCCTTGCAGCCCTACAACCCGCCTGGCCCCCCACCTTGGCCTGGCGCCGCCCGCTTACCTGCTCCACCATGCCGCTGTGGTCCCACTCTCATTGGGGCCCATCAAGGCCGGCAGTCCACTCCCAGTGCCGTGTCACCGAATCCCACCATGTTCTGCGCCCAACCCTGGTGGTCAGCACATGTCATAGTGAGCAGTCGAACTGATCGAACAACCGCCCGAGGGGACAATTTGCACATTAGGCTTTTATTATCCTATATAATAAAAAGCTAATGTGCAAATTGTCCCTACGGGTAGGAGTTCAACCGACCTGGGAGTTAGACGTATGCTGACCACCAGGGGGCAGCACAGAACATGGTGGGTGTCAGGGACAAGGCGCTGGCAGCGGGGCGGCAGTGGAGGTGCTACCACCCAGATGGGCCCCGACGAGAGTGGGACTGGGGCGGGGATGGTGGAGCAGGTGAGCAGGCAGTGCCAGGCCAAGGTGGGTGCGAAGGGAGGCCCCAGCTGTCAGCGGCAGCTGCTAGGGACACTACACTACCCATGCACAAATTTTGTGCACTGGGCCTCTAGTATAGGATATTTATGTATTGTTTGAATTTTTAATAAGTACATTAATGAATAACTTCTATATTTTAAGCATACATAGATAAAAAAGAGACTGTAGTTACTGAAAGAAGCCAGTAGTGATTATTTAGTAAGTATGGTATAAATCCCAGAATTCATAAAAGCAATACATTTGACTACATAAAAATTAACCTCCAAATAGGGGTAAAACTACAGCAAGGGAAACTTTCACTTCCAGCAGTTCTGAAATGATGGAATTTCCTATCAGAATTTTATAGTTTATAAATCTAAAACACATAAAAGTTCATGCATAATACTTTAAGAATATTTTTTAATCTCTATGTGGATGAAAATTTTTATATATGCAGATGGGAATATAAATTGATATGACTTTTCTGGAAGACACTTGGCAATAGAAGTGCCTTTTGACTTTGAATTCTACTTCTAAGAATTTAGTTTTTTTTAAATCACAGATGTAAAGATTTAGATTCAGTGTTTCTTGCATTGCTATTTATAATATAAATTTTGAAACATCTTTATTTTGAAAATAGGGGATTTTTAATAAACTAGAATACATTTATTCAGTGGATACTAGCCACATAGTAAAAGGTTATGGTGTTACTATGTACTTGACTTGTTCTTTTATCTATTATCTCATTTAATCTTTAGAATACTATGCCTCTGAGGTAAGCACTTTCTATTTCCATTTTATATATAAAGAAACTCAGGTACTGAGAGAGCTTAAATAACTTGTCTAAAATCATACAGTAAGCCCAGCTGGTGTGGCTTAGTGGTTGAATGTTGATCTATGAACCAGGAGGTTACGGTTCAATTCGAGATTAGGGCACATGCCTGGGTTGCAGGCTCGATCCCCAGTGTGGGCATGCAGGAGGCAGCCAATCAATGATTCTCTCTCATCATTGATGTTTCTCTCTCTCTCTTCCTCCCTGAAATCAATACAGACATATCTTTATTTTTATTTTTAAAATATATTTTATTGATTTTTCACAGAGAGGAAGGGAGAGGGATAGAGAGTTAGAAAGATTGATGAGAAAGAAACATCGATCAGCTGCCTCCTGCACACTCCCTACTGGGGATATGCCCACAACCAAGGTACATGCCCTTGACCGGAATCGAACCCGGGACCCTTCAGTCCGCAGGCCGACGCTCTATCCACTAAGCCAAACCGGTTAAGGCCAAATATATTTTTAAAAATAATAAAATCATACAGTAAGTTGAAGAGCTGGAATCCAGTTATGTCTGACTTCAGAATTCATGCTCTCAATTATAGTATTTAATGACATAATGGACATGAAATATGTAATAATATATTACATAAAAAAGGTTATAGCCCTAACCGGTTTGGCTCAGTGGATAGAGCATTGGCCTGCGGACTCAAGGGTCCCAGGTTCGATTCCAGTCAAGGGCATGTACCTTGGTTGCGGGCACATCCCCAGTAGGGAGTGTGCAGGAGACAGCTGATCGATGTTTCTTTCTCATCGATCTTTCTAACTCTCTATCCCTCTCCCTTCCTCTCTGTAAAAAATGAATAAAATATATTTTAAAAAATGTTTAAAAAGAAAGGTTATGACATGGTCTCATTTTTTGCATATAAAATTTACCAGAAGGATATATTCTAAAATGTCAACAATGATAACAGTTGAAGGTTGAGATTATGGTTGATTTTTGTCTTTTGTTTATTGTTTTCCACAGTGGACATAAAGGACTATTATTAAAGGTGTTTTTTTTTAACTTTTTATTGACTTTTTGAGAGGGAGAGAGAAACAGCGATGTGAGAACAATACATCTTTTGGCTGCCTCCTGCACGCCCTCTACTGGGGATCAAGCCCGAAACCTGGGCATCAAGCCCACAATCCGAATATGTGCCCCAACCAGCAACCCTCCAGTGCACAGGACGATGCCCAACCAACTGAGCCACGCTGGCCAAGGCTTATTAAAGTTTTTAAAAAGATATTCATTTCATAGCAGAGGGGTGGGGTGGATTAAAAAATAATCATTCCCTCTTCCCCTCTGTTTCTGAAGAGAGATATATTTCTAAGTTTGGGTGTGTCCACTCTTGATGTTGCCTGTAATTTCCTCTTGGCTATAGTTTACAAAAACTACAAGGTTGAAACGGCAGTGTTATTCTGAGGTCTGAACCTGCGAACAGTTGAAAGTTAATTTGAAGTCATAACCTTGTAACCATTATTCAGTTTGTTCCCTAGATCTGGGGCCCTGGCCGCTAGTAACAAGATTCAGAAACCAGAAGAAGCACAGTACCTAGAAATTCACAAGGCCCATCTCTTTTGCTTTTCACTAGGAGATCCTTTTTTACCTCTCCTTTTTCTCAGTTCTTTTTTGTTCCCTTAAGGGTCTTTTTACCTGGGTGAAAAGAATTTGAACAAATCATAAACAAATAGCTCTCTTTTGTGCCTGACTTTTTGTGCATTTCTGTTGCCATGTAAACCAAATAAAGCTAGCTTAGTGAGTAAACCAGCTGCTCCCTGCAACCTCCCTCCTTAGAGGAAGTGGTGACAGTAATTGAGGAGAAGAAGAAAGGGTAGAAATTGAGGGAAGAGAGTATAGTGTTTACAGTCCTAGTCTTGATTCTTGCTCTGATTATAATGTTACCTATAGCTATTTGTGTTGGTCCTTAGTCATTTTTCCCAGCAGCTTAAATGTAGCTGACAAATAAATAGTTTTTTTTTCTATTTGTTTGCATATTGGAAACCGTCACTATTTTGGGGTGGAATTAATAGATTCTAAGCTGTCTTTCTATTTGTTTGCATATTGGAAAACCTAGGAAAATGAATGGTTGTAGAGCATGGCATAGGGTTTATGACTTTTGGTTATAAAGTGTTACACTTTTGGAAATGGGCATAAAAAAGTTGTTCCAGGGCTTCTAATTAAATATGCATAGAGGCAATATGTAAAGACTACATGTAGCGAGCTGGTCAGTAATTTACAAGTATTTATAATTACAACTGGATGGATGATAACAGCTGAAGCCTAAAACACATGGCACAGAAACTAGGTAAGTACTTGGAATTAGATAGTTAGGTGTTTGTTTAAATTATAAATATTGTTTAGGGGTTAGTGAGGTATTATAGGCTGAAACATTATTGTGGGGATAGAGTAAGTGTTACCATTACTCGTCTAGTCCAGATATGGAGAAAAAGTCATCTCTTCTCTGATCTGAGGTGACTTTGGAAATCAATCAACATCATATACTCCATCCTCACTCTATTGTGGCATATAAAATTAAATTTAACATTCCATCTAGGTGGTCCAGTTCACCTCTTAGCTAGGAAAGAGCAAAGTTAGCCCTGGCAGGTTTTGCTCAATAGTTAGATCATCAGCCCACAGACTGAAGGGTCTTAGTTTGATTCTGGTTAAGGGCATGTACTTCAGTTACAGGCTCAATCCCTGTCCCCTCAATATGTCTCTCTCACATTGACATTTCTCTGTCTCTTCCTCTCCCTTCCACTTTCTCTAAAAATCAGTGGAGCCTGGACAGTGTGGCTCAGCGTTTGAGCATTGACCCAGGAACCAAGAGGTCACCAGTTCAATTCCTGGTCAGGGCACATGCCTGGGTTGCAAGTTCCATCCCCAGAAGGGGCTATGCAGGAGGCAGCTGATCAATAATGTTTCTCTCTCATTGATGTTTCTGTCTCTCTATCCCTCTCCCTTCCTCTCTCTAAAAATCAATAAAAACCTATATAAAAATAAATGGAAAAAATATCCTTGGGTGAGGATTACCAAAGAAAAAAAGCTAAATAAGAAGTATTTACAGTTAAATAGCCAGAAACTTTCTTCCATGACTTAGTTTTTTTTGTTTCTTTATGCAAACATAAGTAATGCATATATTTATTCTTATCCTCCTTTTCCTACATAAAAGGGACCCCTAATATAAACCTCCTGTGTGAATACAAAAAAAGCTTCCTCTTTTTACAGATCTGTGTTATTCCATTGTTTGAATGTACTTCAGTTTATGTAATCAAAACCAACCCTGTTGCTAGACATTTGGGTGGTTTCAAATAGTTTTAAGCTGAAATTTAGAAACTTTAAGGTCCTCTTATTAGCAATCTTACTTCAAGGCCATGCTACAGAAGTTTATACATAGAAACCAGTTAAATATAAATCAAAAACTACAAATCCAGCTGTAGTTCTAATGTGGGCTGTGAGAAGACGTCTGCATAACTTCATAGTTACGCTGCTGTATTCATGCAGCCTCACTCCGCTTTGTTTTTTGTTTTTTTTTTTGTTTTTTATCATCTGTTTCTCTGGTGCTGTTTATTTTTTTTTCTTTTAATTTTTTTCTTGGTTCCTTCCTGACCCTATCCAATGCACCAGCCTCCCTTACTGCTAATTAGACTTTATTAGGAAATTGTTAGACTTGTAAATGACCTTTGCATATTACAGTCACAAAAGCATAGCAGTTTTCAGTCCAAATCAGGAATGGACTCCTGCTGTCTTCCTTGCTGGAAGCTATGTAAGTCTTATTACTCAGGTAATGCCCTTCTACTGTCATTGCCCCTACCTCCTTACCAAGATACACTTGGTAACAAATTTGCATTCTATTGGAGATAATTCATACATACTTATCAACAGCCCCGGGAGGCTGGCAGAGCAGGGGTGGGCAAGCTTTTTGACTCAAGGGCCACAATGGGTTCTTAAACTGGACCGGAGGGCCGGAACAAAAGCATGGATGGAGTGTTTGTGTGAACTAATATAAATTCAAAGTAAACATCATTACATAAAAGGGTACGGTCTTTTTTTTTTTTTTAGTTTTATTCATTTCAAACGGGCCGGATCCGGCCCGCGGGCTGTGGTTTGCCCACGGCTGCTTTAGAGGCTCACCCCGACTAGGAAATGCTCTTTAAATCCTTGAATTGTACATAAGCCTGAGCTCTTTGGAGGGAAGTACACATGGGTAAGTGATTGATATTACTCTGACTATCCTGCCACAAGGAAAAAGAGTGGAATAAAGAAAGGAAGGAGAAGACACAAAAAAGTTTTAGTTAGGGGGGAAAAGTACCTTGAAAATCATCAATGATTTTGTTTTTTGTTGTTGTTTATTTAATCCTCACCCAAGGATATGTTTTTCATTGATTCCAGAGAAAGAGGAAGGGAGAGGGAGAGAGAAACATTGATTGGTTGCTTCACATACCCACCTGGAGCAGGAATCAAACCCATAACCCCGGACCAGTTCAGAATAGAATCGAGACTGTTCAGTGCACTGGGCCATGCTCTAATCCAGGGGTCCTCAAACTACGGCCCGCGGGCCACATGCAAATACAAATATTGTATTTGTTCCCGTTTTGTTTTTTTACTTCAAAATAAGAAATGTGCAGTGTGCATAGGAATTTGTTCATAGTTTTTTTTAAACTATAGTCCAGCCCTCCAACGGTCTGAGGGACAGTGAACTGGCCCCCTGTTTAAAAAGTTTGAGGACCCCTGCTCTAACCAACTGAGCCACACCAGTTTGGGCTATTGATCTATATTTTGTTACTAATTTGGTCCGTGATTAGTTCTGTGATTTCATTTATCTGAAATCACACCTAAGTTTCCACACCTAAGAAAAGAGTGGTTTGGAATTTTTAAAAATCTCTCTGAAATTCTAGGGCAAGAAGAAATAGAAGTGAAGCAGAGATGTCTTCAAGATTCCATACTGATTTCAAATAGTATAAAGTGGAGATTTTGTCCACTACAGTACTGTGTAATACCTATTACAGTTGGTGGTGTTACATAACAAATTACTGCCAGAATTTAGAGAGGTTTTTTGTTGTTGTTGTTTTTAATATATTTTTATTTATTTCAGAGAGTGGGGGGGGGGGGGGAGAGAGAGAAAGAGAGAGGAAACATCAATGATGAGAAAGAATCATCGATTGGCCGCCTCCTACACCGCCCCTACTGGGGATCAAGCCTGCAACCAGGGCATGTGCCCCAACTGGGAATCGAACCATGACCTCCTGGTTCATGTGGCAATGCTCAACCACTGAACTCCACCAGCCGAGCCAGAATGTAGAGGTTTTAAACAATCATTTTACTTTGCAGTTTTGTGGGTCAGAATTATGAGAATGGCTCAGCTGAACAGTTTTTACTTGGGGTTTTTCCCTTTTTTAGCCCTGCCAGTTCATAACTTTTGGCCAACCAAGTCATAAATTTAAATAGGTGTTTATGCTACATATTTAGTTGTTTACAGTGGGAGTCTTATTCAGTGTTTTACTACTTCATACTTTTGGAAATACAAATTACTCTTACAACTTATCTTTACAGATAGAATTAACTAAAAGCACAGCATATAATTCTTTGGTACCACTTTCCAGAGAGATGAAGAGATATGGGAAGGGAGGGAGGTATGTGGTGGCAGCAGTGGTGTTGGTGGTGATGGGGCCAATGAGCATGGAAATGGAAGACTGAGTAATATAAGTCATTGTCCCCAAAGTGCCCTTATAGAATTCTATGAATTTCTAGAGTAGTATTGACACACAGATGATTACATATAAAACATTTTGGATAAGATAGTGGAAATAAGAACTATAAAATCTGCCTATAATCTTGAGAATTTACCAACAGCTGCAAAGATCTAGCGCAGCGGTTCTCAACCTGTGGGTCGCGACCCCTTTGGCGGTTGAACGACCCTTTCACAGGGGTCGCCTGAGACCATCCTGCATATCAGATATTTACATTACGATTCATAACAGCAACATTACAGTTATGAAGTAGCAACGAAAATAATTTTATGGTTGGGTCACAACGTGAGGAACTATATTTAAAGGGCCAGAAGGTTGAGAACCACTGATCTAGCGGGTGCTTAAAGGGAAGAATGGTAATGTAAAGGAGCCTGGGCCATAAGCCAGTTAGTTAATTGACTTAGGTAATAATTACAACAGAGTTTGGCTAAACTTATAAAAATTCAAAAAAATTTAACAGAAATGAGTAAGAATGGATTATAAAGGTAAAACTTCAGATAGGAAGTAGCATACACTTTGGCATTAGAAAAAAGTAAGGAAGGCAAATAGAAAGTAAATAGGAAAGAGTAAAGAGTACAGATAAAGGAGACAGAAAAGGCATTTGCAGAAGTATAAGGGAGGACCTTATAATAAAAATAATGGTGTTTCTGGACCTTGTTACTACCTATCAGATGGTAGTAACCTGAGAGTCTTTTTATAGTCCTCCTCCATATTGAGTTAACTCAAAGGTAGTATCAAGAAGAAACAACATTTTTAGAAGGAGAGGAAGAATAATAATGACTCAAGTTTTCAACCTAAGTGACTAGACTAATTAAATAGTGAGATTAAAAATTTGTTTAAATAACACAAATGTATAAGGGAAGTAGTTTGAAGAGATGAGACAAATCTCTTCCTTATAGTAGGAAGAAAGAAGGAAAAGCTAGGTGAATATACCCCCCAAAAATTATTAAAATATGAGGGAACTTCCCATAATCTCAGTCTTCTAATAAGAAGGCTCATTAGCTAGTGAGGCTGGGACTCCTCAGAGATGGAGATATATGCAGAATTAGCAAAAGACTTTGAGACTCAGCAGGACATTCTTCTAGACCTATAGGAAAATTTTGACACACCATTTGGAAAAATGACTTTAGAGCTAATAGCAGAACAAGAGCCTGTTCAAGAATGAGTTATGCAGAGAGCAGACATTTTGGATTTCTTCCTTCAGATCCTGGAAGCTTTGGGGGGGATATGGAAATATTTAAAGAATTAACTTGTTGAGCCAAATTAATACTGAAAAGTACTTTAAATTGATTGGTTTTCTCCTTTTGTGTGTTTGAGAATTTGATATATAATGTAGCTCTGTACCCTGTGGGACTTAACAAGAATCCTATATAATAAAAGGGTAATATGCAAATTGACCCTAATGGCAGAATGCCTGGGAACGACTGGTCACTATGATGCACACTGACCACCAGGGGGCAGATGCTCAGTGCAGGAGCTGCCCCCTGGTGGTCAGTGTGCTTCCACAGGGGGAGCGCCACTCAGCCAGAAGCTGGCTCATCGCTGACCAGCGCAGTGGCGGTGGCGGGAGCCTCTCCCACCACCATGGCAGCACTAAGGATGTCCGATTAACGGCATTAAGGATTCTTGTTAAGCCATTAGTCAGACATCCCCCGAGGGGTCTCAGACTGCAAGAGGGCACAGACTGGGCTGAGGGATCCCCGCCGAGTGCACGAATTTTCATGCACTAGGCCTCTAGTTAATTATAATCAACTACTGGAACAGACTGTTCTGAACAAAATATTATTCACTTCCCATGTATTTTAGAGGTTCATGTAGAAGAGTGTAAAATTTCATTTTACTGTTTTAAAATGATTGAAGTACATCTTTTTTAAAAAAAATATTTTTATTGATTTCAGAAAGGGAGAGAGAGAGTAGCATCAATGATGAGAGGGAATCATTGGTCAGCTGCCTCCTGCTCGCCCCCTACTGGGGATCTAGCCCACAACCTGGGCATGTGCCTTTGACTGGAATCAAACCCAGAATCCTTCAGTTCACAAGCCGACCCTCTATCCACTGAGCCAAACCAGCTAGGGCAACCTATACTTTTAAAAGTGCATTTATTACATATATTTAAAATACATAAATCCCCCTTTCCCAAGGCCTACTCACTCCTTGTCCCCACAGATAATCATTATTGTCAATAGCTTCTTGTGCTCCATTCCAGAAAAATATGTTGTGTGTGTGCGCTTCTAATATTATACACTAGAGGCCCGATGCATGAAATTCGTGCAAGAGTAGGCCTTCCTTCCCCCGGCTGCCGGCACCAGCTTTCCTCCGGCCGCTGGCAGGCACCCGGGACCCGGGCTTCTTCGCAGCCCCAGCTTCATCCGGAAAGTCGTCCAGAAGGACATCTGGTCTAATTAGCATATTATGCTTTTATTATTATAGATTGTTATGTATTGCATTATATAAAAATATATATCAACATATACATAATCTTGACAGTGTATTTAAACTACATATCTTAAACCACTTCATTTATATCCTTGCTCAATCAATTATGTAAAATCCTTCCTCTTTACCTCTGACTTCTGGTTTTCATTTCCTCTGTATAGGGAAGTATACTATGGGAACATAAATTCCAAACACCTGTTTTGTTTTTCTACCCAATTTTCTATTTCACTGCATTCACCTTTGATTGACATAGTTTAAGATAGAAAAATAGTTTCCTTTTTATTTGGATTTTTTGTTTTAAAAAGAGTGAGGAGAAAACTGAAATTCATTTGTCACTATTCAGTATTTCTGTGATGAACAATGTATTAGCCCCTCTCTCTCCATTTGGTATATCCCTACAGTTTGTCCCCACTAGAGGGCAGTAGGATATTGTTTGTTTTAGGTGGTGGGTTTTTAATTAATTTTTTGTTAATCCTCACCCTTGGATATTTTTTCCATTGATTTTTATTTTATTTTATTTTATTTTTTCCCATTGATTTTTAGAGAGAGTGGGAGAGAGGAAGGAAGGGAGGGAGGGAGGGAAGGAGGGTGGGAGGGAGTTTGAAGACAGTTTGGCAGTTTATTACAAAACTAAAAATACTCTTACCATACAATCCAGCAATTGCACATGTTGGTATTTACCCAAATGAGCTGAAAACTTATGTCTACACATGAATGTTCATAACACTTTTACTCATAATTGCAAAATCTTGGAAGCAACCAAGATGTCCTTCAGTAAGTGAATGGATAAACTGTAGTACATTTAGACAATGGAATATTATTCAGCGCTGAGAAGAAATGAGTTATCAAGCCATGAAAAGACATGGAAGAACCTTAAGTCCATATTACTAAGTAAAAAAAGCCAATCTGGAGACCGAGTGGCGAGCCGCCGCGCGGCCGGACGTGCAGGAGTATCCTGAATCATTACTAAAGTACAGTCGCCACTTTTTTGCTAATATTGTGCTTTTTTGCTCATCCATTGATGCTTAATAAAGATCCACATCCTCTACTCACCAATACATCATTTCACTTGACAGATTCTGCTGATGGACCAAAAAATGAAAATTATTGCTCTGAGCAATTCAAATTTTTGCTTAAAGATGTGGTTCTTAGGAACAAAATGTTTCTGAAAGCAGTTTTCCAATAGTGAAATACTCACATAACCAAGTTGACAGTTTACTCTGAAACTGTCATCGTATTACTTCAAAGGCAGACTACATTTTTTGTATGGGGAAGGGAGAGCCTCTGGCCTAAACTGAATTAGGCTTAAACCTTATCAGATTAACATGAAGGGGCTGCTGGGCACTGGTGATGCGGTAATGTTCTGTTTGTGACCTGGGTGCTGACCACCTGGTACGTTCAGTTTGTAAAGATGTATCAGGCTGTAATCTTATGACATGTTTACTTCTTTATATTTATACTAAAGGCCCAATGCACGGAATTTGTGCACGAGTAGGCCTTCACAGCTGTGGCGGCTGCCTGGATCCTCCCCTCGCAGCTGCGGCTGCTGCCTCGATCCCACAGCTGCGCAGCCCCATTCATCCGGAAGATCGTCCAGAAGGACATCTGGTCTAATTAGCATATTATGCTTTTATTATTATAGATTGTTATGTATTGCATTATATAAAAATATATATCAACATATACATAATCTTGACAGTGTATTTAAACTACATATCTTAAACCACTTCATTTATATCCTTGCTCAATCAATTATGTAAAATCCTTCCTCTTTACCTCTGACTTCTGGTTTTCATTTCCTCTGTATAGGGAAGTATACTATGGGAACATAAATTCCAAACACCTGTTTTGTTTTTCTACCCAATTTTCTATTTCACTGCATTCACCTTTGATTGACATAGTTTAAGATAGAAAAATAGTTTCCTTTTTATTTGGATTTTTTGTTTTAAAAAGAGTGAGGAGAAAACTGAAATTCATTTGTCACTATTCAGTATTTCTGTGAACAATGTTTTATTAGCCCCTCTCTCTCCATTTGGTATATCCCTACAGTTTGTCCCCACTAGAGGGCAGTAGGATATTGTTTGTTTTAGGTGGGCTGTTTTTAATTAATTTTTTGTTAATCCTCACCCTTGGATATTTTTTCCATTGATTTTTATTTTATTTTATTTTATTTTTTCCCATTGATTTTTAGAGAGAGTGGGAGAGAGGAAGGAAGGGAGGGAGGGAGGGAAGGAGGGTGGGAGGGAGTTTGAAGACAGTTTGGCAGTTTATTACAAAACTAAAAATACTCTTACCATACAATCCAGCAATTGCACATGTTGGTATTTACCCAAATGAGCTGAAAACTTATGTCTACACATGAATGTTCATAACACTTTTACTCATAATTGCAAAATCTTGGAAGCAACCAAGATGTCCTTCAGTAAGTGAATGGATAAACTGTAGTACATTTAGACAATGGAATATTATTCAGCGCTGAGAAGAAATGAGTTATCAAGCCATGAAAAGACATGGAAGAACCTTAAGTCCATATTACTAAGTAAAAAAAGCCAATCTGGAGACCGAGTGGCGAGCCGCCGCGCGGCCGG
>NW_005360677.1:742291-745954 GCF_000412655.1 Myotis brandtii
CCACTAGGGGGCATGCAGGAGGCAGCAAATTGATGTTCTCTCTAATCGATGTTTCTATCTTTCTATTCCTCTCCTTTCCCCTCTCTCTAAAATAAATGAAAATATATTTTTTAAAAAGTCATGCTTAAACTCCTATTACTCAGACCTCATGTGTAAAATGCGTGATGACAAAATTATAGAGCTAGAAAATAGATTCATGGTTGCCAGGTGTTTGGGATGGTGAGGAGGAGGAGGGTAGGCCTGACTGTAAAGGGACAACATGAGGGAGATCTTTGTGGTGATGGAATCATTTCCTGTCGTGATTGCCTTGATGGTTTTTAAAATTTACATATATGTTAAAATGACATGGAACTATAAATACACAAGTTGCACCAACGTCAGATTCCTGGTGTTGATATTTTGGTCTAATCATGTTAGATGTAACCCCTGGAGGATCTTGGGTGAAGGGTATATTTGACCTTTCTTACTATTGTTTCCACTTCTTTTGAATTTATAACTTTTTTTTGAATCATATATGAGTGTTTATTCCTATAATGCCAGCAGTATGGGAGAGCAACAGGTCATCCACAAATAACAGCTTTGCAGCTCCCTATAAGCCAGCTGCTTATCTGTGATAGAACAAAGATTACCTAGGGAAGTAGGGGTTACAGGCATGGAGAAGTAGGAGGCTGGGGTGGGACTCCATTGTTTGGGCAACAAAGTTGTCAATCTTTCCATGATAATAGGCTGTTCTTGAGTGAGAATGGACCACATTCCAAGGCTAAAGCCCTGGTCCAAGACTGACTCCCAGGTCCCAGGGGCATACAACTCTTACCCAGTTAAGAATGTCCTTTCTTGAACCAACGCAAGGCAATCATGGTTAACAGAGTACAATTAATATTTCCCATAACCATAACTAATCACTCAATATTCTATTTTTTTTTCTTCCTCTAACCATAGCAGCAGCCTCCGTCTCTCCTATGATCTATTGACCTGCCTTTGACCTTCCTACACAGATTTCTTCCTAGGGCAGTGGTGTCCCTGGCTCTCTCAGTCCCGGGAGAGAAAAGATGATTGGATCTCTTCACTAGCTGATCAAGCCCTCCTAGCGCCACACACCAGCTGCACTCACATTCCTAGGGTCTCCTTGACCCACCAGACACACATGTGCCCTTGGAGATCGTCCCCCCAAACCCCATCAATACAGGATCCTAAAAGAATAGTCTTTACACCCATTACCCGGTTACATACCAATAATAATATAGGGCTATTCTTCTGTTAACGTAAAAAAACCATTGAAACCTGTAAAGAATTTTTGTGAGTTTATTTAAACCAAACTGTCGACATATGCCAGGAAGCAGAACTCAATGAATTGAGATAATGCTCCGAAGAATGGCGGGGTTACAATTGTATTTATACATTGCAATCAAAGGAGGGACATAAGTGGGTTACATGAAATTCATTGGTGACAGATTTAAGGAGGTGGGATTAAGCGAAGGAGGGGGGGGCTCTAGGATAGGATAAAAAGTAAAATGATGGACACATACTTGGGTGGGTGCAGGAACAATTAACATGATAAATGAAAGAATCTGTGGCATCTGTCCTGGGCCCAGCACACCTGGTTGTGCCCCAGGGGCTCCAGATACAGGGAAGTCACAAGTTACCCAGACATTTCAAGGATATGTTATCATAGATGCAGAAAGACAGATGGGCTCAGTTGACCTTATCAGTGAAGATACTGGCCTAGGACGTAACTGCCCACCATAACTGCTTTTAGTTAAGGTTTAATTTCAGACCATCCTTTGTGGTTACTTTAGGTCTCCGAGTCTGCAAAACTGCCATGCAGGCCTCTCCTGAATGGAAGCCTGTCTGAATGGGCAGGGCCAGTCTCAGCCCATAGGAAACTTATGTTCACAGTGGGCAGATCCTGTGAACCTTTTTTTTGAGGGCATCCATTCACCCAAGGAACTAGCAAGGTTAGTCACTTGAAAGTGAAGAACTGAGGTCAACTGAAAGTGAAGAACTCGAGTCCATCCTTGCTCACATGTAGGAGCCCATTCCTACCAGGGGCCTGAGAGATTTGGCAGAGGCTGGGTGAAGGCTGAGCATAGAAGAGATTTCCCTTATGGAGTTCAAGGTCAAGTCAACCTACAGTCAATAACTCTGCTCTAAACTATAATAAAATACCGCTCAACACTCAATAGGATGGCTATAACATATTTTTGAAAAAAGCATTCATGAGAATGTTTAAAAATTGGACCCCTCGTACAGTGCTGGTGGCATAGAGTCACCAGATGACCCAGAAGTTCAACTTCTAGGGACATGCCCAAAAGAAATGGAAACAGCCCTGACCGGTTTTGCTCAGTGGATAGAGCGTCGGCCTGTAGACTCAAGGGTCCCAGGTTCGATTCCGGTCAAGGGCATGTACCTTGATTGCAGGCACATCCCCAGTAGGGGGTGTGCAGGAAGCAGCTGTTTGATGTTTCTCTATCATCGATGTTTCTGACTCTCTATACCTCTCCCTTCCTCTCTGTAAAAAATCAATAAAATATATTTTTTAAAAAATGGAAACATGTTCACACAAAAAACTTGTACACACTGTTCATAGTGGCATTATTCAAAAGAGCCTCAAACTGGAAACAACCCAAATATTCATCAACTGATGAATGGGTAAACAAAATGTGTATACCCATATACTAGAATATAGCATACATAAAACTTTAAAATGTTATGCTAAGTGAAAGAAGCCAGTCACAAAAAACCAGATGTTATGACTGCATTTATGTGAAATTCCCCCTCCCCCCATAGGCATATCCCTGGAGGCATATCCATACAGAAAGCAGATTAGTGACTGCCTGGGGCTAGGGCGGGAGCACAGGGAGGGGGCACTAGGAAAGGGAGGCAACTGTTAATGGGTATGGGTTTCTTTTGGAAGTGTTGCTAATGTCCTACAATTGGCTCCTCTGAGGGGGCGTGGCTAGGCTCTGGGGGGCGTGACTCTTGGGGCGGGATGAGCCAGCTTAAAGCACAGCGGCCCAAAAAGAAAACTGTGGTACATCTACACAATGGAATACTACCCTTCTGTTAAAAACAAAGAACTCGCTGGAAAACCAAGATGGCGGCATAGAACCAGATGTTATGACTGCATTTATGTGAAATTCCCCCTCCCCCCATAGGCATATCCCTGGAGGCATATCCATACAGAAAGCAGATTAGTGACTGCCTGGGGCTAGGGCGGGAGCACAGGGAGGGGGCACTAGGAAAGGGAGGCAACTGTTAATGGGTATGGGTTTCTTTTGGAAGTGTTGCTAATGTCCTACAATTGGCTCCTCTGAGGGGGCGTGGCTAGGCTCTGGGGGGCGTGACTCTTGGGGCGGGATGAGCCAGCTTAAAGCACAGCGGCCCAAAAAGAAAACTGTGGTACATCTACACAATGGAATACTACCCTTCTGTTAAAAACAAAGAACTCGCTGGAAAACCAAGATGGCGGCATAGGTAAACACCGGAAATTGCTGCCTCCGACAACAACTTCAAAAATACAACTAAAAGACAGAACGGTCATCATCCAGAACCACAGGAAGGCTGGCTGAGTGGAAATTCTACAACTAGAAGGAAAGAGAAGAGCACACAGACTCAGAGGAGCTACGAAAGTAAAGTGCAGAGGTACGGAGGCTCCGGCGCGTG
>NW_005360677.1:747142-765342 GCF_000412655.1 Myotis brandtii
GTTGATAGATTATCAAGAGAATCATGGTGCCTTAGTGGAAGAGTCCTGAATAAAAGTCAGTACCTGGTCCTATTCCTGGTGTTGTCACAAGCTAAATTGCATCACCTTTGGGTCCTCTTCTGGACTTAATTTTAAGTTGCCAAAGGAAAATACAGACAGTGCACTAGCCTCCCTAGAGGATTTCCATGATACCTTCAAACCCTAGAATTGGTTTGCCAAATAACATTGACAAGCTGTGTAACTTCTAAGAAGAGATATAAAATACTCAGTCTGAAATGGGGAAAATATGTTCTAATTTCAAACTAATCTATGTTAAGACTTATAGCTGTTTTAATTTTTAATTACTAAGGTAGATTTACTTCTCACTGAATTTAGTAACTATAGAATTGGAACTCATCTATAAAACTGTTACCTCCTTCAAAAATTTTTCCTGTTTTATGTTCTTTCTGCCTCTTGGCTATTTTAACATCTGGGTTCTTGACCCTATTCTCCTGTCTGTTCACTACTCCTATTTCTTATTCATTGTCTATTCTTTTCTGAGTCCTTTTTCTGTGCATTTTGAGGTCTTCCTTATTCTTCAAGCTTCTATATATCACTGAACTATTGTTGCTCCTCTTTTATCCTTTATATTCAATATCATAACAGTTCAGTCTTTTTACTCATATGTACTTTTCTATTTATCTGTCTGTGTATAAATCTTTTCTGCTTTAATTGCCTATTTCTGTTCTAAAAACTTTCCCTAGCAACGATACATCTCCAAGATATCTACCTCAAATCCTTTTGGAAATAAGGTAGACTATAAACAAACATATTTTCTTACCACAAACTATGGGTGTCCTTACAAACAGCCAAATTAGTTATCTAGTAGGTTAAAAAAGAATAGTTTCGTATTTTAACACTGATCAATACAATGTATCTAAAATTGTTTTACATGATATGACAAAAGTTTTAAAGATATAAAATTTAAAATTCCCAACAGGACTACTCTTTCATCTACTTTGGAGGTATATTTTGCAGAGAACTCCTGACTGGCCTATTTGAATGTCTGTTTTCTAGTGGATAGCTCTGAGATGACTTTTAAGTTTTTGTTTAACTACTTGAACAAATTCAGAATTCATTTTTAGGAGACATTTTAATTTTACACTACCCTTAGATCCATCTCCACGCTGAAGTGGAATGTCAGAGTAAATGACAAATCAGACCCTTAAATTTCTACAATGGAATATCAGGTTGACAACTTACCTGGTGATATAATATACATCATGAATATTGGCATTTAAGATATATCTGAATTCAACCATGAATTGATAATTACTCAACATGTGCATCTACAAGACATTCTTGCTAATCTATCCACATATGTCTTTAGGATTGGGCATATGGTATCATAGCAGTTACAACCTTATAAGGAAATTATTTACATTTCTTTTCCTTAAGAGACTTTAAGCTATTAAAGAGCAGAAACGGTTGTTTATTTTTTTTTTTTTTTAGAATATTGATTTGTAAAAAGACACTTGGAAACAGTGGCACTCTATGCTGGATTAAAGTTTATCCAAAACAATGGTTACCCCCCCTCCCCCCCAAAAAATATCACTTACCAGATTTTGAAATACATTGTACAATCTTGAATCATGTTTATTAATCATTAAGCTACTTATCCCAAAGAAAGGCAAGGTGTGTCCCTCCAATGAGATCATTTAAGGATGCCTGCAATTTGTGCAGTAGTACCATCTAGTGGCAAAAGAGAATACTGTTTGCTGTTTATATGGCATTGATAGAAACTATAAAAATATTTTTGTATACCACAGCAAAATAGGTATACAACACTGAACACTGACTGTATATTTGAGAATATTTGAAATGTTTGTTTTTTTTAGGTATAATGATGGCACTGTGGTTGTGTTTAGAAAGAATCCATGTTTAAATATACGTATTGAAATATTTACAGAACTGACACTGGGGGGTAGGGGAGGCCAGGGGATTGTCAAGGGCGGGGGAAAAAAAGGAGAAATATGTAATACTCTTTGTAATAATTTAAGCAATAAAAAAATAAATAAATAAAACATAACAAAAAAAAGAAATATTTACAGAAGAAATGATATGATGTCTGAGATTTGTTACAAATCTGGGTGGAGGTGGGGAAATGGAGAAAGTAGGTATGGGTGTAAATGAAACAAACCATGAGTTGATAATTATTGAAGCAGGATGTAAAGATATATGGAAGTTTATTATAATATTCTTATGTATATATTTGACATTTTCTGTAATAAAAATATAATAAAGTATAATAGAGATTTCATTGGATTTAGTTGACCTGGAATCAGATAAATGCAGAAATTGTAATTAAACTTTAATGACATATATACTGTATTTTTTTACTCCATGGCTAACACTCAACTTGATTGATTTCAAATGCTGAGTATAACAACATGGTAATTATAGTCATGTAGAGATGTGAAGCATTTAAACAAAAAGATGGTATGATTTGGAAAAAAATATCTATAAGCAAACTATTAATGAAACATTTGTATTTTTGTTGTATTTTGACAAAATGAAATATTTATAAATTGCTCTATAAGCTTTAAAACCATATGCATGTAAAGTTTCTTCTATTTTCAGAATGTAAGGAAAAAAGGAGAAACAAAAGTTTAAATTGACATATTTCATAATTTATTTTAGAAATTTAATTATCAAGTATATGTGTTTGGTAATGAAAAGAATCTATAACTGTAATGTATTGAGAAAAACAGAAGTGGGTCAAGTAGCAACCCCCATGAAATGACTGTTGCTCATTGATAAATATTTTCTATTCACTGATGTTACCATAACACATTTTGTCTCTAAAAAAATTCTGTAATGTTTCTAAAATCTTAAAATGTTTTTTAAAATGATTTGATTATATAATATAATTAATTTTTAAAACTAAGCTTCCAGAATTTATAAATACAAATAAATAGTCTCCTTTAAAATTACATATTAGTTTTAAAATCTACCATTTCTCAAGGCACTTATTGAAATCTTTTATTTGGAATTGCTTTGCCAGTTGTATTTTCTTTCAAGCACTCTGAAATTGAGGATGACTTCTTTTAGGTATATGCAGTATGCAGCCTCAGGCAATTAATCCTACTGCAGCAACTATAAAATATACACACACAAAAACCATACATACCATTAGCCCTGGCAGGTTGCTCAGTGGTTAGAGTGTTGGCCAGCACACAGGAGAGTTCCGTTTGATTCCCAGTCAAGGGCACAAACCTGGGTTGCAATTTCAATCCCCAGCCCCCATCGGGGTGTGTGAGGGAGGCAACTAATCTATGTGTCTCTCTCATCAAAGTTTCTCCCTCTCTCTCTTCCCCCCTCCCTTTTACTCTCTCTAAAAATCAATGGAAAAAATATACTTAGGTAAGGATTAACAAAAACAAACATACTTTTAAAAACATTATAGAGAACTGTGGGAGGATCAATGACTATATTAACTAAAATGCAAACAGGAAAGAGCCCTTTCTAGATGAGCTGAGATCTCTGGTGATTTTCTTCCCCAGGGATATCTGTTGATTCTGGGTACAGACTAGTATTTGTTATTGCAACAGGCAGACGGATTCCACTGCAGTGGCTGTTACTCCTGGAGGCATGGAGGAGTGCACTTGCCTCTGCGTTGTGGGCTCCTCGCGGGGATGTCAGTGTTGTCAAGAGCGCTAGGGCCCCATTGAGACGGCAGCAGCCTATGGCAAGCAGTGTCGTCAGAAGCGCCAGGGATTGGGGGGGGTGGGAGGTGGGGGTGGAGTAGAAGAGATGAATAGGCAGAGCACAGGAATTTTAGGACAGTGAAACTCTTCTGTATGATAGTATAATGATGACAGATACATGTCATTATACATTTGCCAAGTCCATAGAATGCACATCCCCAAAAATGAACCCTATGTAAACTATGAACTTTGGGTGATAATGATTTGTCAGTGTAACAAATGTATCACTCTCGTGCAGGAAGTTGATAGTGGGAGAGGCTATGTGTATTAGGAGGCAGGGGATATATGAGAACTGCCTGCACTTTTTGCTCAATTTTGCTGGGAACCTAAAACTGCTCTAAAAACATCTGTAAACAAAAAAACAAACAAACACCCAGCTGTAATAAGAAATTGCATGGAGACAGGTCAGAAAACTCAGGACTACTAGTCTAAACTTGAAATCACTGAGCTAATACTCTAGGGCATCGGTTCTCAACCTGTAGGTCTCGACCCCTTTGGCGGTCGAACGACCCTTTCACAGGGGTCGCCTAAGACCATCCTGCATATCAGATATTTACATCACGATTCACAACAGTAGCAACATTACAGTTATGAAGTAGCAACAAAAATAATTTTATGGTTGGGTCACAACATAAGGAACTGTATTTAAAGGGCCAGAAGGTTGAGAACCACTGCTCTAGGGAAAAGGGTATTGGTTTATACCCATGTATATGAAAGAGCCTGTAAAACTAGGGTGCAATAATTGTTTAGCTTGTGGCTGGTGGATACGCTACCCTCATTTTTTATTGTACATGGATGGGGGGGGGGGATAATGACAAAAGTCATCTTTTCCAAAAAGAATAATAACTAATACTTCTGGATATTTATTCTATAGATGTTCTCCACATGTGTGACCTATCATATATAGAATAATAGTCATTACTGTATTATCATGGTGATTTACAAATAGCAAAAGATAGGAAGTAATCTAAATGTCCATTAGAAGTGGACTAGCACATCTATAAAATAGAATAATGTGCTCTGGTGTCTCTGTGAGACAGAGGTGATGTCTCTGTAAAACGTCTTCCTTCTCTGGACTTTCTTCTGCTTTGTATTTTGGATAAGGAAGAAAAGTAGATAAGAGAAAAGTGGATGTAATAACCTGTGAGTTGTAGTTCTATACTAAGAATTGCTTTGAACATTATTGACCATTACCTGTTACTGGCTGATTTCATAAATTATAATTATGAACTACTTATTTGACTTCATTTTGCACACTTTGTCAGTTGTACATGTGATTATTGACACTGTTGCACAACCTAGTTTACTCGGAATCATTTACCCCAAATATATATGGTTCTCAACTGTGTTTACTTTTTAAAATTAAAGTATTGAGTTTATGTCACATGTATACTTTTGTTTCCCCACCATTTCTATTTGTCTGACCACCACTACTACTATGTCCTATCATAACATTCCATACATACTTAAAACCAAGCAAAGGGTGGAGTTCCATCTAAAAACAGTTTAGGCATTTTGGACAACACATTCTTGGCAATGGAACCTGGACATTTATCCGACATGCTAAGGAAAGTTCTCATTCTGAATTTAAAAAGGACAGCTGGAAATTTTAACAAAGTATCTAAACTATTTTCTTAAAGAGACTTCCTCTGCTTCCAGAGATCTTTATTAGCCTCCTGGTCAGTCATCTAGAAGCAATTCTTTACATAATTGATGAACTTGGCTTCCACTTTGGGAAGAAAGCCACCTTTTCTATACTTGCTTGCATTTTTGCTTTAAAGTCTTCTACAGAACTAGATCCTTTTGGTGTTTTAGGAGTTTTTTTCCTGTTCCTTTTTTGTTTTAGGATTCTTGATCTTTTGATCTTGGTGTTGATGGTTTTGAGTCTTTTCCATTCTGGTTTGATTTTTGTGCATTTTTGGCTGGAGTATTTTGTACAGATTTTTTTACTGGAGCCTTTTCTTCAGCTTCTTCATCAAAATCATCATCTTGCCCTGGCCAGTGTTGCTCAGTTGGTTGGAGCGTCATCCTGTACACGAAAAGTCATGGGTTCGGTTCACATGCCAGGGTTAGGGCTCAGTCCCCCATGGAGGTGCATATGGAGGCAACCAGACTATGTTTCTCTCTCTCTCTCTTTCTCTCCTTCCGGCTGCCTCCTCCTCTCTCCCTCTCCCTTCCCCTCTCCCCCACCTTCTCCCTCTCTCTCTCTCTAAAATATTAATAAAAATATGTACTTAGATGAGGATTAAAAAAAGAAAAGAAAAACAGCTTTCCTTTCCTACAATGGTTGCCATTACTTAGAATTTCTTTTTAAGTATCATCATCACCATCATCTTCATCAGCAGCAAGTTTTACATTTTTTCTGTGGAACCTTGCTACCACTTCCAGGGCAGAATGCTTCCCACATATACTTACGAGTTTCACATCCCCCTCCTCTTCATCTTCTGACTCTGCATCTTCCTCCACAGCTACTAAGTGCTGTCCACCAACCACACTGAACCACACTTCAACCATAAGACCACAGGTGGTGTTATTTCAAAGCCACCAAGGGAACCTGTTGGCTGTACAGACATATTCAAAGTTGCTAGTGTTACTTTAATTGGACTGCCTTCTTAATTCATTGCCTCTGCTTCAAAAATGTGTGATTTATCCTTTGTACCAGCCTCTAAACTGACCATTCTTAAAGAGAATTGGTGCTCATTTTCATCATTAAAGTGATGATCTTTGTCAGCCTTCACTTCACAACTGAAAAGACAGTTCTGAGGCCTTGAGAACTCATGTTCATGTCCATTCAATCTTCATGGGGTGATGACATGCACTTGGGTGGGAGAGAAGGTGGACGAAGATAAAGACTACTTGTTTGCAGAACAGAAACCCAGGACAGAATCACACCAGGGTTAACTGCGTTTACTTTTGTCTATTGTTTTAAAAGGCCTAAGAGAGGATGGGATTTTTTACCTACAAGGTAGTTTGGGGTTAATAAGAGTTCATTCAACAAACATGTGAGGATAAGGGCACTTCAAATAGAGTGCAAAGGTACCTAGATTTGGGTCTTTGCTCTGCCTCTTATTAGCTGTGATCTTGGATCAGTTACCTAACCTATCTGTACTTCCATTTTCTCAGATAAAATGGTGATGATAAAAGTACCTACCTCACAGGTTATTATAAAGATTCAATGAGATAATACATACCAAAACTACATAGTATTTGGAATGTAGAAAGTATTCAATAAACATAGTTCTTTTTTCCTTGTTGTTCTTAGAGGCATGAAGATGTGAAGCACCATGACAATTTTGGAAACTTAAAGAGTTAGGTATAAATAACATTTCTTCAAGATCCAAATCTAATATTTCCTCATTGAACCTTTCCAGATCCCACAAGCATTGAGCTGTGCTCCTGCAGCTCTTTGCTTGTTATTGTAATTTCTCTGGCTACTACTATGCCTTCAGTGGTAGAAGCTGTATATTTTCAACATATACCGAGTATCTCTATGTATCAGACATTATGCTAGGTAAACAGTACAGATAAGATCTCTGCCCTCTTGAAGCTTAAATTCTAGAATGGGGAAACAAAAAAATAAGTGATTTCATATAGTGGTAAGTAATTGAAGAAAATAAAATAATGGGTTCAGAGTGTTGGGGGCAGGGCCAGACAGGATGATCAGGAAGGCCTTGAAGAGGTGTCATTTGAGTTGAGACCTGAAGAATGAACTCTTTGGATTGTGTGTAACACTTTTTAAAAAATATATATTTTGTTGATTTCAGAGTGGAAGGGAAAGGGAGAGAGAGAGAGAGAGAAACTTCAATGATTAGAGAGAATCATTGATCGGCTGCCTCCTGCACACCTCCTACTGGGGATCGAGCCCACAACCCCAGCATGTGCCCTTGATCATAATCTAACCCCCCTTCAGTCCTCAGGCTGACGCTCTATCCACTGAGCCAAACCAGCCAGGGCGTGTGTAACACTTTTAATACCTCAGCTCCAACCACTCAGAGTCTTGATTGTGTTCTTGGTCATTTCCTTCAGGTTACCTTAGAATGACAATTGCTGAATTTAGTTTGTACACACGTTGCATATTTATTTATGTTTGGCTGTAGCTCTTCTGCTTTCCCTCCCTCTCTCCACAAGAGTGAGCTCTTGAGCTGACTTTCCCCCCATAAGTTAGTGAATGAATTTATTTTCTTTTTTATTTAATTTTAAATGTTTTTTAAAATTAATTTTAGAGAGAAAGGGAGGGAGGGAGAGAGAGAGAGAGATGAGAGAGAAACATCGATGTGAGAGAGAAACATCAATCAATTGCCTTCTCATACACACCCTGACTGGGGACCAAAAATTTTGTCCTTAAGTCTGAAGTCCATTAAATTGACGTCTGTGGCCTGGCCAGTGTGGCTTGTTGGTTGGGCATCATCCCGTGCACCAAAAGGTTGCTAGTTCCATTCCCAATCAGGGCACATGCCTGGATTTCAGGCTCGATCCCCAGACATGCAGGAGGCAGCCAATCAATGTATGGCTCTCAGATCAATGTTTCTCTCCCACTCCCTTCCTCTCTCTAAAAATAATTTTTTTCAATTGAGGTCCACAAAATCAAGGGTTTACTGTAATAGTAAATGAAGCCATGGATATGGGAAAGAGAATGTTTTGAGTGAAGAGGAAACAGATTAGAATCTTCAAGGGCTCCTATATTTAAGGGACCAGAAATCGGGGAGTGGGGCAGGAGCAACAAAGGAAACTAAGAATGAAGGTATTCTGGTGAGCAAAGAAAAGATGGATATGATGTTAGGAAAGCCAAGGGAAGAGAGTCTTTCAAGGAAAAGTTATTAATAGTGTCAAATTCCTGAGAAGTAAGCTGAGAAGTCTCCATTAGATTTAGCAACAAGGACATAGCAACTTTGGCATAAGTAGTGTCAGTGGATTGCAGAAGGCAGGCTGTAGTAGATTGAGGAGTGAATGGAAATATAGAATTGAGGATATAGTGAGCTTAGGAAGCCACGGAGTTTCTCTCTGATGTAAGTACAGAGAGCAATAGCTGAAAGGGGAAGGTGGCACATATACTTGTTTTTTGGAGATGGGAGAAACCTGAACACATTCTGTGCTGATGGGAAGAAGTCAGTAGAGGGTGAGAGGTTGAAGAAACACAAGTGAGAGGGGATCATTGATAGAGACCAGTCCCTTAGAAGGTGAGAGAGAATTTGACCCAGAGCACTGGTTGGAGGGATTAGATTTCGGTGGTGTGTTAATCTACTCAGGCTGCCATAACAAACTACCACAGACTGGGTGGCTTCAATAACACTATGTGTTTTCTGGAGGCCAGAAGTATAAAGTCAGGAGCTATCAGGCTTCATTTCTGGTGAGCTCTCCCTATCTGGTTTATAGATGGCTGCCATCTTCCTGTGTCCTCACATTGCCTTTCCTCTGTGTGCCACAGCGACAGAGTATTTTCTGGTGTCTCTTACTCTTCTTTATGAAAATCCCATTTGATTAGGACTCCACCCTTAATGGCCTCATTAGCTGTAATTACTTTCCTATAGGCCCTGTTTCTGAGTATAATCACATTGGGAGTTAGGACTTTAATATACGAATTTGGGGTGATACCATTTAATCCATAACAGAGGAGAAGAGAGAATCCCCTTCCATTAAAACAGGAGGGAGATAAAAGAAGATCGATATAGGTAAGGTTTTCTCTGTGAAAAAAGGAGTGCAAGCAATGTACTGAGTGTAAGGGATAGATGTTATAGTTGTGTATTTGAGAAGAGTAGAGAACATAGCAGCTGATATGGAGAAGGGGAAGAATGACTGAGGAGGGGAACATGGCAGAATTACTAGGTTGCGTTGACCTATCTGTGTACCAGGCTGGTTTTCAGCAGAGCAGCCCAAGCGCAGGCATGACTATTTGGTAGCGGTAGTCTTCCATGTGAATATCGCCTTTTAGAAATCTTCATTGTGTAAGATCTCTCTCAACCAGGGGTAGACTTACGTTAACACTGCAGTGTCAGCATTGCTTTAAGAAGATTGAATTCTCTTCCACATTCTTTGTTACTGTTAGACTTGGCAGGAGATCTTGACTAGAGCATCTCTACCTAGTAGAATCGAGGTGACTTATGGACCTCACAAGGTATTTACTGCATCTGTAGGCACAAATTAGCTCGTAATCTTTAAAATCAGAGTAAATTTGTCTTGGAATTATTCAGAGCAAGTGATGAACAGCACAGCTGATTCCCATTATTCTCAGATTCTGTATGTACAAATTTGCCTACTCGCTAAAATTTACTTGTAACACCAATATCAATACTTGTAGTCGATTCCGTAGTCACTCATGGCTGTGTGCAGAGTGGCAGAAATTTGAGTCACCTGGCATGTGTGTATTCCCTGCTGAGGTCAGACAAGGCAAGCTCTGCCTTCCTGTGTGGCTCTCATCCTCTCATCCAAGCGTCCTTTTCATAGTCTACTTAGTGCCACATTTTTTGCATTTTTGTGCTTTTTCTTGGTGATTTCACTGTTTGTTTGGCTTTGTTGTTGTTGTTTTAGTTTAACAGACATTTATTCCTTTAGTTGAACAACCTCTACACACAAAATAAATGGTTTGAGATTTTTGAGTGGGAAGGAAGTTAGGGCTTAAGAGATTTTGAGTTTGCCACATGTTTTCTGGAAATCATTTAACAAGCCTTTTAAGGCCGCTGATGGCCTTGGCCAAAGGGAAAGGACGGTGATTTCACTATTTAAAATGTCCCCCAGACGTAGTGCTGAAGTGATGTCTAGTGATTCCTAAGCACAAAAGAGGCTGTAATATGCTTTATAGAGAAAATGTGTGTGTTAGATAAGCTCCATTTATTTAGTGCCTAAAATGTAAAAAAGACAGACAATGCTAAGCACTGGCAAAGATAGGAAGTAACTGGAACTGACATTCTGCTGGTAGGAGTATAAATTAGTGCAAGTACTTTGGAAAATTGCTTGCTATTACCTAACTGAACATATGTATACCCTATAACCCAGCAGTTCCACTCCTAGATATATATCCAACAGAAATATTTTTATTTTCCTATGGGTAAGACATATACAAGAATGTTCATAGCAACAATATTTTTATGGCCCCCAAACTGAAAACAACTTGCAACAGAATGTATTCAATAAATTATGAATATTCATGCAATGGGATGCTTTCCGGCAATAAAAATTAATGAACTACTGCTAAATGCAACAAACTTGGATAACTCTTAGAAACATATTGAGCTGAGGGGAAAACAGGTACTTAAGAGTGCATCTTTTATGATATTTACATCAGGTTCAAAAAAAGGCAAAACTGAAAAACAAAAGACAGGCAAAACTGATCAGTTGAGGGTAATAACTGAGAGGGAGGTTCTAGGGTTCTGGTAATGATGATTTGTTTTCAGAATTCTTTATTTATTGATTTTAGAGAGAGAGAAACATTGATTTGTTGTTTACTTATGCATTTGTTGGTTGATTCTTTTTTAAAAAAAAATTTTTGTATTGATTTTTAGAGAGAGAGGAAAGGTGAGACACAGAGAGAGAGAGAGAAACATTGATGGGCTGCCTCCCGCATGCCCCCTACCTGGGATCAAGCTTGCAACCTGGGCATGTGTCCTGACAGGGAATCGAACCAGCAACCTTTTTGTACATGGGAAAACTGCCCAGCCAACTAAGCCATACTGGCTAGGGCTCATTGGTTGATTCTTGTATGTGCGCTGAGTGGCAATTGAACCCGTAACCTTGGTATTTCGGAGATGAAGCTAGGGCTGGTGCTGTTAATGTTCTATTTCCTTATCTGGGTAAGTGGTTACATAGGTATGCTGACTTTTGAAATTCTATCCAATTTTAACTTTTTTATTGGTGTACTTTTTTTTATAGGTAAGTTATGTTTCGATGAAAAGTTTATTTTAATAAAAGAACATAGTAAGAAGTCCACATTATTTAATGGCATTATGCTTCATTATTTTACCCTATACTGTCCAATCCTTCCCCCCTAACCTCCAACATGTGGTAAAACTGAGGGCCCTGAATGTAAATTCTCTCTCACTCTTATTCTGGTTGTTTTAAAGTTCAAAAAGAAGTTTCCAAGTTTAAGCTTGATCTTTCTTTGAGGACAGTTTTACCTATAGGTGCTCACTGTGCAGCAAACTGAACTCTGACCTAAGTGGAGCTCTATTGCTGTCTCAGGGAAATTGAGGGTTTAAGTCCACACTCCACTCCCAGATTCCAGAGGACTTAACAGGGAGTGGAAAAAGCAGCTGACTTGGTACCTGCTTTAGTGTACTGTAGTCTCTGTATTGCTTAATTGTTGTTTTTTTAAAATATATTTTTATTGATCTCAGAGAGGAAGGGAGAGGGAGAGAAATAGAAACATCAATTATGAGAGAGAATCATTGATTGGCTGTCTCCTGCACACTCCACACTGGTGATGGAGCCCACAACCTGGGCATATGTCCTGACCGGGAATCAAACTGTGACCTCCTGGCTCATAGGTCGATGCTCAACCACTGAGCCATGCCGGCTGGGCTGTATTGCTTAATTGTTTACCTGAGAAACAGTGATTGGATTAGTGAGTGGCAAGGATGTACATTTAGCTATACTAAGCAGACTTTTGTTAATAGTGATATTTCTATTTATGGCTTTGTTAGTTCTTACTCTAAAGAGAGTGGAAGGGAGGAAGGGGGGGGAGAGAGAGAGAGAGAGAGAGAGGGAGACATTGATGTGAGAGAGAGTCATTGATTGGTTGCCTTTCGCATGTGCCCCTATCTGGGCTGGGGAACCTGTAACTGAGGTATGAGGTACATGCCCTTGACCAGGAATAGAACCCTTGACTCTTCTGTCCATGGGCCAATACTCTAACCACTGAACCAAGCTGGCCAGGGCAAGCTAGCTGTTTTTAAGTCATTTTTTCATTCAGCTCATATTCATTGGTTATTTACTATGTATTAGTCACTTGGAATACAGGAATAAGACATATAATCTCTGCCCTCAAATAGCTTGCAGTTCTAGTGTGGAAACAGGCAAGCGATCAATTATAGTGTCAAAACTGATACCAGTATGTGCTATGATAGAGATCAATCTTGATGATTACTCAGTAACTCATAGAATTGATTCTTAACCTAGACCAGGAGCTGGAAATGTGTACCTAAGAAAGTTAAGCTAAGGTAAATTTTGAGAGAGAGAGAGAGAGAGAGAGAGAAACTGCGTGTGTGTTTCAGAGTGAGGATGTGGGGGAATTCAGAGAGTGAAGGCTTAGGAAGTATGTAGATGGTAAGTCATGAATTTTCATGCTAAGGAGTTTGGATTTTGTTTTGAAGATGGTGGGGAGCTGTTGAGCAAGGAAGTGATGTGATCCAGATTTGGAAATGATTGTGCTGATGATAATCACATAAAAAGAAGTTAAATCAATAAACTGAAATAGGCTTTTACAAGGATGGAATTATCTAGGCCCTTGTCAAAGGGTAGTCCAAGAAGTATTGCTATTATTTTGAAAGCTGTTGAAACTATAATCTTGGGATCTATTCCATACTTACTAAATCAAAATCAGCATTTTAACAAGGTCTCCAAATAATTTGTAGGCACATTCAAGTTTAAGAAGCATTGATTTAGATGGATATTATGATGGTTAGACTTTAGACAGCTGGTGTGAAGAAAAGAGAGGTTGAAGAGATGTTATGGAGTACAAGTTCTCAATCCCTCTCCTCACAAGTATATACCAGGTGCCCCTACTCATCCTTTACCTTTCAGCTTAAGTGGAGCTTCTCTGATGCCACACTCCCAAGACACATGATCGCCATATACTCCCATAGCACCCTGTACTTACCTTATCACTTCCTCATTCTTTCCTTGTAATTCCTTATTTAATTGCCTGTGTTTCTCCCTAGACTCCATAAGTTCTATGAGGTCAGAGACTGTCTTTCTATGCTGCCCAGCACATGATAGGCTCCCAATAAATATTTGTGGTTTGATTGAACGAACTCACCATGTATAAGAAGAGAAGATGGATTTGGGTGTGTTGGGGGATGTACCCGTTATATTTATTAATAGTAATGGTAAATTTTAAATAGCACTGACATGTTCCAGGCACTGGTCTACGTGCTTTATATGTATTAATTTATTTGATCCTCTCAGCAATCCTATAAGGGTAGATACTCTTTTTTTTTAACTTTTTGTTAATGTAGTTGTATTATTTACATTATTAAAATATATTAAATACTTTTATTTTTATTTTTTTTCAATTAGAGTTTGCATTCAGTATTATTTTGTATTAATTTCAGGTGTACAGCATGGTGGTTAGAGAATAATATACTTTACAAAGTGTTCCCCCCAAAGAGGTAGATAATCCTAATATCCTCTTTATAGATGAGAAAACAGGCACAAGGAGGATAAGTAATTCGCCTCAGGTTATATAGTAAGTGGTAAGTCAAGATTCAAACTATATAATCTGGTACTACTCTGCTGCGTCTGGTTTTGGACAAAATAGCTTCCTGGCACTATGCTAAGGGTTTCTATGTATTTCTATGTGTTATTTAATCTTTATAACATCAATGTGAGGAAGATATCATTATCTTATTTTACATTTAAGGACACAGAGGCTCAAAAAGTTATATAGTGTAATATATGGTGACGGAAGATTTAACTTTGGGTGGTGGGCACACAGTGCAATACAAAGATCTTGTATCATATAAATCTATACCTGAAACCTATATGATCCTGTTAACCAATGTCACCCCAATACATTTAAGAAAAAAAGTTACATAGCTTACTTAAAGACACACAGCTAGTAAGTGATGGAGCACTTAAAACCCAAGCCTTTAACCCCAAGGCTATCCAACTCTAAACCCTGTAGTCTTCACCAGAAATGGTGATGCCTACATGTGGAGTCTAAAGTACCTGTGGGACTGAAACCGGTTTGGCTCAGTGGATAGAGCGTTGGCCTGCGGACTGAAGGGTCCCAGGTTCGATTCCAGTCAAGGGCATGTACCTGGGTTGCGGGGGCACATCCCTAGTAGGAGATGTGCAGGAGGCAGCTGATCGATGTTTCTCTCTCATCTCATCGATGTCTCTAACTCTCTATCCCTCTCCCTTCCTCTCTGTAAACTACCTGTGGGATATGAAACTTAAGATCATTGAGGAACTGACAGGTAGGATGCCTAACATTTAGGTGGGGTAGGGGGAAGACTTAATTCCAGTTGCTCTGGTAGCATTAGCTTTTCAAATTTGAAGAGGAAAGGGAGACTTGAGGCCTAGCAATTCCAACCAGCCTCCTAATGCCCAGGTGGAACTTTGAACTCCGGAGGTTAAGAACCTTAGCCTCTACAGTAAGCTGTAACTTAGGTGACTAAGGAATAGTTATTGCTTTTTCTTATGGCCTCAGAGAAACCAGATGGATTAGGAATGTTGAATGTCAGAACTGGAAGGAACCAGTTCTGATCTTCCCCAGTCCACTCTTACTCACTCCCCCTCATTTTATAGTAAGGAAACTGAAGAAGAAGGGAATTAGATGACTTGCTAACGTTTCATAAAACCATTAGCAACAAGCCAGGAACAGAGGACGGGACCGCATTCTTGTGTTCTTTGCCCTGTGCCTTATGACTCTCTAGGTTGAAGATTTATCACTTCTTGTTTAAAACTGTTCTGCAATTATACTTATTTCTTTACCACTGCCTGTTTCTTCTTGACTTTGATCCCTGGAAATATTAACTTCTTGTCCTTTCCCCTCCAGCTCTAAGCACATACTCCCTGGCAAGTCTGGCTTGCCTTCATTAATAATGATACTGTTATCAATATACCACTGGTAGGAACACACTGGCACATAGAAAATTGTTCTTCTTGGAATGAAAATGTGATTCTTTTGAGCTGTACACACATTGGTTAATTTTTATAAAGCAGAAGACTGCAGGAGTGGGTGCAGTTTGTGTAACTTTTTTTGAAGTTGCAAACTCCTCACCTAAATGTTAAGGATGATTATGATAGATAATCATGTGCCGTGGTGTCACCCCTCCCCTTGTACCTTCTAAGGTACATTATGGTAAAATGAAATTAGACTGGAAACAAGATTATAGCTAGCACTTATACCTATACATTATGCCTTATACAGTCCTGCTCAGTTAATAGACCTTTAGTTCTATAACAGCTACTGTTTTTACTTTTGTTTCAGCATGTGAAGACTGCACAGCATGGCAGCAAAGAGCTGCCATTTAGTTTTGTTACAGAAAGGTATAGTGAGGCTGCAGTTTTCAAATTAAGTCTATTTTAGTTAAAACCTACACTTAAACAAAACAAAACAATATCACAACTAAAATGACATTTAGGCCCTGGCTGGTGTGGCTCAGTTGGTTGGGTGTCATCCTGTGCACTGAGAGGTTGCCAGTTTGATTCCTGGGCAGGGCACATGCTTGGGTTGTGGGCTCAATCCCCAGTAAGGGGTGTGCAGGAGGCAGCTGATCAATGTTACCCTCTCACTTCGATGTTTCTCTCCCTCTCCTCTCCTCTCTCTAAAATCAATAATAAAATCATATTTGAAATGACATTTAGTTTAGTTTGCCAAAGTGATATATATTTTATCTTTTTTTAATGTATTTTATTGATTTTTTTACAGAGAGGAAGGGAGAGGGATAGAGAGTTAGAAACATCGATGAGAGAGAAACATCTATCAGTTGCCTCCTGCGCACCCCCGACTGGGGATGTGCCGGCAACCAAGGTACATGCCCTTCACTGGAATCAAACCTGGGACCTTTCAGTCTGCAGGCCGACACTCTATCCACTGAGCCAAACTGGTCAGGGCGATATATATTTTATCTTTATCGTTTAAAGTAATTACATATGTCTGCTTTGTGGGTTTTTTTCCCCCTTATTGACCCCCTCCTCTCGGCACCCACCCCTCACAAGCTTTTGCCACACTATTGTCTGTGTCCATGGGCTATGCATATATGCATATAAGTTCCCTGGTTAATCTCTCCCACCCAACCCACCCCTACCTTCCCTCTGAAATTTATCAGTTTGTTCATGGTTCTATGTGTCTGGATCTATTTTGTTCATCAGTTTATTTTGTTCACTAGATTCCACGTGCGAGTGACATCAGGTGATACTTGTCTTTCTCTGACTGGCTTATTTTGCTTAGCATAATACTCTCTAGGTCTATCCATGCTGCTGCAGATGGTAAGATTTCTTTCTTTTTACCACCGTGTGGTATTCCATTGTGTAAATGTAACCACAGTTTTTTTATCCACTCATCTGCTGATGGGCACTTTGTCTGTTTCCAAATCTTAGCTATTATAAATTGCACTGCTGTGAACATAGTGGTGCATATATTCTTTCTGATTAGTGTTTCAGGTTTCTTAGGATGTATTCCTAGAAGTAAGATCACTGGGTCACATGGGAGTTCTATTTTTAATTTTTTGAGGAAACTGCATACTGTTTTCCACAGAGGCTGCTCCAGTCTGCATTCCCACCAGCAGTGTACGAGGGTTCCCTTTTCTCCACATCCTCACCAGCACTTGTCTTTTGTTGATGATAGCCTTTCTGATAGGTATGGGGTGATACCTCATTGTTGTTTTAATTTGCATCTCTTGAATAATTAGTGACTTTGAGCATGAGCATTTTTTCGTATGTCCCTTGGCCTTCTGTATATCCACTTTGGAGACATCTCTATTTAGGTCCTTTGCCCATATTTTAAAATATATATTTATTCAGAGAGGAAGGGAGAGAGAGATAGAAACATCAATGATGAGAGAGAATCATTGACTGGCTGCTTCCTGTACCCCCCAACCCCCCTACTGGGGATCAAGCCCACAACCTGGGCATGTGCCCTTGACTGAAATCGACCTGGGACCCTTCAATCCGCAGGCTGATGCTCTATCCACTGAACCAAACCAGCTAGGGCCCCAATTTTAAATTGGATTGTCTGTCTTCCTTTGGTTAAGTTGTATGAGTTCCTGATATAGTTTGGAAATTAACCCGTTATCAGAGGTGTCATTGGCAAATATGTTCTCCCATACAAGAGAGTGGGCTCTCTTTTCACTTTGTTGATGGTTTCTTTTGCTGTGCAGAAGCTTTTTATTTTGATGTAGTCCCATTTGTTTATTTTCTCTCTAGTTTCCTTTGACTTAGGAGATGTATCGGTAAACATATTGCTACGAGAGATGTTAAGATTTTTATGGTTTCACGGCTTACATTTAGGTCTTTTATCCACTTTGAGTTTATTCTTGTGTATGGTGTAATTGATGGTCTAGTTTCATTTTTTTGCATGTATCTGTCCAGTTTTCCCAACACCATTTATTGAAGAGACTAGAGGCCTGGTGCACGAAATTTGTGCACTGGGGGGTGGGGTTCCCTCAGCCCAGCCTGCTCCTCAGTCCGGGAGCCCTCAATGGATGTCCTACTGATAGCCACAGTCTGGCAGCAGAGGCTCGGAGCAGGCGTCCCGTGTGTGTGAGTGTGTGTGTGTGTGTGTGTGTGTGTGTGTGT
>NW_005360677.1:765844-778551 GCF_000412655.1 Myotis brandtii
TCCCGCCCTGCCTGCAGTATGCAAATTAGCCGCCATCTTTGTTGGCGGCTAATTTGCATATCTCACTGATTAGCCAATGGGAGGTGTAGCGAAGGTATGGTCAGTTACCATCTTTGTCTATTATTAGATAGGATTGTCTTTACTCCATTGTATGCTCTTGCCTCCTTTGTCAAATATTAATTGGGCATAATGGCTAGGGTCAATTTCTGGGGTCTCTGCTCTGTTCCATTGATCTATGCGTTGCTTTGGGTAGCAGTACCAAGCTGTTTTGAGTACAGTGGCTTTGTTGTATAACTTGATACCTGATTTTGTGATTCCTCCAACTTTGTTCTTCTTTTCTCAAGATTGCTGCAGCTATTTGGGGGTCTTTTTGTTCCATATAAATTTTTGGAATGTTTGTTCTAGATATGTGAAATATGCAGTTGGTATTTTAATAAGGATTGCATTGAATCTATAGATTGCTTTGGGTAGTATAGACATTTTAATGATGTTGATTTTACCAATTCATGAACACAATATTTTTTGAGTACTGGTCTTTTACCTCCTTGGTTAAGTTTATTCCTAAGTATCTTAATTTTTTTGTTGCAATAGTAAGTGGGATTGTTTTCTTAGTTTCTCTTTCTGAGAGCTCATTATCTATATATATAAAAGCCTAAGCAACTGTTAGGACTGGTCAATAGGTCGCTATGACAATGCACTGATCACCAGGGAGCAGACGCTCAATGCAGGAGCTGCCCCCTGGTGGTCACTGCGCTCCCACAGCCAACCTCCCGTGGCCAGCCAACCTCCTGCCATCCCTCCCCCAAGCTGGCCAACCTCCCATGGTCCCTCCCCCTGGCTGGCTGGCCCCGATCGCCCCCAATCGGTCCCAATCACCGGCCAGGCCGAGGGACTTCACTCGCGCATGAATTCGTGCACGAGGCCTCTAAGTTAGTATATAAAAATGCCATCAATTTCTGGGTGTTAATTTTGTATCCTGTTACATTCCCAAAATTCATTTATTCAATCTAGTAATTTTTTGGTGGAGCCTCTAGGGCAGTGGTTCTCAACCTTCTGGCCCTTTAAATACAGTTCCTCATGTTGTGACCCAACCATAAAATTATTTTCGTTGCTACTTCATAACTGTAATGTTGCTGTTATGAATCGTAATGTAAATATCTGATATGCAGGATGGTCTTAGGTGACCCCTGTGAAAGGGTCGTTCGATCGCCAAAGGGGTCGTGACCCACAGGTTGAGAACCGCTGCTCTAGGGTTTTATATGTACAGTGTCATGTCATCTAAGAATAATGACAGTTTTACTTCCTCCTTTCCAATTTGGATGCCTTTCATATTTTTTCTTGTCTAATTGCTGAGGCTGGGACTTCCAGTATTATATTGAATAATAGTGGTGAAAGCAGACATCCCTATCCTGTTCCTGTTCTTAGGGGAAATGATTTTAGTTTTTGCTCATTGAGTATGTAAGCTGTAGGTTTGTCATATATGGCCTTTATTATTATGTTGAAGCATGATCCCTCTATTCCCACTTTGCTAAGTTTTTATCAAAAAAGGGTGTTGGATTTTGTCAAATGCTTTTTCTGCATCAATTGACATAATCATGTGATTTTTGTCTTCCAATTTGTTTATGTGATGTATCACCTTTATTGATTTGTGAATATTGTACCAGCCTTCGATCCCTGGAATAAATCCCCCTTGGTCATGGTGTATGATCTTTTTAATGTATTGTTGGATTTGATTTGCTAATATTTTCTTGAGGATTTTAGCATCTATGTTCATCAGGGATATTGGCCTGTAATTCTCTTTCTTTGTAGTGTCTTCAGCTAGTTTTGGAATTAGGCTAATGCTAGCCTCGTAAAAAGAGCTTGGAAGTGTTCCTTCCTCTCGGATTTTTTTGAATAGTTTGAGGAGGATAGGTGTTAGTTCTTTGAATGTTTGGTAAACTTCCCTGTGAAGCCATCTGGACCAGGGCTTTTGTTTGCTGGAGTTTTTTTTTATTTTTTTATTACTGCTTCAATTTCATCAGTAATTATGGATCTATTCAAGTTTTCAGATTCTTCCTGATTGAGTGTTTGGAAGATTGTACTTTTCTAAGAATATGTCCATTTCATCCAGGTTAGCCAGCTTGTTGGAATATAGTTGTTCATAGTATTTTTTTTTTTTGTAGGTTCCTTTAGATTTCTGTGGGGTCAGTTGTTACTTCTCCTCTTTTGTTTCTGATTTTGTTTATTTGAGTTCTCTCTCTTTGTTTCTTGATGAGTCTGGCTAAAAGTTCATCAATTTCGTTTATCTTTTCAGAGAACCAGATCTTGGTTTTGTTGATCTTTTGTATTTATTTTTATTTTTTTTAGTCTCTACATCATTTAGTTCCACTCTGATCTTTATTTCCTTCCTTCTACTTACTATGGGCTTTTCTTGTTGTTCTCTTTCTAGTTCTTTAAGTTGTACTAGTATGGTTAGATATGTTTTTCTTGTTTTTTGAGGTAGGCCTGTAGTGCTATGAACTTCCCTCTCAGGACTGCTTTCACTGTGTCCCATAGATTTGGGGTGTTGTGTGTTCATTTTCATTTATTTCCAGGAATTTTTTTTTACTTCTTTCTTGATCTCTTTGGTAACCCATTCAATGTTTAATAACATGCTATTTAGCCTCCATGTGTTTGAATGTTTCTGAGTGTTTTTATTATAGTTGATTTCTAATTTCATGCCATTGTGATCTGAGAAGATGCTTGATATGATTTCAATCTTTTTGAACTTGCCACAGCTACCCCAACCTTCATAAATAATGTTGTAATTAAGGATTAAAACCCTAGCAAGGACACATCACAAATTAAGTTATGGCTGTGGCCAATAATATAACATGTATATATAAAATAATGTTCCAAATTCTATAAAATGGAAATAAATGTATTACACATATTAATTATGGAAGTTACTCCCAGAATGTTACAAGATATACATACATACAACATAAAAAATTTGACAATTTCTTAAGCCCTTACTATAAGCCAGGCACTGTAGGCAAATCAAAGCTGGCTAAGCTCCTGAAGAACCTGGAGTCTAACCAGGGGTGACACATGTACAGAGAAAAAATAATATGAGGAAGAGTGAAAATAGTGACGTGACCAAAGAACAATATTAGAGGAAAGGGAGATTGCTTTTTTTGGTTAGATTTCACGGCAGAAGCATCATTTGAGCTGAACCATGAAGAATTTTAATAAGTAAAGATGATGGAAGTGAAGGCGGAATGAATGCATTTCAATTTGAGAAAATGGCCTGAGCAAAGGGCATTGAAGTGGGAAAGAACATAGCATAATAATGACATACAGAAAAGTTCCTATTTATTACCTTTAAAATCCGTGCATCAGTCAGTCCTGTGAGATGGCTATGATTATTCCCACTGTATAGATTAGAAAACAGGAGGGATAGAGAGGTTAAGTGGCAGAGCCAGGATTCCAACCCAGGTCTGTTTTATTCCAAAACCAGTGCTCTTTGCTGCCATGCTATGCAGCCTTCACATTCAGGAAATAGCAGGTAATGCAGCTTACCGCGTGATAGAGATTATAGGGATATCAGTGGGAAATCCTCCTGGAAGGGATTAATAGAGGGTTTTTAGGAGGCAGTGAAAATGGACAGGGAAGGATAGATGAGAGGCTTGGTGTAGGAGGGCTCAAAAATAATTGAAAATTGATTGTACTGGTGATTAGGGACAAGGGCAAAATCAATGATGACTTAGGTTTAATATCTGTTTGACTAAAGGAACAGTGGTAGAAAAGTGAGGAAAAGAAGCTTGTTTGGAGGGTGAAGGGAAAGGAAAGATGGAGCAATCATTTTTGCTTTAGATATGTTGTATTTAAAATACAGATGGAAGATATTGGAAATTTAGGCAGCAGATGTAACTTCTCATTTTATTAAATTTGGATTAAAAGGAAGACTGGGGGACAATAACGGGAGGTTGCTGAAAGCTAAGGCTTTATCAAAATTGACACCCTGGCATCAGAGGGGCCTTATCACTCCTGCATGTCACCAACTTTCTGTATCTTTTTAAAATATATATGTTTTTATTGATTTTTTTTTTTTTTTTTTTTTTTTTTTTTTTTTTTTGTAGAGAGGAAAGGAGAGGGAGAGAGAGAAAAACATTGATAAGAGATAAACATCAACATCACTCGGCTGCCTCCTGCCCCTACTGGGGAGGCATGTGCCCTGATTGGAATCAAACCTGCCACCTCTTGGTGCATGATTCATCGATGCTCAACCAACTGAGCAATACCAGCCGGCCTGCCGTTCTCTATTGTTATTGCATGTGATCGCCACCTGCCCCATGATCTCTAATCCTCTGACACCTCTGCATTCATCTGGCCCAGTAGTCCCCTTCTGTTTTCACTTGACTTTCTTTCTAGTCTAGCCCTCCAAATCAGTCATTTGAATTCTACCCTCTCTGGCATCTTTCAGTATCTCTTTCCCTAAACGTTACCTTCTTCTCTCCACATCCAAAGGACCATCCATCCTCTTAGCCAATGAAGGCCCTAAAGTGCAATGAACCTTTAATCCTGATTATAGTATTACTAGAGGCCCAGTGCATGAAAATTCACTCATGCCCAGCCTGCCCCCTCTCACAGTCTGGGAGCCCTCAGGGGCAGAAGGCGATGCCCCATCACACCTCTGCTGCTGCCACTGCCAGCAGTGCAGGCCTCGCTGGCCCTGATTACCTGAGCCCCTGGGCGGCTGGGCAGTCACCATCCAAGGCTTGCTTGCGCCTCAGGCCGGCCCTGGGTGGCTGAGGGGCTGAGGGGCTGGGGGACTCCAGAGGCAGGCATGCAGCAAGGCCAGGTCTTTATTGTTAAAAGTATTACATATGTCTCCTTTTTCCCCCATTGACCTCTCCCAGCCCGCTCCTACCCCCCCGGCACAGGCCCTCACCCCCCTAGTGTCTGTGTCGATTGGTCATGCTTATATGCATGCATACAAGTCTTTTGGTTGATCTCTTACCCCCCCCCTCCTCCGTTCCACCCTCCCTGAGTCCCTGATTCTTGAAGGGGACTGAAGCAGGCATATCTTGTTGGGCTTCTTTTGTGCCTGAAATCTATGGTACTTTTATTGGAATGAACTAAGAAGGTAAAATAGGTTAGATCACCTTTTTGCTAGTTTTGTCTTATTTCCAAACATCTGAAGTATACAGAGAGGAGGGAGCTGTTATGGGGCATAAAGAAGAAACTGCTTTGAGGTCCCTTAAGGATATAGTCTATACAGCTGCTGTGTGGGCATCCTGTTTCTTCCCGAAACCAGACCTGTGAGTAAAAACTGGCGTTGGATAGGGACTTTGAGGCAGCACTAGTCTTGACCAGAAAACCTGGCTCCCTCTAAACCTCGCTGTGCTAGCTCCTGACTAGCCCTGGGGAAGCTGCTAATTTACAATTGGCACCTATGTTGTTGATGCTGCTGAAGGCCTTCCAGCAGTTCTCAACCTGTGGGTCGCGACCATCGGAAAACACATATAGCATATCAGATATTTACATTACGATTCATAACAGTAGCAAAATTACAGTTATGAAGTAGCAACGAAAATAATTTTATGGTTGGGGGGTCACCACAGCATGAGAACTGTATTAAAGGGTCGCGGCATTAGGAAGGTTGAGAACCACTGCTAGACCTTCATGTACATAGCACCGGGAGCCAGCAGAGGGAGCTGTAGTGTCAGAACTTTCTTTAGAGCTAATAAATTCTGATTTTGTAAGATCTTCCTTGGCTCCATCTCCCATGAAAGAAGAATTTGATTTGAGATATGCCTGAGCTGAGTGTCAGACCCCTGCTGTGAGCAGGCGGGGAGCTTCTGCGTAGCTGTTTAAACTTGAAAGCCATAAGGAACTCTTGATTTCAAGGAAACGCCTGTTTACTGTACAGATCCAGTAACTCTTGAGAAATGGGAGTGCCTTCTTGACCTTGAGCCTTATTGATTTTGGTATCAGCACTTCCAGTGACGTGTCCTGCGGGGCGGGAGAAAATTAACAAGTGCCTTACACACTGGGAGAGGGAGGAAGCCTGGCTGTTGCTGCTGGTAGAGTGTTTGGGTAGCATTCGACAGCGAGTGCCCTGTAGGAAGTTCAGTGGCTGGGTGCAGAACCGTGCATTAGCTCTGATTTTGAATCAGAAGCAGAAGCTTTGAAGCTAGCCAGCCAGTAAGGGACTTGTTAGGCAGTTGACGAGTGATCTTGATTTGAATAGGAAGCCTCTGTTAAAGGGGGTGCAGCTTCTGCTACACATTGTGAACTTCTGAATCACTTGGTTTGGTTCTGCTTTTGGCCACTGGGAAAACCCAGGCATATCCAAACCAGCTTTCCATTTTGCTTCAGGACATATAGTCCCCAAGCCTGCACTATGGAGAAGTGGGACGGGAATGAGGGCACCTCAGCTTTTCACATGCCTGAGTGGATGGTGAGTTCTTCCATCATTTTGCTTTTCCATTTCTTGATCATGAGACCACCACCTTTGACAGATGACAGGGATCACCTGTGAGAAATTCCTACCAAGACCTGTGGTTGGGAAAAAAGTTATTACTCTAATTTATGATTCGTTCCTCTGTCTCGGGTCACCCCTGTTTCTTAATTACAAGTGAAGCTGGGAAGGTCTCAGGGCTGCCTGGCCAGGGTCAGCTTCTTGCCTCGCTGTGCTGGGCTGGAGTCCCTCCTGCTGCTTGTGTGCTGCACGGGTTGTGTTATCCTATGATTGCTTTGCATTCTATACACAAGCTGATACCTTGTTTGTTCACTACTTGCTTCACTGTGGTGGTCCGACCAGTGACTTTCAATCTTTTTTTTATCTCATGGCACATATTAACTACTAAAATTCTGCAGCAAACCAAACATTATATTTTTTTACCAATCTGACAGAAAAGGTAGGTATAATTTTGATTCATTCACACCAGATGGCTGTTGTTGTATTGGCTGTTGTCAATTTTAAAAGTTTGATAATCTAAGGGAAAAGAGGTTGGTGTTCCTGATTAAATAGTCAGGTATTGCATGTTTTAAAAAATTCTTGCGGCACATTGGTCAAAATTCCTGGTCTAGACCAAATCTGCTATATCTTTGAATTATGCCTGTAGTGTGGGGAGGGGGGCAGACTTTGTAGAAATGGTGCTCTCTTAAGTCTCTGAAAACATTTGACCTTTCTCCCCTACCTGCCCAGTTTTCCCCCTCCAATCAAAACATTTCCCCAAATATTCTTTATATGTATATTTCTAAGAGGCAGGATCTATAGCTCCTCTAGCGCCATTTTATCTCATGGCACATATTAACTACTAAAATTCTGCAGCAAACCAAACATTATATTTTTTTACCAATCTGACAGAAAAGGTAGGTATAATTTTGATTCATTCACACCAGATGGCTGTTGTTGTATTGGCTGTTGTCAATTTTAAAAGTTTGATAATCTAAGGGAAAAGAGGTTGGTGTTCCTGATTAAATAGTCAGGTATTGCATGTTTTAAAAAATTCTTGCGGCACATTGGTCAAAATTCCTGGTCTAGACCAAATCTGCTATATCTTTGAATTATGCCTGTAGTGTGGGGAGGGGGGCAGACTTTGTAGAAATGGTGCTCTCTTAAGTCTCTGAAAACATTTGACCTTTCTCCCCTACCTGCCCAGTTTCCCCCTCCAATCAAAACATTTCCCCAAATATTCTTTATATGTATATTTCCAAGAGGCAGGATCTATAGCTCCTCTAGCGCCATTCTTCAAATAACATATTTGCCTGATAAATATTTTTAATATGATGGTAATAGGACTTATTTGTTGATAAGAACTACCACATACAACCTAATATTTTAGATCCAATGTCAACTTTTGATTTAAAAACAGCAACCATTCTTATGTTCCTAACTGTGGTTTTTTTCTAGGTTTAGTGATTTCTTACAGTCTGTACCATTTGTGTTTTATACATATACCAGGGGCCCACTGCATGAATTCATGCACTTTGAAAGGAACTGGGGTCGTGAGACTGCGGTGGGCACAGGGGTGGGTAGGCCCATCCTCCACACGCGCACCCAGCCTCTCCTGCCGCAGACGCTGGTCCTCTGTCTGCTAGCAGCCCTGCTCCCACCACCACTCCCATGGGCTGATGGCACAGCACCTGCTGGTGTAGAGCAGTTGGGGCTAGTGCCAGCAGCGGGTGCAAGCGGTGGCTGCTGCCCCAATTGCCCCCCGGAGCAGGGGGAGGTGGAGAAGCCCTCAGGGACGATCAGGGCCCAGGGCCAGCAGCCACCACTTGCACCCGCTGATGGCACCGGCAGCAGGTGTGAGTGGCAGGCGGGACCGTGAGAGCAAAGAATTTTCAGTAACCACCAGAGGCTCCCCCTGATGACAGTGATTGGTGCCCCACCTTGGTCTGGAGCCCCAGCTCACCTGCTCCACCATCCCGCCGCAGCCGACGCCCGCCATGTTCCACGTGCATCCCCTGGTGGTCAGCGCATGTCATAGCGACGGGTTGTTAGGTTGTTCTGCCGTTCAGCTATTTGCATATTAGCCTTTTATTATATAGGATTTCCTAACGGGTTGTTCGGTTGTTCTGCCGTTCAGTCTATTTGCATATTAGCCTTTTATTATCTAGGATTTCCTAATGGGAAACTGGTTAGACTTTATACAACATATTTCAAATTCTTTTTTGTTTTTATGGAATTATGGACTTAAAGAAATAACCATCAATAATGGGATTGAGCCCTAGCCAGTTTGGCTCAGTGGATAGAGCACCAGTCTGTGGACTGAAGGTCCTGGGTTCGATTCCGATCAAGAGCACGTACACTGAGTTGCAGGCTTCATCCCAGCCCCAGTCAGGCATGTGTGGGAGGCAACCAATGTGTCTCTCTCACATCAATGTTTCTCTTTGTCTCTCCCCATACCTTCCAATGGAAAAATACAGGTGAGGCTTAACAACAACAAAAATAATGAGATTGAATATATAATAGGCCTAACAAAGGCCCAACTGAGGAGCCCACCTCTTCTTGTTAAAACTATTGGTTTTTATTTTTGTTTGGGGTTATTGCTGTTGTTCTTAATGTTGTTTCAGAACCTTGTGCTTAGTTTTAAAAAGTTTGATAGAAACTAATCCTACCCATCCACAGGCTTATTTCAAAGAATGTATTGTTTTAGAATTAATGGAAAGGATTCATTCAATAATTCTAGTTGGGCTTTTGTTTCTGAATCTCCAGCCACTCACTAATAACAAGGGGGAGCAAGAAATCTGGTTGTTGTTGTTTTATGGGAGGGACCACATTAAGATAATACTAAATTCTGGTACTTCTCTAAAGGAATATTACAGGAGAATTCTGTGGGGCATTAGGGTGTCAACTCAGAATCAACGGAAGTTTATAGTAACTCTTAATCTCATAACTTCCTCACTGTCTTACCTGCTGAGCACATCCTCAAGAGGAGCTCCTGCTGCTTACCTACTCACTTTCTTTTTATTTACATGAACAAGGAGAGTGTCCTTACGGAGTTAGTGTGACTATTGCTTAAGGGATATAACTTAGGACTCCCCAGCTTTTAGTAAACATTCATTAAAACACAGATCTGCTCTGTTTTCGTTATGGCATCTCTCATTTAGCGATTTCTTGGCCCATCTGTCTCAAAAATTAGGAAAATACCTTTAATCAGTAGATTTTATTTTTAAAACAACAATGAGAAAGAATAGGGAGGGGCTTATCTTCAATAATTCAGTTTTTTCATCTACTATATTTCCTTGCCAAAAGACTTAACCTTTTGAGGCTTTTTTTCAGATACTACATGTCATTAGTTCCTGACCTGGTCTGAAAGTGCTGCATTAGGCTGCCGCCTATGTCCACTTAGCCAGTAAAGTGAACCCCTGAGCACCCTCTAGTGTATTGCCTATAGATTTCCAGACCTTACCTGTAAAATGTCAGTGCCCTTGAATCCCTGAGAGAAAACCCTGGAGCCAACTCCCACATTGAGCAGAAATTTCAATTTTAAAAAGGTTTAACAAATGTCTGACTCATTTTAACAAATGTCCCAGTTGATATTAATGTATTGAAGTTTCCACTGAAACTATCCTAGCCTCCAAAAGAAATATGACAAGACTTTCAAACCTTTCAGGAGGACACTTTAGCAAGAAGGTCCATTATAGCACCTTCCCTTTTGTTAACAACAGCAGAAAAAAGAGACTTGCATACCCCTCAAAAATAGGACTCAGACCAGACAGCAGCTGAGAGTACTCACGTCTCTGATTTCCAGGAGGGAAATAAGCCAGGACGAACTCTGAACCCCAATCTCGAGAATGGACAGAGTAGACCTTCAGTTAACATTCCATCAGCCTCTGGAAAACTTCTGCTGGACCCTCTGCTCCTCAGCTGTTTGTTTTTTGGGTTTTTTTTGTGAAGGATTTTCTTTGGCTTGTTCGGGCAGTTTTACTGCTTAAAGTTTGGAGAATACATCCTTTTAAAGATTGGTCTTATTAATAAGTTTTTACTTCTCCTGAGAAATCTTTAGTTCCTGTCGGTAGGTAAAATACAAATGCTTTCTCTTATGTTGTGTGGAGGTCAGCAGTAACCTTTTTGTCAGTTTCTGCATTTTAATATTTTCTCCTCCCACCCAGGCTCTCTATAGTACTTGGTACTTTTCCATAGGAAATCTAATGACTTTCTTGAGTACTCAGCCAGCTGGTTACCTGACTTTCTTTTGGCTGGAAGTCATTCCTTTTATAAGTGAAGAATTTGTTTTAGCAGCTCATTTGGCTTGAAAGGGAGGCATGTCTCTAAGAATGCTTGAACCATATCTACTTGGAAGTGAGACACCTTTAAGGTACCGATCTGGTAAATTGTGGTAGAGATAGCTTGGCTTTAGCTCTGGGTCAGGATTGACATTTAAAGCAGAGACCCATTTGAAAAACTATGGGCCCTCTCTCCAGGAAAACATACACAAAATTTTGCTTTTTTTTTTTTTTACTCTAAATGAAGAACTTGTGACCTAAAAATACAAAAATCTTTATGTTTTGTACTGTGTATTATTATGTGGTCTTCAAAACCCTCTCAAATACATTATTTTATCTCTCAGCACACATTTGAGATAAGCAAAGTAGATGTTATTGTTCCCATATTACAAACGAGGATTACAGATGTAAAGTGTGGGAAATGTTAAGAAATGGAGAAACAGAGAGAACCTCTGATTATCATCCTTTGTGTATTTGAAAAGGAATTAACTGTTTTCTCTTGGCCTGATCCTCTTTAGGATTACAAACGAGGATTATAGATGTAAAGTGTGGGATATGTTAAGAAATGGAGAAACAGAGAACCTCTGATTATCATCCTTTGTGTATTTGAACAGGAATTAACTGTTTTCTCTTGGCCTGATCCTCTTTAGGTTAAATAGATCTTCTGTCTTCCCCAGGAGTTCTGTTTTTCTTACTGTTTTAACCATCTATTCTTAACAGCCTCAAACTGTGGAAGTCAGAATTAGACCCAGTTCTCTTGATCCCTGAGCTGGGTATGAAGGTTTACCTCATTCTAATCTCTTACTTTTCAAAGAATCTTTTCTGACTTTCAATATTCAGCCCTGGGAGTGGGGCCCAGAAATGCATTTTAATAGGCCTTCCAGATGATTTTCAATCACCTAAAGTTTGAGAACTCCTTTGTTAGATAAACTCATTAAGTGGTAACAGTCAGTAATAGTGTCCTAAAATGTCTTCTGGTTGTATTTAGTGTAGATGTGCAACTCTTTTTGATTCAGTCTGATGACAAGCCATTGGACCAAAGAGTTCCTTTCCACCTGAGTGAATAAAATGAGGAACCAGCTGAGAGTGTACTAGGGTGAACATCCTTGGTTAGCAAAAGCAGAAGTTTAGAGATCCAGCCAACAAGCAGGAAACTATCAGTCTATCTCATTTCTTGAAATTATGAGTGACATTGAACATCAATAATGGAGTTCAATTAATTTCTGTTTTAATTTCTGGTGGTGGCATTGGGCAAAGTTGCCAGTTAAAGGGCTGTTAAATTTAAAACTCTTGGATTAGCCATTTCAGAATTGTGATTTGATCAGAGCTCCAAGATCATTAGGGATGATGTCATTTCTGAGACCCAATCTGATAAGAAAGTAAATGTAAGGAGGGCTAATGCACCCAGGATTAGGACCCAGGGAGTTTTTGGTGTTTGATTGATTTATATCATTAGGTATGGTATAGAGGAAAGAGCCTCAGCTCTGACATAAACACAGGCTCCCACCTTCTAGTCCCATCATTTACTTACTGTGAGACCTCAGGCAAATCATTTGTTCTCGAAGAGCTGCACTTTCCTAATTTGTCAAATGGGGTTAACAATGCCTACTTTTAAAAATTCGTATGCTGATTAATAGAAGTAACATGCACAAGGCTGTGTATAGTAGGCACTTAATAAATAATTAGCTCTTTCCCTTATTCTGTTCTTTCAGAGACCTTTTCTCTCAAAGATTATTCTTTAAAAAAAAAAATTTCCCCTTTTATGTTCTTTCTTCAGCTCAATAAGCAGCCCCCCCCCCCCTTTTTAAAGAAGAATTCAAATCACATTTCTACCCTGTCTCTATAAGATACAGTTGAATATGGATCTCCTATTCACTGGCCCCCTCTCAGAAATCAGCAAATAAATAATGATAAATAATGATTCTTTGCCCTTTCATTTGACTGTGTTTGATATGTAACAAGGCCATTGTGACTCTGGGGACTCTGAGGCAATAGACAACTCC
>NW_005360677.1:778723-780690 GCF_000412655.1 Myotis brandtii
TTCCTTTGTAGTCATACCTCCAGAAAACACACAGTTATTGATTTTTAGAGAGAGGAAGGGACAGGGAAAGAGAGAGAAAAACCTCCATCTGTTGCCTCCTGCACGCACCCCGACTGGGTGGCAAACTTCTGGTGCTTGGTAAGACTCTCAGCCAAGTGAGCCACACCGGCCAAGGCTGAAAAACTTTTTTTTTAAATCCTCACCTGAGGATATTTTTTCCATTGATTTTTTTAGAGAGAGTGGAAGGGGGGGCGCAGGGGGATAGAGAGAAAGAAAAACGACTTGAGAGACACTTTGATTGTTGCTTCCTGCACCCGCTGGTACATGCCCTTGACCGGGAATTGAACCCACAACCCTTCTGTCAGCAGGCTGATGCTCTAACCAGTGAGCAAGCCAGCCAGGGCTGAAAAACTTTTTTGAAAAAAACAAATATAGTCACTCAGTACCTAATCAGCAACAATCTTGAGATGGGACTAGAAATCAGATGCCAAAACCTATCCCGCTCTGACTAACCCAAGGATACAGAGTGTAGGGGAGGGGCTGCCTGAGCACTTAGCACCATTTTTTTTCTCACTAGCTTAAATTCCGTCATTGTTTTAGTGGCTTTGTAGTTAATTTTTTTTCTAATAAGACTAGGCTAACTAAAATCATCTGACATGGAAAAGGAGGAGGTAAGGTTAAAAAGGAACTTAATTAGCAAGGTAATTATAGCAGGCAAAAAAGTGCCCTGGTTATATAAATATGCTATTGTTATGCGCATGCAAGTTGGGCCTTGTCAAGGGACTTGTTAAGGTTTAGAGGTCAGAGGATCATGTAATTAGGTGTTTAGGAAAAAAATAAAATAAAAGCAAAACAGCCACCAGAATTAGGAATGGCTGATGAGCCACTAACAAATGCGTTGTTACATTGGGTTCAATTGCTAGAGGGGTTGTTAGAGCAGCTTCAGGGATTCCAGGGAAGGGTAGCACCCCACCTCCCAACCGAGGGGAAAAAAAAAAGCTAGCTGGAATCAGAGCCAACAGAATTGCTGATGCGGAAAGTTTAAAGGCCTAGCCACAAGGGTCCCTAGACCGGAGAGGTGGCAGTAGGGCTGGTAATGTCACTATGCTGAGCAACAAGAAGAAATACATTGTCAATGGCAACTCTGGGATTAAAGCCCAGGTGAGGCTAAACTCTTATTTTCCAGTCTTGCTGCTGTGATGGCCATTAATGTGAAAGGCCAGCTGCTTTTTCCCTCCTTTCCTGCTTTCATCCCTCCTTCTGGCAAAAGGTGAGCTGCCCCTCTCCTAACAGTCTCTTTCCCTGCCTTATCTTGATGCTTGTTGGAATTAGGCAGTTCTCTCTGAAAAAAAGGTGGATTACCTTTTGATTTGGAAAAAACTCTTTGGATTGACTCTTTGATTTCAGACACATAGGAAAATTAGGGGTAGGATCTACCAAAATACCCCAGCCGGGGATGGATAGACTACTGTGTTACAAGATGTTGAGTGTTACAAGGTGAGCTGTTGAGTAGGAAAGTATAGAATATTTAACTGTTAGGGCAGGTGGGCAACAGGGATGACCTACTTACACATATGCTCTGGTTGTCAGTAAAAGATAAACATATTAATTTCTCCGGAAAATGGTATAACATTCTATGTAAGTGGTTAGTCTCTAATATTCTTCTGTCCAAAAGAAACTTGACTTCAGTATCTAACAAGTAAACAAAATTTAGTACTCTATGCCTCTGAGTGGAGAAAGCCCACATAGTCTTCTTAGTGCCAAAAGACAGCCTGAACTTGACCTGAGTGGAAGGAATAACTAAGTGGAGAAGACTAGAGAAGAGAGCTCAGCCTAGGGAAAATGGTTTGAGATGATGATGCAGCTATGGTTTAGTGTTATTGGGGTAAATGTATGTGTACCCACCCACCCCTGATCCTAGAGAAGTTGAGTGCTTGGCCCCCTCTAGTGGTGTGTGGGATGGGAGG
>NW_005360677.1:780762-831311 GCF_000412655.1 Myotis brandtii
GGCGGGGGGAGGGCTTGTTAACTCAGGCGGGTTTATCTATTCTTTTTTAAGGAGGCTAAAGTTAGTGACTCATTGTGACCTTTGGAAGGTCAGTTATTACTCCTTTTTCTAGATGCGCCTCTAAAAAAGAATAAAAATAAGTCATTGTCTTAAACAAGGTTGGTGAAATGGAAACCAGAGTTCTGAGCTTGACTGCTATCTTCCTCCCCATCTTCACACCCACCTTCCTCCCCTTCCCAACTCTTTTTGCCCTTAAAACTTCTTTTAACTTTAAGCTTGGTTTATGCTTACCATGTTTACTTAATCTTCAACCACGTACAGACAGTGAAGATAGACTAGGCTACTTCAGATTCATTTCAGCACATGACTGCCTACCATGTGTCAGGCATTTGTGTCTGAGAATGTAAGGTCACCCTTACATACATAGCTCCTGCCTTTATAGAGCCAATTGCTTATATTATAGTTATATTCAGTGTAATAAGTACTGTGATAGGAGATGTACATGGAAGTTCATGTATATCCCATGGGAGTTCATAGAAAGGGCACTTTACCTATTTAGCAAAATAATCAGTTTTGCCCTTTTTCATTTTGCAAAGAACTTCTAATCCAATGAATTTTCCTATTGTGGAAAATAATTTACAAACTCGGAAGTGCTACATAGGCTTCCTATGTTGCTACAGCTATGAAAATGGTATGAATTCCCCTGAAAGGCATGCTAAGCTAATTCAATTTGTCATTGGTTCCTTTGTCTCAATACTCCAATGACTTAGTAATTACCTCTAGCTGCAGGAAATGGAGGTCAGTTGCTGCTCTCATTCTGATATGCTGTGTCTGTGTTCTGCCCATCAGGGAACCATCTTTTTATTATGAAAGGTAGAACCAGTTGTCAGATCTTTGATGCTTCCTGCCTCCTTGCCACCTGGGATCCAGAATAATTTAAGCAATTATGCAAAATTTTAGTTAGGGGAAAAAGAAAAAAGTTATTTGTTGAAATTATATGAGCTTTGATTGGTAAAGTGATAAAAAGTAGCAGCTGGAACCTCCAATAGTAGGAGAAGAGATAAAAGTGCAAGAAACTCATTGTCAGATAGTGTCCAAAATGCAATCTCGAGTATTGAGGTTTATACATTTTCAGGACACTTATTCACTTCTTCTACATCTGTCATGTTATAGTTAATAAATGACCACTCTTGTGGCTTTTAGGTATTTTATGATAGCAAGCATTAAAAACAATAAATTAATGTTTACTGTACTAACTAGTATTAAAAAGCTAATTAATACATCTTTAAAAACTATAGTGACTAGCCCTAACCGGTTTGGCTCAGTGGATAGAGCATCGGCCTGCGGATTAAAGGGTCCCAGGTCCGATTCCAGTCAAGGGCATGTACCTTGATTTCGGGCACATTCCCAGTAGGGGGTGTGCAGGAGGCAGCTGATCAATGTTTCTCTCTCATCGATGTTTCTAACTCTCTGTCCCTCTCCCTTCCTCTCTGTAAAAAATCAATAAAATATATATATTTTTAAAAAACTATAGTGACTATCTGCAAGAGCTATAAGAAGATTTATAAACTGTAGGGGCTGGAGTGGGGGAGTGGATGTATTGAGTCTCCTGCTTTTTTTTCACAGATTACATACAGGCGTACCTCAGAGATATGGGGGTTTGTTTCCAGACCACCGCAATAGAATTGTGATCTTTTGCTGGTGGAGTGTCTTGCCTTCAATTTGTAAAAACAAACAAACAAACAACAACAACAAAAATGCAACATCTGTGAAGCACAATAAAACAAAGTATGCCCATACATTGTTTCATTTAACCCTCTCCAAAACTTGTGAGGTTTTTTCATCTTTGCTGTATTTATGAGAAAACGAGGCTCATAGAAACTTCTTGACCAACATCCCATAGGTAGTGAGTGGCATAGCCAGTATTTTAATGCAGTCCCGGAACGTTCTGTCTGAATGGAAAGCCTATGTATTTTTTTCATTATACGAAACCATTTCCTGAGAATCTTAAAACCTTGAAGGCAAGTCACTTTACCTTCCTGTACCTTGCAATTTCTCATCTAGATAGGTGAAAATTGGGATAGTCTCAAAATTATTTTCAGCGAAACTATAGAAAGAATTTCTGAATATGACTCAACTTTGTAAAAATTAATTTTAACCCTTTGAGTGCCAACCAGTATCCTAGGAACTATGCTAAAATTGCCAAGGCATTTTTGCTGATTTTACAGCAGTTTAGGAAAAAAATTATGAATTGCAAGTAAATGAAGTTACATATTCAAAAACTTAAGGAAACCTTTACTACATTTGTTTTCTGCACTTAGGTGCCATTTGTCAATAAAAAGTGAACTATACTAGCATCTAATAGTGACACTGCAGGAGGAGCGCGCAGAACTCTCGGCACTTTTGGCGAAAGACAGGAGGAGCTGGATCGCCCTCCCCGGCACTCTAGGGATTAACCAGAACATCTCATTCTCTCTCTCCCTCTCTCTCTCTTTTATTTATTTTTTGTCACAATTTTATTGTAAAAAGCATATAGCCCTGGCTGGTTGCTCAGTGGTTAGAGTGGTGGCCCACGGACCAAAGGGTCAAGGGTTTGATTCCCAGTCAAAGGGCACGTACCTTGGTTGCAGGTTCAATCCCTGATCCCAGTGGGGACACGTGCAGGAGGCAACCAGTAAATGTTTCTCTCCCTCCTCCCTCCCTTCCACTCTCTCAGGTGAGGATTTTTTAAAAAAAATAATAAAAATATATATATATAAAAGCCTAAGTGACCATCCAGTAGCTATGATGCGCACTGACCACCAGGGGGCAGATGTTCAATGCAGGAGCGGAAACCACAGGCATGGAAACATGGAACAGACTGATAAATCTCAGAGGAAAGGGGGGAAGGGGGAGGGCAGGAAGAGATTAACCAAAGATCTTATATGCATACTAGAGACCCGGTGCATGGATTTGTGCACTAGTGGGGTCCCTCGGCCTGGCCTGCGGGGATCGGGGCGAAACAGGCTCCTTGACATCCCCTGAAGGGTCCTGGATTGCGAGAGGGCACAGGCCAGGCTGAGGGACTCCACCGGTGCATGAATCCATGCACTGGACCTCTAGTAATAAAATAAAAGCATATAGTCAGAGAGTGGATCGAATATTTAAATTTGATGAAAATATAGTAAGTAAAGAATGAAAAATCATTCTTCTCTCCAGAGTGTTAACATTCTAAAGATGGGTTGGTACAGTTAGATCAGCTACCTTGAAATGTTATCTCAAAACAGAGGTTGTTTTCCTTTATGTAACTAGAGTCCTTTTTCTTAGCAGATCCAGTTTGCTGACCAGAAGCAAGAATTCAACAAACGTCCCACCAAAATTGGACGTCGCTCTCTGTCTCGTTCTATTTCTCAGTCATCTACTGACAGCTACAGTTCAGGTGAGTACTGAACTTTTACGGAGGTATGACCAATAGACCCCATTGCCTGCCCAAGGCTAATTAAGCATGGTCAAGCCCATGCTTTGGAATAAACACTTTGTCTCTAAATTGAAATTCAGACCAAAATTCTAGATGGAATTTTTGGATTCCTCTTGGGCAAGCATGTCAAACTCAAAGGCTAACGCAGGCCAAATAAACGTGGTATGCGACTCGTGGGCTGCGAGTTTGACATGCTTGCTCTTGGGGATTCAAAGTGGAGTTTAATAGAAGCCTCTTTTTCCAATAAAGGTAGAAGAAGGTTATTAAGGAAACTGAGTTCTGACTTATTCAGAGGGTGGGAAGGAGTTTGTTGCTCACTGATGAACTTCACTAAACAACATGTATTAAGACTTGTTTTTCCTTTCTTTGAATATAGAAGAGGGGTTCCCCATCCTTCCATCGGGTACTTGGATATTAATGGGGAAACCTTAATTGCCCCAACAAACATGAAAACATTGTAGCTAGTTCAAGTGAGCCCTTTGCCTTCTCTTCTAAGCTGTGATATTGTTGCTTACTACTCCTTTCTTCCTTTGCAGTGGCACTAATTCAAATATATGGGTCCTGAGTCTTATCATTTAATGCCAGATGAGCTGTTACCATGTAAAACCCCTCGAAGGCATTGGCCATTTGTGCAACAGTGCCCAGTATGTGTCTGATCTAATATGGAGCTATTTTATTTTGCTCTTGTGTTGGAATGTGGTAGGAAACTGAGTTATCTCTTCATATTATAAGTAGTAATATTCATTAGAAAGTTTTCATCATGACCTGAAGTTTTATTTGCTCTTCACACAATTAGGAAAGCAGTATTTGTTATGTAAACTTGAAGAAAGCTTGTTTAGAAAACTGTAACTTTTAGATTGACAGATTATTTACATTTTTTTTTCTACATTTCATTTTTTACTTTCTCCCCACAATAACTGAATGATGTAAAGCACATGAGATCATTTCCTATGGATTTTTGTCTGCGGACACCAAATGTGGTACCAATCTTACTCTGCTGAAATAACCAGTGTTGGAAATTCATAAACCAGCTAATATAACTCTGGAAACTTTAATAATTGTGAAAATGTGAATTGTAAAACAGGGTATAAACTTTTAGACTAATAGTTTGTGCATGTTTTCTAAAGATGATACTAAATAATAACTATACTAAATTTTAACTCCAACTCAGTTTATTCCCTACACACTAGATCCATATTTCCAACTGTGTTCCTGCAGAGAAAAACTAATGCCTGCCTTTCCAATGAGCCCCTATATGCAGGGAGTATACCTACAAAATATCGGTTTACCTAGGAGAGTGTGTTGATGCACTTGGTTTCTAAGCGAACACATAGTTGGCTTGTAAACTTATTGGTGGGTGACATTAACTGGTGACACTGTGGAAAACGTGGACCTTTTAAGTTGCCATTTTTATAGTAAAAAAAATTATCAACTACAATATATCCATTTAAGGGTATTAAGCTCCAGAGCATTGAAGTCAAAACATTCTGGAAATGAAAAAGGACTTAAAGGTCAGTTTTTCAGCTTTCTACTGGATGCTTGGAATTGCCTTGATGGCAACCCTGCAAATAGCTATCTGACCTCTTTGGGAGCATTTTAAATGATAGGGTAACCCTTCATTTATCTAGTTATTTAGCTCCTGATAAACTCTTCTAGTTATTGGAATTTATTTTTGTTATTATTATTTAATTGACTTTAGAGAGGGAGGAAGAGAGAGACAGAGAGAAACATCAATATGAGAGAGAAGCATCAATCGGTTGCCTCCCACACCCACCCCAACCGGGGATCAAATCCGAAACCTGGTATTACAATTCCTCGAATTTAAAGATTTTACCTAGAATTAGAAATAAAAATCACCATTTGGGGGTCATCCCACTGTCAAGGCTATCCTCATCTGGGTATATTCCAGATTAAGTTTTTCTTTAAAAATATTATGCCTATGTATATAATATTCCAGATATGGTTTGAACTAATCTGTAGGAAGTGTTATTTCCATAAACTCAGTGCTTTTAAAATGAATCCCAAAAATATGTTTATTTCTTTTGCATCTGTGTCACATATACTGTTACTTCATTTTGTTTTATGGTTTTGTTTTTTTTTACATGAACAATTTTGAAGTCCTCTTAAACATACTCCAAATGGAGAGGTCTACTGCCTTGAGTCTTGGACTGAGAGTTGGGAGAGAACTAGTTTCTAGTCTTAGATGCATGTGTGATTTGTTGTATGATCCTGGAAAACTTGTCGCCTATGAATTAGTAACAGAGGCAGTGGGAAATTATATCAGGTAACACAAAAAAAGCTCCAAACCCATTGAATGAGAAGCCAGGAATAATGGATTTGACTTAAAGCTTTCTAAATACAAGAAGATATGCAAATGCATGTCAGTAAGAACTTGGAACACACTTTCAGCATACGTTATAACTTAAGTGACTCTAGAAATGTACATTACAGAACCCCAAAGACTGACCTTTGGGCCTCTTCCCTTCTTTGTTTATATTCTCTCCCCAAGTGACCTCATTCAGTCTCATAGTTTTAAATACAACATAGTAGTGGCATTTGATACTCAAATTTTATCCCCAGCTCAAATCTCTCCCCTATATACTAGATCTTTGTATTGAATTGCCTACTCAGTCCTTTCACTTGGGTGTTTTAGGCATCTCAAACCTCCCATATCTTAAAAGCTGAGCTCCTGAGTTCCAACCTTGTCTCTCTTCAGTCTGTTGACAATACTATAGCAAGATTAATTATTTTAAAATAAGTTAGGTCATATCACTTCTCAGCTCAGAATCCTCCGATGGCTTCCCAATCTCACTCTGAGTAAAGCCTAAAATTCTTACAATGGCCGACAAGGTATACCATTCAGCCTCCTAATACATTTCTAATCACATCTCTACTTTCACAAACCTCCTGCCTCCCCCAGTTATTCGTTTCACTCCAGTCATACTAGCCTTCTTACTGTTATTTTGTTATTTTGAAACTCTCCTGCTTTAAGACTTTTGCACTTGCTATTCCCTCTGCCTGGAATGCTCTAAGATACCCTAGTTGGGTCTTACCTCCAATTATTAACAAAAGATCCCCTCTCAAAATAGGTCTATCCAGGCTTCTCTTTTAAAAGTGTACAAACAGCCCTGGCTCAGTGGATAGAGCGTTGGCCTGTGGACTGAAGAGTCCCAGGTTCAATTCCAATTAAGGGCACATGCCTGGGTTGTGAGCTCGATCCCCAGTAGGGGGTGTGCAGGAGGCAGCCGATCGATGATTCTCTCTCATCATTGATGTTTCTGTTTCTCTCACCCTCTCCCTTCCTCTCTGAAATCAATAAAAATATTAAAATAAAATAAAATAAAATTGTACAAACAACCCACCCAACACTCCCTATCAAATTTTTCTCCATAGCACTTATCATATAACGTATATTTTTACTAATTTATTGTTATCTTTTCTCCCCTTAAACATGAGATCCATGAGAGCAGAGATTTCTGCCTGTTTTGTATTGCTCTGTTTCCACCACTTGGAATTGTGTTTGACACATGAGAGGTGCTCAATGAGTAAATATTGGTGAAAGGTGTCCAGAGATTTTATTATACTTTACTCCCTTGTTGAGGTCTCTGATATATTCTGTGCATGTAAACAGATAAAAGAAGGTTTATGACATTACAAAATGTTTTCATTTAGGAACTTCTGCCAGGCTTTCTCAACCAGGGTTCCTCATCTGAATCACAGAACACAGAAAATGATGAGAGACTTTTTCTTAGTTCTCCAAAGGATGGGTCATAACTAGTACCCTTTGAGATGCATTGGAGAAAAGTTAATTCATATATTTAATGGATGCTTCAAGGCTAATGCTAGGTTGAAAAAGGCTGCATTAACCTCTAAAATTATTTTATATAAAATAATTTCTAAAAACTCTTTCCCTAAGCACAAAACCTCATAAAAATAAATGAACAGAAGATGTTTCTCAAAGCCAGATCATTCTCAGTAATATACTTCTGAAAAAGCTGTCTTTGCAGTGAATTAATTGGTTAAGGATAAGGAGGGAAGACTGCAGTCTCTTAGGTCATAATTGGTTGAAGTATTCTAATATTTTTTTCAAATAATAACATTTTGTTTATTTGTATTTTGGTTGCTAACATAGCTTTTCACATGTTTCTAGAGTGTTACTCATCAGTGAAATCTGCTGCACATTGACACACAGGTCCCTACTGTTATTTCCATTACCAAATGAATAGATTGGGCCCAAGAGGAATTGCCTGACTTAAAATAGTCTAATAGGACTAATTCAACCAGGAGTCTGACTGCTTCTTCTCCTAGCAATAACCCACAATATCACAGCTGCTAGGAGGTAAGACTTAATCAGGTGTGAGGCGTAGAACATATGTATGCATGTTCTATGGGATAGATTTTGGATTAGTGATTCATCAAGTTATGATTTGATCCTGGGATATCATGAAATAAGACAATATCTCATGGGAACATTTTATTGTACTTCATATTACTTTTCTATCTACAAGTTGAACCTTTTTTGGTATTATCTCATTTATTCATAAGATTTTTCTGGTTTTAGTTAGAGGAAAGGGAGAGAGGGGCTCTGTTATACACTCTCTTTTACAGTTGGATAAATTGAAAACTGGTCACATAACTAATTAGAGGTGAAGCAAGAGCTGAGGTCTCAGGCCTGCACTTCAGTAGGTTATTGCCTTGGTGATTGCTCATTCATTTTTAATTAAGTCATGACTCTGGGCTTCAGAGTGTGCTGACAAGAACAAACACTTTAGAAACTTTTCAAGTGTGTGTATACATATGTGTTGGATTTCTCTGCTTTTCCCCAGGAAAATGTTTAAGGCTATCTCAGCTATTTTCATGAATGTGGTACTTTAAATATAGTGGCAGCAATGAGTATGCTGCCACTATATTTCTGTCACACTAGTTCAGGAATAATCTTTTATTCATTTATGTAATGAATGTCACACTAGTTCAGGAATAATCTTTCCACTGTGCTTGCAGAAGTAACACTCAGTCTGGGCCTGTCAGCCATTTTGCATTCATATACTTTCACAATCTAGATGACTGGTATTTTTCTTTCTTGCCTGATAACAGATCTATATCAAGGGCTCTTTGAAAACAAATTCATTTTGGCTCAAAAACAAACAAACAAACACACCCACATTGGTTGAATTAACTACAACCAATTAACTACTGTTAAGAAAATAGAATACTGTTTTTGGGATGTGCTTTTTCTCATTTTAGAATAGGAAAGTGGTATAAATAACTTTTTTCTTTGAGTTGGAAGAAAACAACTCAAGTTAAAAATTAGTGTGCTTCTCTTAAGGGGAAATTTTGGGGTTTTGTCGTAGTTTTCTGTTTGTTTTTTCCCCCCTGACTCACCTTTAGAAGCTGAAAGAGGCATAGGAGAGAAGAGCCATTCTGGGTAGAGTCAGGACTCCAGCCTCAACCTTTTCAATCACTGCCAGCCCAACCACCTGCTGCTTGGGTAGATTAGTAAATGGCAGAGGTAGAAAAAAAACTGTTAAATAATATTGTATGTATGTTACTCCTTTCCCATTCAAAATCCTAAAGCTGAATAAGAAACCTTGAAGATGTTATGTGTGCTACTGCATTTAAAATATGTGTAAAAGCTGGTGGTAATATCAGGTATCATTTATTGAGTGCTTTACACCAAGCATTGCTCTAAACACTTTACTTACATTATCTTATTTAATCTTCTTAAAAACTTGACTTTGAGAAGCCATTTCTGCCTATTGTACAGTCTGCTTCATAGTACATATTGTAACCACAAGGAAAGAGAAACTCTAAATGATTACTTTCATAATTAGTTATTTCATGAAAACTCAATGAAGGTAAAGACAGCCTATATCTGTCCTTATCCCTAGCACTTAGAACAGGGGTGGGCAAACTTTTTGACTCGAGGGCCACAATGGGTTCTTAAACTGGACCGGAGGGCCGGAACAAAAGCATGGATGGAGTGTTTGTGTGAACTAATATAAATTCGAAGTAAACATCATTACTAAAAGTGTACAGTCTTTTTTTTTTTTAGTTTTATTCATTTCAAACGGGCCGGATCCGGCCCGCGGGCCATAGTTTGCCCACGGCCAACTTAGAATGTGCCTGGTACATAGCAGATATGCAATAAAATTTTGTTGAATTTTTGTGTGAATTTGAATGACTGAATACATGAATGAATTAACAACCCTATTAAATAGGTTTTAGTATCATCTCTACTTTATTCACCTGGAAACAGGAAATGAGACTTCAACCGAAGTCTGTCTGACTCCAGAACACATAACCACTATATTTAAATAGCCATTGAGGACATAAAAATCATCATGGCTCTGGGAAAAGGTTTGAAATTTCTGTGTTCTGAATGTAAACACTTTCTTCAAAAGCAATTATCCTATAAATTGGATCAGGGTTAGGGATGGCTGTTATTTTCTTCTCTGAGGTGGTGGAAGCATGGTTCCCTCAGCTTCCAACTCATAAGCTATTCTGAGTATTGATTAGTGAAACAGATGACTGCCCAGGAAGCTGTTTCTGGGCTCTGTTGCCAAAGGTACTTTGAGCTCTCACTCACCCTAGGAGGGAGAACCATAGACTTTTTGTACAGATTAGCTCCTTTCAAGAACAAAAGTCTCTTTGGGGATTTATTAATTTCCTCCCCTCCCCTGGTGACTCAGCTCATTCTTGTTGCCTCGTGTTAGGACTTTGCTCTACGGCTGTTTTCCAGCTCCAAGAGAGACACTGAGGCCCCTACTGCCCAAACATTTTGCAGTGCCATGCCTGATTAACTGGGCAAGGTCAGACTTGCCTTTTACAGCCCTCCCAGAGATAGACCCTTGGCTAAGAAATCCCAAAAATGTCCTAATTCTCGGGATATAAGTAGATCAGAGTACTAGAGACCTCAGGGACTATGAGACTTTGCAGGTTTCTCCCCTTAAAAGTGATGGAAGTACTTCTTATCTCTTTGGGAAATATATAGACAGTACTTTATGTTCCCCAACCTCCCTCCTCCAAAACCTTGATGACTCCTTAGGAAGAAACTATCCACAGAACCTTAAACATAAATCAAGGAAGGAAACTGATTCAAATCATCCAGCTAACAACCAGCAACTACAGAATTAAATGAAGACCTCAGTTAATCATGGGAATAGCAGCAGCTGCTGCTGCTGCCTATTAGCCACAATCAAAAGTCTTATACCTCTCACCTTCTAGTGCAGTGGTTCTCAACCTTGGCTGCACATTAGAATCACCTGGGAATCTTTTTAAAATCCTGATTTCTGGGCCTCATCCTCAATGAAAGTGTGTATTGCTAAATGGGTTTGTCAAGAGAGCATTTGATTATGCCAAAGAGGATTTATCATTTCTCTGGGATTCTAAAATGCCTAATGCAGGACCAACAGAGGCCAGCAATAAGGGAGAGCAGGCTGAATACTTCATTGTCAATGTCTAATTGGGTCTGCAGGCATAGTTCAGCCTCATCAGAGCCAGTCTTGAAAAAGAAAGCTTTGTTATGGCAGACAAACACTTTTTGTGTGGTTCTTAATTACTTTAGCCATGGGTTCCTAATTTTCTAGGTCTTATCTATTTAGTTATTGTACTAAAACACAAATTACATCAAGCATTTAAACAGCAGACCAAGAAAGGTAGCTAGAATCCCAGAAACCCTTAGATTCATGACCATGATCTTGCATTTAGAACTTCAACCTATTGCTACCATGGTGTAATCTCTCTATTTTTGCATATCCAAGGACCTCTACATGTTCTGAAAATAAAGGCAGCCCTAGATTCCAAGTTAATGCTATCCAGGGGGAATGTCTTGGACAACCTCTCTCAGCTTCCTCTTTCTGACCCCATAAATGATGGGGACAGCTCCACAGTGCCATTTAGGTGCTTACCAGCTGTGTACAGGTGTGTAGTGCTGGATGACCAGAGAAGCCTCAGTTCCCTCCATGGTTTGGAGTTTTAAAGTAAGCCATTTTTCCCCCTGAGGGTTTTTTATTCTGTCCTTTCAGCGGCATCATATACAGATAGCTCTGATGATGAGACATCTCCCAGGGACAAGCAGCAAAAGAACTCTAAGGGAAGCAGTGACTTCTGTGTCAAGAACATCAAACAGGCAGAGTTTGGACGAAGAGAAATTGAAATTGCTGAACAAGGTAAAGAAAGAAAGCACCTTTTTCTCCCAAGCTGCCTGTATCCTTTTGTCCATATTAATCGCTTTTCTGGTCCTGCGGCCTAGTAGCTTATGAAATTTCATTGTGATGTGGAAGACTACTTGTAACAAAAAAATAATCTGAGCTCAAAAAACATTGTGGGGAGGGAGACAACTGGCAGGTCTACAAGGACCTCCTCTAGGAGGAAAAGGGAGGGACTAGATAAAGAGGCCTGGGATATAGGAAATCAGAACACTGGAGCATTTGCCTCTAAAGCCCCTTAGGAAAGAAAGGTCAGATTTATTATCTTAATCCCTTAAAAAAACCTAATTTAACAGGGAACTTCATCAGGGGAAGGATCTTAAGAGAATATAATTTTCTCTTTATTTTTTCTTTCTCATTCCCTCCTCTCTAATATTGCTGTGTATATATTGGGCCTTTTCAGAAATGCCGGCCCTGATGGCTTTGAGGAAGAGAGCTCAAGGAGAAAAACCTTTGGCTGGAGCCAAAATTGTGGGCTGCACACACATCACTGCTCAGACTGCTGTAAGTCTCTTTCCTTTCTCCACTTAACAATCTATATATACTAGAGTCCCAGTGCACAAAATTCGTGCACGGGTAGAGTCCCTAGACCTGTCCGGCAATCACAGCCGATCTGTGGGGTGACCATCAGGGCAATCGGGGGCCCCCCACTGCCATCCGCCTTGGCTGGCCTGGAGCCTGCGGGCTGGGGGCAGCTCCTGCATTGAGCGTCTGCCCCCTGGTGGTCAGTGCGTGTCATAGCAACCGGTCGTTCCGCCATTAGGTCGATTTGCATATTAGGCTTTTATTATATAGAATAAAAGCCTAAGCGACCGTTCAACCAACTGGTAGCTATAACGCGCACTGACCACCAGGGGACAGATGCTCCAACAGGTAGGTTAGCTTGCTGCTGGGGCCCTGTCGGCCCGAAACTGGTTCACCCACACCCTGGACCCAGAGAGGAGGGAGGAAGGAGCCTGATTCCTCATGGAATCAGCCATGGGTTATCTTGCTGCTGGGGCCCTGTTGGCCCTGAGTCTGGTTCACCTGCACCAGATTCCCTTTCAATGTGCACAAATCCATGCACCGGGCCACTAGTAGTTAATAATACCCCCTGCCATTAGGTGCTTGCAACTTGCCAAGCACCAGGTTAAGAGTTTAATAAGTATTAGTTCATTAATCCTCATAATGGCCATGTAAAGCAGGTACTCCTAGTTCCAATTTATAAATGAGGAAGTTGAGGCTCAGAGAGTTTAAGTAATTTGTCCAAGGTAATACAGTGAGTTCATTGGAATATTTGAAAATTGTTCCAATGAACTAGCTGTGGCATGGCTTCTTGTTATAAAAGACTGTCTTGCACTTTCAAACTGGCCCTGCCCATTAAATGCCAGTAGCACTATCCTCCCAATTATTGTGATAACCAAATATGCCCCACAGTTTCCCAGAGTCCCTCTGTTGAGAACCACTGACTTAATCACCATCAAAGATGTAATAGATACTGAGTTGCCCACCATAATGAGACCACATAGGAAACTGGTGTGTTGGGAAATGGTCTAGAATCTTTTATAGGATTTGTAAGATCCAAGTCATTAAAAAAAACAAAGAACACATATTTTTATTGATTTCAAAAAGGAAGGGACAGGGAGAGAGAGATAGAAACATCCATGATGAGAGAATCATTGATTGCTTTCCTCCTGCACACCCCCTATTGGGGATCCAGCCCGAAACCTAGGCATGTGCCCTTGACCCAAATCGAACCTGGGACCCTTCAGTCCACAGGCTGATGCTCTATCCACTGAGCCAAATCAGCTAGGGCAAGATCCAGGTCATTTTTTTGGCTAGATCAACTTTCAAAAAATTGTCTCCTGAAACAACATTTATTTGGCCACATTCCTCGTTAAGAACAGCAGAGATTCCTCAAGACACAGACATCTGCTGTTAGCATCTTCCCTAAGAAACTTTTTCTAGGTTACATGTTCTCTGAGGAAAAGAGTACTTTGGCAGCCCAAAATTAATATATTAAATTGAAAAGCTCTCTCTTTTTGGAGCTATAGACTAATGAATTGAGGCAGAAACGCTCTTGGAACCTTTTTTGGGCTTCCCCAGGCAGGGACATGAGACTTCAGTGTGGTGGCTTAAAATAGTAAGTGCTTCTGTACTGTCTCATGTTGCTAAATTATATATAGGTTCTTTTTTACCTCCTGGCTTACTGAATATTACCACCCTTCACATTTCTTTTCTACTTTTCCTGGAGTAATCAAAATCAGAGTAACAGACTGTGGAATCTCAGAGGGAAGGCAGGGGAGGGTGGATGGGTGGGAAGAGATCAACCAAAGAATTTGTATGCATATATGCATACTCCATGGACACAGACAATAGGGTGATAAAGGCCTAGGTGGGGGAGGGGGGGCTAGAAGAGGTCAATGAGGGGAAAAGGGGGACATACGTAATACTTTGAACAATAAAGATTTTTTTTAAAAATCAGAGTAGTTAAAACTAGTTTACCAATTTTAACATTTTAATGTACCCTTCCCACATTTTTCATTTTTCCTTTAAAAATTAATTACAAAGGAATTTTGCTGTTTTATTTCTAGTCTCTATTTTTCTGATTACAAAAGTAATTATGTTTATTTTACAATATTCAAACATTATCACAATCTATAATGTAGAAAAACAGTCTCTCTAGAAAAAACAAACAAACAGTCTCCTATAATCCCATGCTTCAGAAATAACTATTATAGTTATCAGTTTCCTATCCATGTTTCTAGTAGACTTGGATTATTTATATTTTTAGGTATGTTTCATAGTTCCTTCTAACTAGACTTCCTAGCTACTTCTTCTAAATGGTACTGATTTAAAGTTGGGTTTAAGCTCTGTCCTCCTCTCATTCCTACCTGCCTTCACTCCTGCTTATGCCCTAATAGCCAGCAGTCTTGACTCAAAGTTCTTTGAACAGTTTTTATATTCTTGGTCCCAATGACTTTTATAGTTAATTTATTTATTTTATTACTAGAAGCCCGTTGCATGAAGATTCACGCAATAGGCCTTCCTTCCCCTGGCTGCTGGCACCGGTTTTCCTCCGGCACCCGGGACCCAGGCCTTTGGTCCTGCCGCAGCGAGGCTTGACATCTCTGCACCTGTGTATGCAAATTAACCACCATCTTTGTTGGATTAATTTGCATAGTCGCTCTGATTGGCTGATGGGCGTAGCGGAGTGACACCAATTTGCATGTTTCTCTTTTCTCTTTTATTAGTGTAGATTATTTTTTTTTTATCCTCACCCGAGGATATTTTTCCATTTATTTTTAGAGAGAATAGAAGAGTGTGTCTCACATCAATTGGTTGCCTCCTGCAGGAGCCCCGACCAGGGTCTGGGCCAGGGAGGAGCCTGCAACTGAGGTATGTGCCCTTGACCAGAATCGAACCCAGGACCCTTTGGTCCACAGGCTCTATCCACTGAGCCAAACCAGCTAGGGCCATATAGTTAATTTATGTTGCTTTGTAGGTAAGCCTCTATATTATTCTTTTATTTGACAAATTCAGAATTCCTAAGCTGTAGGAATTTAGAAATTCTTTAAGGGAAAAAAATAAAACAAGAGGGGAAAAAATGGAATCAGATATTGAAAGGTAGTATAGACTAGAAATGTAGAGATATGAGTAGTTCTGCTACTAACTTACTGTGTGGCCTTGGACAAATTATATGAGGGGGTTAGCCTACATTAGTGGAGTTGTTTACAAGTGTTTTTTAAAATTAAAGTTGTTTACCATTTTTTTTTAGATTAAAGCATATTTTTAATTAGAATTTCCATTTAGTATAGAAATATAGCATAGGATTCTGAAGCATGGGATTACAGTAGGTCCTCGGATTACATCAGAGATCTGTTTCTACAGCGCAACGTAATGTGATTTTTGCAGTAAGTCGGAACCCACCTACATAAGCACCTACGTCACTCACATGGAGCACATACACAGCAGTAATGAAGTAAAACAGTAAAAAACATTTAAAAGAAAGATAACAATTCCTGACCTTTACTTGTGGTAAATAAATAATAAAAATCATAAAGCACATATGTACATGTGTCGAAATGACAGAACTTTTTTTTTTTATAAATACTGTAAGTGGGCGATGGCGATGTAACCAGGAAACGACGTACGTCAAGTCCGACATAACCCGAGGACTGCCTGTGTAGGAGACTATTTTTCTACATTATAGAAATATACTAAATACAAACTTTTAAAATGAAAATTAGCAGTACTCAGAGTTAACCGCTCAGGAAATTTTAAAACAAGCTTTTTAACCAAAGCTTTATCATTATTAAAATAATTTAATTAAAGCAGTAGGGTGATATACTACCTTCTTAAAAAGAATGCAATCTCTATCTTAAATATTAAAATAAAATAAATCAGGATCAAATCAGTGGGTTAAATTTTTTAAAATATGTTTAAAATTTGAAGTAAGCAGATTTATAGAAAAGTTGCTCATCTCCTGCTTTCTCTTTAATATAGGTGCTCATGGAAACTCTGGGTGCTCTGGGAGCTCAGTGCCGATGGGCCGCCTGCAATATCTATTCCACTCTCAATGAAGTGGCTGCTGCTTTAGCAGAAAGTGGTAAGATCTTTGCTTACTCTCTGTCTTTGGCTAAAGGAAGTCTCCAAAAACTTCCGTTATTTCAATATAAATCTTTAAGGAAGGTTGACATTAAAGGAGCTGTCTTGGTAGAAATGGATCCAAATTTTTTATGAGTTTGCTCTCTTTCTGGGCTTTTCTTATTAAATATGAACTAAGTTTACCTGGTAACTGGAATTCTCACCATTTCCCAGCCTACACTTTGGTCTTTCTTGCTTCCATAAAGAAGATATTTACAGTTGCAAATATCTCCTTAAGTCTAATAATCCTTTATTAGTTAATGCTTTGCCTTGACTTGCTAATTATTAGAGTACCACTCTAAGGTAATAGGGATTAGAAAAGAAAATGCTTCAGCCATAGTGTTGTGGTCCTGTTGGTTTTTCAGTAGTTTGCTCTGATTTAATGTTTGGTGCTTCTGCTTCAGCATTTGACCTGAAAGATTAATATTTGATCACAACAGCCACTGACACTTGAAGGACAAAAGAAATAGAGAAGTTGGATTTTGCTAGTTTTTTCTCCTCACTCCCTGGCAGCACAACACTGATCAGGGAACCAAACCCTTACTTCAGAGCTCTTGAGAAATCAGGAGAAAGCTGGTTAGTGCATACATGTCTCTCCTTTTGCTAGCACTTTCAGCATTTCATTTGTTTCTTCATTTACATCCATTCATTCATAAAATTTTTATTGTGTAACATATATGTAGAAAAATACACAAATATTAAATATATAGCCCAATGAATTGTACATGCAGTCTTTTTTTTTTCAACAAATACTTATTATGCCTCCTGTAAGAGATATTAAGGACAAATGAGTCAATGTTTTTGCCCTTAGAATCTTATATTGTCTTGTCCTTGAGGAGAAAAGACACATTTGTAGATAATGATAGTACAAGAGCATAGGTGATAAATGCCACAACAGATCATAAATCCAAATTCAGTGCTCAAACAGGGCGTTCATAAAAGTTCCGATTCCACAAGTTCACTTCCAACTGAGTTAATCAGGCTTCACTGGGAACATGACACTTAACTGGGCCATGAAGTATGATAAATAATCAACATTTTAACAGATGGAGAAAAGTGTAGGTTTTTCCTGTTGGAGGATGGGATGACTAAAGTATGGAAGTAAGAAATCAAAGTGTGGTTGGGAAATGGTGAGAATTCCAATTCGACTGGATCAACAAGTACTTGTTTCTAGCTTCTCCTTTTTTCCCGTTAGTCATATGTTTAGTCTCCGTCATACAGTTGTCCCTTTTGTTTGTCCTCTTCAGTCTGATGAGCAAAATGACCACCAAAGGAGTAGCTTAGGAACTGAAGTCAATACTAATCGGTGAAGAGAGTCAATCCAAGGATTATAGTACAGAAGAATGAGAGAGTTCGTAATTGAGGAAAACCAGCATCGTCTTGCCAGAATTTAGGGTCAGCCCCTGTTTTTAGGCTTTAATGATTTCTCTTTGTTCCTTTTTCTCAGGATTTCCTGTCTTTGCCTGGAAAGGAGAGTCAGAAGATGACTTTTGGTGGTGCATCGATAGATGTGTGAATGTGGAGGGCTGGCAGCCAAACATGGTGGGTTCGATTTCAGCTAACACAGTTCTCTAGGGGGACGGGAAGGAGAGGTAGAGAGGGAGGTTCTGGCTTAGGAAAGGGTTTCCCAACAGGAAAAAAAAGGAAAAGGACTCCTTTTCTATCTGATGTACCTGGACTTCCAACAGAACTAGATACTTATGCTCAGACACCCCAAGAATATTGAATCTCTTTATAGCCTCAATGCACTGTAATTGTTAGTGCTAATCTTAGAACCATTCATATTCACTACAACATTAAAATACTGCTCAGCAGCCCTGGCCAGGTGGCTCAGTTGATTGAACATTGCCCCATGCAACAAAAGTTTGCAGGTTTGATTCCAGGTCAGGGCACATATAGGAGGCAACTGATAGTTGTTTCTCTCTGTTTCTCTCTCTCTCCCTCTCCCTTCTTCTATCTCTAAACTCAGTAAAAACAAAACAAAAACACATATCCTTGGGTGAGGATTTAAAAAACAAATACTGCTCAGCATTCATTCAAGGCTAGTTAAAAAGTAAGATTGATGAGTTACCATTTTCTACCACCTCTTACTACCATCCCCTACCAACAATAATCTAAACATACACACTCTCTCTCACACACACCCCCCCTGTGGTACCTAGCTTTCTCTCTAGAATCATATGCTAGATTTATAGTAAACATGAAGGATTTCGAAGTTCAAATTTTTTGCTTTATTCATTCTACACTGAGAAAGATAACTAGATAAAGTTTTAGGTTTTTTATTTTTGTTTTTTAAAATTTTTGTTTCATTTTTTAAAAGATCAAATTCTTGACGGTTGATAGCATATTAGATTTGCAAGGAAAGAAAAAAACTGCACAAAGTATGAGGTACTCCTACTTTACAAACATTTCTGCATATGAGTGAGAAGAGGAATTAAGGAATCAACTGAAAAAGAATCCTTGAAGCTGTAGTCCATCTCTTGCTTGCTGCTAAATGCTGCAGAGCAGGCCTCACCTGGTTCACAGCAGGAAAAAGCAGCCTATCTTTTTGGATTCTGTGATTCAGATCACAGTGCACCAAGTGCTGGTTTGAGGAAGCTGGCTTAAAGCCTTCTTATCCTGAAAGGGAGGGAGGAGTCAGCTGTAAGATGAGTCAGCTCATTCCAACAGTTATAGGAGGGAGTATGACTGACAGGCAATAAAGAAGATATGCCAGGGGATTTCTATTGGAAATATAACAGTAATTTTATAGTCATGAACACAAGGAGGACATGGGATTGCTCCCAGAAAGCTTTTATAGACTATAGAGCCAGCATGAACTACTGAAAAAGGTAATGAAGAGAGTAAGACGAAGATGAAAACAGTTGTCACCCCAGAAAACAGGACCTATATCTCTTTGGATTCTGTCAAGATCTAATACTTTTCCTTGCTTTCCAACCTCAGGAAGATTCCCTGATGACAAGAATTTTCTGTAATAGGGTTACATGGTGAGAATCATGGGCTACATTCATTAAGTACATGTTAGGAATAGCATTTGCCTGCCTGTGTTAGATATCTGTGTTAAAAGGGAGAAGTGGATGAGAATAGTGGGACTTAAGACATAGAACTTCCAATTGCTCGGTCTTTTTTGTCTCTGATCTTTTGTGTGGTTAGGGAATCAGAAGCTATAAAAGGAAAACTCCATGAGGGATTTCAAACATGCAGAAAGGGCGAGAAAAACTCAGAGGAGCCTTTCTGTTTCTTAGGGCATCTGTTCTGAGGTTTCTACTGGGAGAAAATGGAGCACAAACTTAGAGTGTGGAGCAAGTGCAGCATTTTAGTGAGAGCTCTGTCTTGGATCCCTACTCTCAAGTAAAGTTTAGTTGAGTCAGAGAAAATAGATCAATAGCAAGAGCAGAAGCAAAAAAGAGATCATGTGGTAGACGTGAGGTTGGGGATTTTGTGTGCCCAGAGGTCCAGGATGGCATTTTTGGCACTTGCAGTAGAGTTGATAATTGATGAACTGCAAAATGGGTGCATGCCAGTAGAGGGCAACTTAGTTCCTTGGGACTTTCCAGGAGGATGGGTATAACAATTTGAAACGTCCTGCCAAGCATTTCTAACAGCTAAGCGAAGGGCTGGAATTCCACAGCCTGGTGCCTAATAGTATGCTAAGCTGATCTTTCTGTAGCTTATTTATAATTCAAAAACTTTTCCTTTGTGATGAAAGCTCCAGTGGGCACAGCATTGTGTTTCTCTTTAATCCCAACCTGAAATAGTGACGAGCTGTTCAGAGGCCTGCTTGCTTGCACACCTACATGCTGCACAGTTCCCTAGTTATTTTTAATTTGGTTATAGAGAGTGTGAGATTGTGCTAGGCAAAACCTTACAGTACTGCCTAATATTTTGGATAGGAGAGTGCCTGTACTTTGGGAGAAGTAAAGGATTAATGAATATAGTTTTATGAGCCATTGTTCTGGGAGGAAGACTAATTATCTGACTCTATTTAAACCAAGCTTTGACTGATTATATTTAAAGTACTAAATTTAACTAATAGAAATATTCTCATATCAAATTTAGGCTTTCTGAATATTTACAGTACATTCAAGAACTAGTGGTTCAGGCCCTGGCCAGGTAGCTCAGTTGGTTAGAGTATCTTCCTGATACACTAAGGTTGTGGGTTCGATCTCCAGTCAGGGAACATACAAGAAGCAACCAATGAACACATAGATAAATGGAACAACAAACCTATGTTTCTTTCTCTCTCCCCGCCCCCCCTTCCTCTCTCTCTAAAATCAATAAATAAAAAATTAAAAAAATAAGAACTAGTGATTTAGATAACCACTTGAGTTATTAGTCCATAAGAAAATCCTCATTGTATTGCTGTGTATTTTGCTTTATTAGGTGAAAAGTCATTTGGCTATTAAAATTACAGTTGGTTTTTCACCCCTCATTGTCTTTTACTTCAGTCTAATGACTGTTTTGGTCATCATACTGGCTTTAAGTTACTTTACATAACCATGTGGGAAATTTGAAATAGCTATAAATGGACAATTGGAAATTGGGATATAAGACCCAGAGAAGCACTAGGAACATTGAGCCTTCAGCAAAATGAATGACATTATTGATGCTTATTATTGCAGATCTTGGATGATGGAGGGGATCTAACTCACTGGATTTATAAGAAGTATCCCAACATGTTTAAAAAAATCAAGGGCATAGTAGAGGAGAGTGTAACTGGAGTTCATAGGTAAGATTTGGCATGGACATACCTGGTTTTATGCAGCCTAGACATACATTCTTGTAACCACATACGTGTAGAATACATTAGGTTAAAAACTGGAACCCACTATGAGGTAATGAGATCTGAGTCTGCACACTTGTTTTTTTTTTATTAACAACACAAATAACAAACCTAATATAGTGAAGGCGGGGATGGGTAGGGAACAAGTGTGGTCCTCGTGTTTTCTAGTCATTGTAATACAATCACTGCTTGTCTTTCTTTGGATGAATTCATTTATGCCAGCGGTTCTCAACCTGTAGGTCGCGACCCCTTTGAGGGTCGAACGACCCTTTCACAGGGGTCGCCTAAGACCATCGGAAAACACATACATAATTACATATTGTTTTGTGATTAATCACTATGCTTTAATTATGTTCAATTTGTAACAATGAAATTGGGGGTCACCACAACATGAGGAACTCTATTAAAAGGTCGCGGCATTAGGAAGGTTGAGACCACTGATTTATGCAATTGATATTCATTGAACTTCTACAGTTAACCAGGAACAGCTCTAAGAACTGTGCTAGGGGTCTAGCACTAGGCAGAACAGACAAAAACCTGGGCCTTGATACATTCTTATGTAGAGAGCAAGGATTTGGGGTCCTTTTTCTCAAAAGAGCAATAATTTCCTGAGTAAAATGGAAATCATTTCTGTTTACTATTATTCACCCAGAAAGAACTGAAAGTATAAAAATAAAAGCTTTAGGCAAGTAAATTCTGAATAGCCATCATCACTGCTTCAAAATTCTGTGATCTTTTTGAATATACAAAACTATAGGCTAGCCGTACTATAAGATTCTTAGAAAGAGATGAATTTTGAATAAAACACCTGGTTCTGATACTTAGTCGAATCAGTTTAAATAAAACTCCTATATATAGATATGCATATTAGAATAGTGGGACTAAAATAGTACTTAAAGTTAATTTTTTTATAATTAAAAAGGTGAATAATATTAGTAAGCAATTTTAAAAATGTATATTTTAATTCTTATAATGTAGAGGTTGGTTAGAGATTTTCCCCACATGCCTTTTGACTAAGATCTTTATTCTAAGCTATATAGACTCTAGAACAGCAGTTCTCAACCTGTGGGTTGCGACCCCTTTGGGGGTTGAACGACCCTTTCACAGGGGTCGCCCAAAACCATCGGAAAACACATATATAATTACATATTGTTTTGTGATTAATCACTATGCTTTAATTATGTTCAATTTGTAACAATGAAATTGGGGGTCACCACAACATGAGGAACTGTATTAAAGGGTCGTGGCATTAGGAAGGTTGACAACCACTGCTCTAGAAATATATTCTTTATTTCTCTTTATATACCTAATAGGATAAACTACTCATGTCTCACGCTGTCATGCCTACCCAGTCAACATATTTCTGGAACTTGATATGAACTGACAGAAGATTACAGTATCTCATTGGTTTATGTTCTTTTTTATTTCCCTCATCCTCAGGCTGTACCAGCTATCCAAAGCTGGGAAGCTGTGTGTTCCAGCCATGAATGTGAATGACTCAGTCACCAAACAAAAATTTGACAACCTCTACTGTTGCCGTGAATCTATTCTTGACGGGTAATTTTTTATTATCTTTGTGATGAGCTTGAGTTGTTGAAGTGAGGTCCTCAGCGTTTTAGTTTTGAAAATTATTCATGTAGCACCTCTGAATCTATCATCACATCATACTCAGATTTTATAACCCAGAGCTACCATTGCTATCACTATTAGAAGCAAATCTATTTTATATAAAAGATCAGATTAGCCCCTGTCTATTGATGGCAGTTTTTAACTTGGTGACTCTAGCAGGCCTGAGAGTAACTAACTAAAGTCATTATAAACATGTAAGTATCTTTGATGGTTTGGGAAAGGTTCCTGATGTTTCTATTTTAGGTCATATTGCCAGTTCTTAAGTTCCAACTATCATATAATTCTCTTGCCATCTGGAAAGTTGTGGTGAGCACAGAGTCAATTCTCAGAGGCATTTCTAGTTTCTCAAATCTGTAATAATTGCAAGTCTGACAAAATCTACTTAGATATATACCAAATACTCTGTTATTCCAGTACCCAGTTCCTGTTTCTATACTTGTGCCCTGACATAACTTTATTCTTGCTGGGAAGACTCAGTAATTCCCTGTCTGAAACCATTAAGTCGGTTTCCATCATGTATAGCAGGGGTCCTCAAACTACGGCCCGTGGGCCACATGCAAATACAAATATTGTATTTGTTCCCGTTTTGTTTTTTTACTTCAAAATAAGATATGTGCAGTGTGCATAGGAATTTGTTCATAGTTTTTTTTTAAACTATAGTCCAGCCCTCCAACGGTCTGAGGGACAGTGAACTGGCCCCCTGTTTAAAAACTTTGAGGACCCTTGATGTATAGTTAATGGGAAAGGAAAGAAAGGGCCTGTGGGTCACATTACCAACCAGTCTGGATCCCAGGCAGTTTGCAACACCACAGGCATTGGTGAAAGACCTTGGTTTGACTATTGGTCCTATCACTTATTAACTAAAAGGCTTTAGACTAGTTATTTAACCTCTCTGTGCCTATTTCCTCATCTGTTAAATGATGATAGTAAGACCAACTTCATAGAGTTATTGTGAGGATTAAATGAGATAAGGTATGAATCCTGATATTCAATGTTAATTCCTTGCTCTTCTTTCTAGAACCCTGTACAGAATTTTCTGTACAGTAAATTCTAAGATTGAGTTAGATCTTAGAGGAAGCTTTTTACTTTGAAATCTTTTTGGGGGGTAGGGCGTGTTCAGTGCAAATTTGAACTATTATTATTACTCCTTTGAGTCAATAGTATTATCAGTCACATTGGACATTTAAATGAATTCTCAGTCTATCAGTCTGTTTATAAACTGTCCCTAGTTCTGTCCATATTTAAGTGTTATTGTAATGTAAGTAGCCTTGGGCCTGATAAAATTAATAACAATCTGGCTATATACACATTAAAATATTTACTCATCCACAACTAAGTATCTCGTAGATTTTTCAATTCTCAAATCTATGAGCCTAAAATCTGTCTATACTGGGTTCAGTAAAAGATACATAAAGGTACCTACACTAGTTCATAAAAATGGAAGAGTCCCTCCTAAGCAGTGTTTACCTGGTGGGTAAGAAAGATTCTTTAATAGCAGATGTGTATGAAATGAAGTAAGATGCAAGCAATGGAACAGAAGTTAAGGTTAATGAAGAATTATGAAACCATCAACCATCTGCCAGAAAACCTGCTGAGTAGTAGGAGTCATTGGCACCTTCAGGTGATGAGAAACCTCCCAGTTGGGTCATGGGCAGTTGTTCCTCTCAGAGGAGTTGAGTGCAGGAGGAATTAAAGAAAAGGCAGTTATGCTCCAGGGAAGGCTGCAATGGAAAAGAGAGGACATTCAGCCCAATAGAGAGTTCATATGAGGAAAGGATTAGTGATTGAGCTCCTGTGGTTCTAAGAGCTGGTTACACACTGCACCGTAAGCTGTGTGGGAATGGCCCCACTGACTCCTGGAGGACACTTCCGTAATTGGTCTGCAATGCCAAAAAGCAGTGCAAATTTTTTTTCTGATGCCAAAATTATGTTATATTAAACCAGAAATGTCTGAAATACTCGTTCTCGTTATAACATTTTCAGAGAAAAAGGAAAACAAAACACAGGAGGCAGGAAAGAGGGTGGGGTGCCAGCATGTGTCTTTTGACCAGGGACCTGCAAGGAGCCCATAGGACTCGGCCATCACTTTCTCATTTTATCTGTCATCCAACTGTCATTTCTTGTCTTCTGGAGACTGAGGTTCCACCTGATAGGAACACTAAGAATATCCCTGATGTGGTTTTCAGATTATAAAGTAGATTGTATTTCAGGAACCCTTCTAGAGGATCCTGGGGCTAGAAGAATTAGAAGTAGGAGGCTTGACATGACTCATACACCACCAGAGAGGTTACTCCCAACTCCTCCTGCACCCCCCTCCACCCCAAAAAAAAGGCCCTTGTTGGACTGAGGTCTTTTCTATTCCTTATCCTCGAACCTTGAGGCAAATGTGGGTTCCTAAGATGACATGGAAATCACTACCTAACTGGAATCCACCTAGGTCTGTCAGCTTATCATTTGCAGAGTAGCAGTGTTGGTGAAGTTTCCTTCCCACCACACAGTTATTTGTAGTCAGGAAAGACTACAAATAGTAGTTGGGAAGAGAGGCAGAAAGGCCTGAGGGTAGTCAAAGCAAAGGAGGCTCAGAATATGATCTATTGATTTTCCTTGCTGTGTTAGCCCTTCCAGGACCATTCTCCGAAGCTCCGACTTTTGAATATGGTAGTCCAGCCAGACTAGACTTACTCTTTTCACTCAAGAATTGCCTCTGCACTTAATTGATATTTATTGAGTTTTATTTGGGTTAGGGAGTTATACTGGTTCCTCTTGAATGGAGTTGTCAAATCCTCAGAAAAACAGGATTCCTACTTTGCCTTTGGGGCATTTATAGACTCTTCAACAGCAGAGATTAACAGTTAGAACAGTGAGTAGAAAGACCCACAAATATTTGTAGGAGCTGTCTATCTCAGAATAGGCTATTTTTAGTTGAAAAACTTCTGCGTAGCCAAAGATTCCTAGAGAAGGGAGACTGATTGAACCTAAAAAGAAACCAGAAACTGCTCCTACAAGTTCTTCCAAGAGACCCTGAAAACAGGAAGGACCCTTATTCCAATTTGTAGAGAATCAGCGATGAAGTAGAACATGACTGAGAAGGAATCCGCCCCAGAAAACTCACTATCTCATGTAGTCGGTGTTGGCGTGTTTCAAAACTCCTTTCCATCTTGTCCATCGCCCTCCCTGTTGAATTAATGTGGGACCTGTTGACCACTATGATACTACTAAATGTAGTACTGATCTATCAGTGTCTGTCTAATTCAATAAGCTAGCATGTTTTCATTAAGCCAGATATTCCAAATGTTGTATAATAAATTCAGGATGTCCCAAAAGAATGTATACACATTTTAACAGCTGATAGCTCAATTGATGTTTCTTTCTTTTCAGACTTAACCCATTGGAATTAATAATTATTCAAAGTATGTATACATTTTTTGGGACACCCTGTATATATTGCTTTTATGTTTAAAAGTTACTTTGTAGTCTATAGCTGCTTCCCTTCTGCACCACTTCCAAGACAAGGGAGAAAAAAAGAAAGAAAGAAAAAACAAAACTCACATACAGATGCAATTGGTTGGGTAGCATGGAATGAGAAAATACATATTTTATTAAACCTTTCTTTCTAGTTTTTAAATATTTTATCTAGGATGAAACTAGGCTTTCTTTCAAAATAGGAAAAAACACACCATGAAACATGAAAACAAGGAACCTAATCTCAAGGGAGAAATGAAAAGATTTTTCTGATGTACTTTCCCCCCTCCCCACTAGACTTAAAAGGACAACAGACATGATGTTTGGTGGAAAACAGGTGGTGATCTGTGGCTATGGAGAGGTAAGGTTTACCCTTTCAATTGTGTATTAGGTGTTTAAAATGTATTTTGCTAAAATAAACTAGAATTTCTCATTTGTATGGACATAAGAGTACATTCATTTATCACTTTAGATGGGGGAGTGGGATAACTTTAGAGACTCTCTGGTTCAATTACAATGTTTCTTTTTCCCTCTTCATTTTTGCCATCTTTTCTTAAGTTGATTTTCTAACTGTTCCAGTGTACTGTTTGTGATGTTCTTTTAGCTTGAGTTTTTATTATGAATCGTGACTGTGGGTGTTTCTTATGCACATACATGTGCTAAGCAGGAGCTAGGAGTTTGTTTATGAACTGCATTCATTTATTTGTTTTTCTTATTTTTCCCCAAGCATGAATCTATTCAGTGAAATTTCTTTGGGGGCGGAAAGTGGGGTACACTTTACCAGAAACTTTGAGAAACTGTTTTCTCATTGACTTTCCTTATTATGTGTACTTTCTCCCATTTTCAGGTGGGGAAGGGGTGCTGTGCTGCCTTGAAAGCCATGGGCTCCATTGTGTATGTGACTGAGATCGACCCCATCTGTGCTCTTCAAGCCTGGTAAGGGTACAAAGAGACGTTCCTTTCCCTCTACACCTTCATCTAGCATATGATCGTGTAGCTGCCTCAAAGAATGGCCCAGTTAATATACATTTTAACTTAGAGGGGCCCAGATCCTGAGAGAGGCTGCTGTTAACTGTAAGATCAAGGAGCTCTGCTCAGAGAGAACAAAGATGATCAGAGAAGCTAAAATGTAGAATTCCTATGGAAATACCCTCTGCTTTGACCTAGAGAACAAGTAGTTCCTTATCTTCTCCATATAATCCTCCTCCCTTTGGAAAAAAATGATAAAAAAGGAATCAGGCTGGTACCAGGTCCCTTCTCATGTGATACACTGAAAAGAGCACTTCTACAATAGTCCTCCCAAAAATGTATAACTAAATCTAATCAGAAGGACACAGCAGACAAATCCAAATTAAGGGTAAAATCTGCTGAGTGAAGGGTGTATGAGAGATGTTTGTAGTATTCTTATAATTCTTAAGTTTGAAATTATTCCAAAATTAAAAGTTTAAAAAAGAATAGTTTCTTTACCATCTGTAAAATGTGGGTACTCTTACTTACCTCAAAGTGTTGTGAACGTTCAGTAACATAATTATATATTTATTTTATAATGTATAATCATATATAATAGTCATATAATTATAAAAAGTACAGAGCTGCTGCCACATAATAAATGCTCACTGAATGGTAGTTATTATTAAAATTGTCTCTTGCCACCCTCAACAGGATGGAGAAACCACTGTCCCTGAAAACTACTGCAAAGCCCCAGTGTCTATAGCCTGGGTTACCTACCCGGTCTTCACCATTAATCCTCCAGAGGAAAGTGCCCAGGATAAAATGAGGCATGACATAAAGATTTTATCACAAATATTCCTACCTGTCCTACTGTTCCTCACACATCCTAGCCATAAACCCACAGATTTCCCCAACAGAGTTGTTGGTTTTCTCTGAGTCAGGGATCCAGCACCCAAAGGAAATTATCACCATTCTTAAATTATCACCTGCTTTAATACTCACTGATATACTGATTCAAATTATAGACACAAACTGATCATTTACAATATATCAGGTACTATGCTGTGTGCTAAGGATGAATAAGATAAATAAGTGAATGCGAGAAGACAGGTACACAGACAGATAACCACTGTGCAGTATAGTAAGTGCTATGATGGAGGTAAACAGCACATGCTCCTTTAGGAACACAAGAGAGAAATATCTAACAAAAGAGCAAGGAGGTAGGGTCCAAAGAGGTGTCAGTACAGTTGAGTCTTGAAACTGGTATAAATGATTTCTTAGTTTGGAAGTAAATTTCATAGTTACCAAGGAAGGAGAGAGTGCAATATATTTAAGAAGCTTGACATATTTTAATGTAGCTAGTCTATAGGGTAAATTTGGGAGGAGTATATCTGAGGTAGGAATCATATGTCAGGATAATCATATATCAGTAGAAGTATTTGGGTCTTTTCCTGAGAGCAGGCAATCTCCCTGGAGTGTTCTAAACAAGGAAGTTACATGATCCAAGTTGCATTTAGGGAAATCCACTCTGCAAAATGAATTAGAGAGGCATAGACCTAGAGGTGATGAGATTGGTCCAGGAGCTACTGTAGTAATACAGACAAAAAAATAAATCCTGAACATAAGGCCAGCATGTATGGAAAGAAGGGACAGATTCAAGAGGTTTTAAGGAAGTTAGTTAAAATATTTGGTGCCAACTTCACTTAGGAAGAGGCAGTAGGCTCAGACATCCTAGTTTATTTGGCTTATATAGCTGGGTGAACAAATAATGCTAATAATCAATATAGAAAATATAGAAGAAGAAATAGAGTTGGGGACGTGGAGAGATAATGAGTTTCTTTTCAAACACAGTAAGTTTGAGATCCTTGTGGGGCATCTAGAAGAGCTGTCTAGTGGGTAATTTGATCCAGGGCTCTGAAGGTTTGGAGATATCTAAGCTAAAGATATAGATGTGTAAATCAGCCACCTATGAGGGGTCATATATAACCAGGAAAAGGTGTGGAGAAGTGCTGAGAGAAAAGAGTACCCTACATTTAAAGATTGGTGAGATTGAGGAGCAATCAGAAAAGTAGGAAAACTAGGATAAAACGGTATGGACTCCAAGGAGTATATAGATTTAAGAAGACAAATAATGTTTAATGTACTAGAGGAAACCAAGTAATATATGAGTCTAAATAAATTTACTGTGGCATTCAGGAGATGATTGATGATCTTGGAGAGAAGCAGTTTCAGTGGGGAGTAGGTTCAGTGCTAAAATGGCACTTTCTAGAAACTTAATTGGGGAATCCCATGCTTAACATTGTCTCCCTATTATCAGGAAGAATCAGGTTCCAGTGATGCAAAAGAATCTCTTATTTCTGTCTTGAATGAACTAAGGAAATGGTTTGAATTTTTCACTGCTAAGAGTAATCCAGCTATATCAAGAAATGACAGTGTAGGTATCAAAGCAACTTAGTAATAGCTTTTGAGGTTCTTCAGCAAAAACCTCCCAGTTGCCTTTTAGCTTAATTGATCATGCTTTATTTCTACAGTATGGATGGATTTCGCCTGGTGAAATTGAATGAGGTCATCCGACAAGTGGATATTGTTATTACCTGTACAGGTACGATTATAACATCTAAAATGGGTGGCACTTGAGAATGCCTTTATGGAACAAATGAAAAATGACTGAAAATGTTCTGAACAAAACCAAACTCTAAAAGCCAGAGATAGCAGTTTACAAAACCGGTCAATTTTTCACATTCTTCCTGCCTCTGTAGAGCTTGACCAAAAGTATGCCTTTAAGTCATTCATAGAGGAAGGTTTCTTCCCATCTCTTTGTTCTATATCTCCATTCATCTTCAACCACCTAGGACAGTGATGGCAAACCTTTTGAGCTCGGCGTGCCAGCATTTTGAAAAACCCTAACTTAACTCTGGTGCCGTGTCACATATAGAAATTTTTTGATATTTGCAACCATAGTAAAACAAAGATTTATATTTTTGATATTTATTTTATATATTTAAATGCCATTTAACAAAGAAAAATCAACCAAAAAAATGAGTTCGCGTGTCACCTCTGACACGTGTGTCATAGGTTCGCCATCACTGCCCTAGGAGATGGCTAGAGATGAGTTTTGTTTGGGAACCCAGATCTTACATTTGTACATTTGATTTTTTTAATTTTACCTCCAAAAGTGATATATATTTTTCTATAGTCCCTATAATAAAAACAAGGCTGAGCAAAATTCGTAGAGAAAGTGGGAAATGTAGTTGTATTGATTCCCAAAGAGGTAGATTTTGAGTTTTAGAGAGGAATATGCAGAAATAGCTAGTCTTCTTGGACTGAGATTTTATCTTTATGTTAGAACCATAAACTGTTGGAACATTGGTTTTCTTTTATAATTGTATCTTAGAGGGGGAAAATCAGAATATTTAAAAACGAAAGTATGTATATAGGCTAAAGAAGAGCTGGGGGCAGCCCTAACTGTTTTGGCTCAGTGGATAGAGCGTCGGCCTGCGGACTAAAGGGTCCCAGGTTCGATTCCAGTCAAGGGCATGTACCTTGGTTGAGGGCACATCCCCAGTAGGGAGTGTGCAGGAGGCAGCTGATCAATGTTTCTAACTCTCTATCCCTCTCCCTTCCTCTCTGTAAAAAATCAATAAAATATATTTATAAAAAAAAAGAAGAAGAGCTGGGGGCAGAGAAGAGGGACCACAAGAAACTGTTCTTGCTTAACATCAATCCATTAATCTATTTTTAAAATAAATTTATTGAGATCTAATTCACGTATCTTAGATTTTACCCACTTAAATGTACAGTTCAATGCTTTTTTTTTAGCAAATTCATAGGGTCATACAACCATCACCACAGTCTAATTTTTTCATTGATATATAATCCACATATGAAAAAATTCACCCTATAGACTAAGTATAGACGTAGAGGGTATTATGCTAAGTAAAATAAGTCAGATAGAGAAAGACAAATACCATCTGACTTCACTTATATGTGAAATCTAAAGGACAAAATAAATGAACAAACAAAATAGAAACAGACTTATAGATACAGAGAGCAAACTGGTGGTTGATAGAGGGGAGGGGTGTTGGGAGGCTGGGTGGAAAAGGTAAAGGGATTAAGAAGTACAAATTGGTAGTTACAAAATAGTCACAGGGATGTGAAGTACAACATAGGGAATTTAGGCAATAATATTGTAATAACTATGTCTGATGCCAGGTGGGTACTTGAAATATTGGGGGGAATCACTTTGTAAGGTGTATGATTATCTAACCACTATGCTGTACACCTAAAACTAAAACAAAATATATATTGAATGTAAACTGTAGTTGAAAATAAAATCTAAAAAAAAAAAAGAATAATGCTGCTGTGAATATTGTGTACAAGTTTTTGTGTGAACATGTTTTCAGTTCTCTTGGGTTTATACCTTCAGGTGGAATTGCTGGATCATATGGTAACTCTATTTTTAACATTTTGAGGAACTGCCAAACTTTTCTAAAGTGACCGCACCAATTTTGCAGTCCCACCAACAATGCATGAGAGTTGCAGTTTCTTCACATCCTCGCCAGTATTTGTTATTATCTGTCTTTTTTTATTATACCCATCCTAGTAGGTGTGAAGGTTTTGATTTGTATTTTCCTGATGATGTTGAGCATCGTTTAATGTGCCTATTGACACATCTTCTTTTGAGAAATGTCTATTCAGATCATTTGCTCATTTTTAAATTTGGTTATTTGTCATTTTACTATTGAGCCAAGAGTTCTTTATAAATTTTGGGTACAAGTTCCTTATCTGTTATATGATTTGCAAATATTTGTTCTGTTCTGTGGGTTGTCTTTTCACTTTCTTGGTGGTATCATTTGTAGCACAAAAGTTTTAATTCCAACGTAGTTCAGTTTAGTTTTTCTTTGGTTGCTTATGCTTTAGGTGTTACATCTAAGAAAGCATTGCTTAATCCAAGGTCAGAAAGATTTATTCCCAGGTTCTGTTGAGAGTTTTATAGTTTTAGCTCTTACATTTAGGTCTCTGATCCATTTCAAGTTAAAATTTAAGTATGGTGTGAGGTAGGAGTCCAGCTTCATTCCTTTATATGTGGCTATCTCTTCTGTTTTTAAGGTAACAAGAATGTGGTAACCAGAGAGCACTTAGACCGGATGAAGAATAGCTGCATTGTTTGTAACATGGGACATTCCAACACAGAGATTGATGTGGTAAGATCAAGCGAGTCATCATTGGGGGGCTTTTGCTTTCCTCCTTGCCAAGGAACAAACTGGAAGAAGAAAGAGCGGGGTCACCAGCCACTCTAAACATGATTGTCCTTGTCAGATCTGCCCACAGTCTGTTCACTTACTAGCCCTATGATCTGTGCTTGTAGATAATATGAAGCTTCTTTGTCTCAACTTAATCATTTCAAATGATTGTTTTCTTCCACCCAAGCTTGATACCTGTTTACACTATAAGCCATTTTATCTTATATTTAGGATTGAGAGCTGAGTAAATTCAGTACTACAAAAAGGATATAGTAAATGTGAGTCAGTTTTTATAAAATGGTAGTCAGTATTCTGGGGATGTTTAATTTTACCATGAATGTAAGATAGGTTGGTTTAAGGAAACAAGTCAAGGGAGAGAAATCTATGGGCTGAAATGAGAACATTGCTTAAGTTTGATTGTGTCTGTCAAATACTATGGTTTATTTTTTCTTTCTCCCTCTTTCATTGGGCTAAGTCTCTCCTTAACTGTTTTCCAACTATAGTAATTGGATCTCTAGGTGCCACAATCAACTTAGTAGCACATGTTCCTCAAATTTGACTCTCTAATTTGATTACATTGACCCTAAAATTTTCAAATCCAAAGTAACACTTGGTCCAACTAAGTTGCCCAAGTAAGAGTTAATAGAAGTGTTATTTATTTCTTTTCAGACTTACCAAAGTATTTCTCAGTGTGACTTTGACTCTGTTTTTAATATTTTATGGCATTTTTCTGGCACAACTGTATTTCTCTCTGGGTAAATGGCTCAAGCAAAGCATGCTTTTATTTCCACTGAGGGCTGCTCTGATTGAGCTTCAGCATTGCCAGGTAAGGGTCAGTTGATATATTGAGAGCCTGTTGGATAATATCTATTTTATTTTATTTTATTTATTTATTTATTTAGTTATTTATTTATTTATTTTTACAAGTATTTATTATTAGTTAAGCCATGATTCAGGATTCTAGGGTGGGATGTACCCAGGCCCCCCTTCACGTCCCTGGGAGAAGGATGGAGGATGCCCAGTTCAGATCTTCCCAGGAAATGTGCCTTCTGCCCGGCGGTCATCCCAGGCTGAAACCTGTGGAAAGAAAGCCAGTGTTATTCCCATTGTTACTCCCTTCCTCTATGGGGAAACCAGATGGGTGGACTTCTTAATTTAAAGTGGAGCAGTCCGGTAGTTCTTGATTTTGGTCTTGATGTCTTCTGCCATGTTGCTGATTCCTAAAGACGCCCCTGAAGCCACTCGCAGCTCAATGTGACCTCAGCAAAGAGACCGGATAATATCTATTTTAAATGGTTTCTCTTTTTAACTCTGTGCTCTATTTTTATTTATTTATAAAAATAGCTGGACAAGCAGCCTACCAAAGCCTATTCTACCCTTGATGTTTCTGAGTGGCACGGCTCCATTACTCTGTTTTACAACGATATTTTGCTTATGAATCATTTAGTTCTTTTTGTTGTGGTTGCGGTTGGGTTAAGTTTCACTTATGTGCCATACTGCCCCTTTAGTAAATGGACTAAGATATTAATATTTCTAAAACTGCCTAGCACATGATTGTACTTTTTTGGATTAATCTGCTTATAGAGCCCCCAAAGGGGAAAAACTTAAGGGAAGTAGTAGTAGTCCTGCTCTGAGCTTAATGAGAAATTTTTTGATTAAGAGAAGGGGAAAGGAATTTTCCCTTCTAAACCCTCAAGAAGCACTGAACTGAAAAGAATTCCGAATGCAAACATGCATTTTTATATTTTTACTTTATCTCATTTCATTCTCTTGATCACCTCATGAGGCATTATTCTTGTCCTTGATTTTTAGTTGGGAAACTATGAAGTTAAGTACATTATTCAGTCATACACATTGATTTTTTAAAAAATGAATTTAAAACACAAAATCCAGGACTTTTTACTTCTAGACTAGTTTTTTGTTTTGTTTTTCTGCACTATTACTTCCTCATGATTTCCAAATTAACTTCAAATTGTGATGGTGATCTCTCCTCTGAAGGCAGCCCAGACATAAGTAATCTCTCAGGATAAAGGCCAGGAGGCTCCTTACCTTTAATCACAAACATTTATAGTGATTGTTACGTGCCAGGTGCTGTCTAGATTCTTGGAATCAGTGAACAAAACGGACAAACATTCCTGCCCTCACGGAGCTTACATTTTTTTTTTTTTAATCCTCACACGATGATACTTTTCCATTGATTTTTAGAGAGAGAGAGAAAGACAGAGAGAAACATCTATGTGAGAGAAACACACTGATTGGTTGCCTCCTGCATGAGCCCTGACCAGGGCCCAGGCCAGGGAAGAGCCTGCAACTGAGGTACATGCCCTTGACCAGAATCGAAACCAGGACCCTTTGGTCTGCAGGTGGATGCTCTATCCATTGAGCCAAACCGGCTAGGACTGGAGCTTACATTTTAGAGAAGAAAATAAAAAACAATAAACGTAATAAGTAAAATGTATAGTATGTTAGAAGGCAAAAGCACCATGGAACAAAGAAAAAGTAGAGCATAATAAAGGTAATCAAGAGTGCTGAGTTATAATTTTATTTTATTAATATTTTTATTGACTTAGAGAAAGGGAGAGACAGGGAGAGAAACATGCATCAGATGCCTTCTGCACACCCCCACTGGGGATTGAGCCCGCATCTGGGGCATGTGCCCTGACCAGGAATTGAACTAACAACCTTTCGATGCACGGGACAATGCCCAACCAACTGAGACACTCTGGCCAGGGCATAGAGTGCTGAGTTATAATTTTAATTAGAGGAGTCAGGTATAAGCCTCATTGAGAAGGCGATGTTTGAGCAGACTTGAAGGAATTAGTCATGGGTTTTTAGGTGAAGAGTATTTCAAGATGAGAGAATAGTCAGATAAGTGCCCTGAGGCAGGAGGGTGCCTCGTCTGTTTGAGGATCAACAATGAGGCCAGAATGGTTGGAATAGAATGAGTAAGGGGCAGGATGAGGTCAGAGAGGTAATGAGCCAGACCTTATAGGGTCTCATAGGCCATTGTAAGAATTGATTATATTCTGAGAGAAATAGGGAGTGCTGGTAATATTCATAACAGTCTGACTTCTGTTTTCAAAGGATGGATTTTATTTTTAAAAGATCACCCTGGCTTCTGTGTTTAGAGTAGGCCTAGTTTTACGGGTATTGCTAGGTGCCTCAGTATCTTCCAGGTACACTAGCCGAAGGCCATCTCTCACTTCTTTTTGTGCTTTTCTTAGCAGAGGGTATATAACTAAACCAAATAGTCTAGAAAGGGAGATGCTCAGAAGGGCTTTAGAAAAATTAAGTTACTCTACCTTTGATGGAAGTGTCATAGGGAATGTAAAATGAAATTTAAGGAAATAGCAAAATCAACTAATAATTGAAACCAGAATGTTCATTCGCTATTTAGCAAATTTGTATTGAATGCTTGCTCTGCTCTGTGCCAAGTGCTTGTCTGAAGAATAGCAGAGAACAACAACATGCCTGCTCTCCTGGACTTTATATTCCAATGTGGGAGGCAGACAATAAGTAAATAGACAGTCGCCCTAGCCAGTTTGGCTCAGTGTGTAGAGCGTAGGCCTGCGGACTCAGAGTGCCGCGTTCAATTCCGGTCAAGGGCACATGCCCGGGTTGCGAGCTCAGTCCCTAGTAGGGGGCAGGAGGCAGCCAATCAATGATTCTCTCTCATCATTGATGTTTCTATCTCTCTCTTCCTCTCCCTTCCTCTCTGAAATCAATAAAAATGCATTTAAAAAAAATAGACAGTTATTGTCAGTTAGTGCCTAGAGTTGAAGAAAAGCAGTAAGAAGAGCAAACCTTCTGAGAATTCTATTCAGAGAATAGTGAGTAAAAGACCCTAAGGTAGAAAGTGCTTAGTGTGCTTGAGGAACAGAAAGGATACCATCTTAGCAGGAACAGAATGGGGAAGGGGGTGAGAACAGGAGACACCTCAAGGAGGCCGTGTGTTATGGAGAACTTTGTAGGCCATGATAAGGGCTTTAGATTTTATTCTGGGCACAGGGAAGCCATTGGAAGGTTTTGAATAGGTAACTGACAAAATCGGACTTACGTTTTAAAAGATTACTCTGGTCGTTGTATAAAGAAAACATGTCCGCAACTTGAGTAGTGATAGAGACCATAGGAGGCTCTTTCAGTATTTCCAGCGATAGAAGTTGGTAGCTTGGATCAGATGGGCAAGCACTGAAGGTGACAAGAAGTCATATATTGTGAAGATAGGACCAATAGGAAGTAGAAATTTATAGTTTTACCTAACCTTGAGATGTTGACTGCTGTATTTAAACAAGGAATAGCTCATCAAGAATTGGTCATTTAAAAGCTGCATTTTTTCCTGAGAAATATTAATGCTGTAGGGAACCTGTGATAGGGATTGTGCTCTTAGCTGCCTTTTTTTAAATTATTATTATGTTTTTATTGATTTTTTTAGAGAGAGAGGAAGGGAGAGGGATAAAAAGATGAAACAGTGATGAGAGAGAAACATTGATTGTCTGCCTCCTGCATGCCCCCTACCTGGGATCAAGCCCATAACCTGGGCCTGTGCCCTGACCAGGAGTTGATCTGGTGACCTCTTGGTTCATGGGTCAACAACCAACCACTGAACCACACCGGCTGGGTTCTAAGCTGCCTTTTGGTCATGTCTTTTGCATATTGCCTTTCCCTTGAAAGCAGATATGCTTACCCATGTGCATCACATAGAAGGCCTGTAAGCTTCATAATTCAAGTGGTTAATAACCAGATCATTATGTACATACTAGAGGCCCGATGCACAAAACTAGTGCAATAGTAGGCCTTCCTTCCCCTGGCTGCCAGCACCGGCTTCCCTCTGGCACCCGGGACCTGGGCTTCCCTCGCAGTGTCCAATCTAATTAGCATATTACACTTTTATTATTATAGATGCTTTAAAAGTTTTAGTCAGCCAAAGAGTTGTAACCTGAGACTTGCTATTTACTCCTTGCTTTGCAAAACAAGAACCACAGCTGTTTTCCCTGGGGAAAAAAACAACTGATGTGCACTGTTCCTAATCATGTAATACTAATTTGTGCAAGTATAGTAACTGGCTGATTTACATGGACATACACCTAGCTTGGGAAGGTAGTCTGCATTAGGGAACTTTTTCCTGGTGGGCTGGTTAGTGATTGTAAATCCACAGACAATTGAATGTCTTTAAGAGAAAATCTCGTAAAGCTGTGCTAGAGCCATAGAAAACCCTTCTCTTGAGCGTGGCTGTCAAATGGACCTCAGTAGGTTATTGAAGTTGCCTGGATAACTCTTCAAACCCCATTTTAAACTGATCCTTGGGTATTTTGCTTGCAACATAGCCATTTTAAAGTCCCATCATCTCAATCAATAAATACCAGTGTCACCATGGAGTATTTCTTGGCTCTATGTTGTTATTGCCTTCCATGGTGATATTTCTAACTTAATTTCTATCCTTAACATCCCAAAATTATCCATTTGCTTAATTTTTTTAACTCTATTTATAGTACTCATAAAATTTCTTTTTAAAATTCTAATTTTAAAGTAATATTTGCTAAAAAGTATATTTTAAAAGGTAATATTTGCTTAGTTTAACATTTCAAACAATATAAATACATTTAAAGTAAGAAATAAAAAATTTACATAATTGAGATTATAGTATATTGTTCTGCAACTTGATTTTTTCACTTAACAGTAATGAATGGTTTTCACGTTAACACCTATAGATATACTTCTTTTTTTAAACAATTGCAGAATATTCCATTGTATAGAATTACCTTGGTTTACTTAGCCATTTCCTTGTTGATTTACATTTTGCAATTAGAAACAACACTGGATAAACATTCTTGGGCACTTATATTGAGCAAGTGTTTCTATAGGATACAGCCTTCAAAGTGAAATTGATTGGTCAAAGATTATGTTCATATAAAAAATTTTTTTTTATGTTTATATAAAATTTTGTTAGCTGCTGCCAAATTGCCCTCTAGAAAGGTTTGACATTTCAAGAAATTTATTTACTTCCCATCTACCTAATAAATGGACCCAGACCATTAATACTGTCCTAAATATACTGATGTATCATTATATGTCTATCTTTCCCACTAGGCTGAAAAGGAAAAGAAGATACATTCCCTATCCAGAAATAGCTCACATTCTAGTAGAGGAGTCCATAGCCTTCTCTATAATAGTGTCCTTTACCACAGTGTCTAGAACAGCCGTGGGCAAACTACGGCCCGCGGGCCGGATCTGGCCCGTTTAAAATGAATAAAACTAAAAAAAAAAAAAAAGACCGTACCCTTTTATGTAATGATGTTTACTTTGAACTTATATTAGTTCACACAAACACTCCATCCATGCTTTTGTTCCGGCCCTCCGGTCCAGTTTAAGAACCCATTGTGGCCCTCGAGTCAAAAAGTTTGCCCACCCCTGGTCTAGAATATAGTATGTACTCAGTAAATGATTATTGTGTAACTGAAGTATTTCTCTTTGTCTGAAAACTACTATTTGGCAGAACTCCTCAATTTTACCACCAATAGGTACTCTTAGAATGTGGACTTTCTATTGTAGGCATTGCCTTTTGGAAGAAGGAAGTTGTCTTCAGTCTAAACCTTATTACTGTTATTTGATTGCTGCTGTTAATAAACTTAACATCTCTTCTCTTGTTCTCGGAATATACAATATACAGAAATGGAAGGAGGGTGAGCCCATTGGGAGCTTTATTCTACCATTAAGCATTTCTCTAAAGCCTACTTCACATTTGCACTGAGGTCACAGAGCTTCTGCAACTTTAGGGCGAACCACCATCATTCAGAAGGTGGAAACTGGGACACTGGGACAGGAGGGCAGAACTTGGGCCCTAGCATGCTATGTTTAGGATGTTCAGCCTTCTCTAACTAATCTCACTCAGCTCTGAACCCCCTTTTTTGTGTGTCTCTTTGGCACTTATATATTCAGTTTGCACTGTATTAATTTGCACTTGTTTGCATGTTGCTTTGTAAGTATTTTAAAGGCTTTTCCCTCCCCCCCTCACATGTGTATTGTTTTGTGTCCCTAGCCAAAATAAGAGCTTTTTGAAGGCAGAAACCATGTCTTTGGTTTCTTTTGTATTTCCCATAGCACCTTTTACTGTGCTCAGCAGAGAGTGGGCGTACTGTATATGTTGTGGAAGGACATCCTGAGTGATCCCTCCCTGGCTGGGCCTAAGATTAAATTTCCTGAAATGGAACAGTCCTAACCAACCCAGGACAGGTATTCTCCATCTAGCATGTTGGTTGCTCCTTTCAACTTGCTATTTGAAATGGCTCCCTTCAACACTTTTTGTCCACCAAGTGGGACCTGGCATGGCTGATGATTTGCTTGCTGTATGTATTCCAGGCGAGTCTGCGGACACCAGAACTGACCTGGGAGCGAGTGAGGTCCCAAGTTGACCATGTAATATGGCCTGATGGCAAGAGGATAGTATTGCTGGCAGAGGTAAGACCTGAGGCTGGTAAGAGAGATTCAGCTCTGACAGGAGAGACTGCAATTCTCAGATCTCCTCCTCCTCATGTTCTCTCACACTTTTCAACTCCTCTTAAGCGCAAGCTTAACTACTTTACCAGTGGATTTTACATCTAACTGTGAAAGGTCTTTTCATTTTCATTTGACAATTAAACTATTTTGGTTCCCTACTTTTCACCAATTATCCTGTCTCTCTATGTCACTCTACAGGCTGAGTCAGATAATGACTATTACTGTGAAAGAAATTCATGGATAGAACCCATGCCACTCTGAGTGTTGCTTACAAAGAGATAATGTCGATTGTGGGATGATTTAATCAGTAAGCACAAAGTAGATATTCCTGGCTGTAACTAAGACGATCTTAGGCAAGCTCTGGGTAGGTCATGTCTTTATGATAGATTCCATTTTTGAGTGTCCATTCCCCTGAATTGAGCCAGACGTGCAGTATGTACCCAGCTGTATACTGGTCGTGTGATTGATAGTTCCCTCTCCTGGCTTCTTCTAACTCAGACTTTGTCTTGACTTTCATTGGCCTTTTAAGTTTGAGTATCCTTCCTGTTCTCTTTAACTTTCCTCACCTTATCTCACCTGCTCAGATACTTTACAGCATCTATAAAGGGGCTGAATTTCTTCACAAGAAGGAATTGGACAGGGAGGGGAGGGACAGGTTGTTAAATATTCATTAATTGCTTTGCTGTCAGCCCACTGTCTGGTGACTTATTTCTCGTTGCCCTAGAACAGTGGTCGGCAAACCGCGGCTCGGGAGCCACATGCGGCTCTTGGGCCTCTTGAGTGTGGCTCTTCCACAAAATACCACATGCGGGCGCGCACGTACAGTGTGATTGAAACTTTGTGGCCCATGCGCAGAAGTCGGTTTTCGGCCTGGGCAAGTCTATTTTGAAGAAGTGGCATTAGAAGAAGTGGGGGGTGTGGGTGGGTCGGGAGACGCAGCGCAGGCAGGCCGCAGGATCCACAGTGCGGGGGAGGCACCAAATATCAACAGTACTTAAACTATATAGGTAGGTTAATAACAATGTACCTACCTGTATAGTTTAAGTTTAAAAAATTTGGCTCTCAAAAGAAATTTCAGTCGTTGTACTGTTGATATTTGGCTCTGTTGACTAATGAGTTTGCCGACCACTTGCCTAGAAGGTCCATTTAGTCATTCTTGTGACAAAAGCAAGTCACCAATTGTTTTTGGTGCCTGTGGTTGAGCAAAAAAGGTTGTCAAGTTTTTTAGGAAATGAAGTAGGGAAGGATGGCATTGGAGACAGTTTCTAGCTCTTCTAGTCTCTGAATCACCCACTCAAAATACAAGGTAGCCCTTGAATTTAGGGGAACCAAATTGAGAAAGAAGCACAAGAATCATCACAGCTTCCTAAATCCAAAAAAAATCTTTCCTCTCAACCTGGAGAGTTTCCCCTGAATTTGACTACATCAATAGTTAGGACCTTCTTTCAAAGGGATGTCCATGCCTTAGAGGGAGGATATCCTGCTGTAGAATCAGGAAGTTCAAAGACTGGCCTAAGACTCAGTATCTGTGACCATCTTTTTTACGTAATCCCAGGGATCTTTTATCTGTTAACTTCATCAAATTCTCCAGAACTTATTATGGTTTCACTTAAATGTCAATCAATTAATTTCTATTTATTTATTTATTTAATGTGAAGCTCATGAGCCAGAGACCCTGTAAGAACTGGCTCTTTTTTAAAAAAATATATTTTATTGGTTTTTTTCAGAGAGGAAGGGAGAGGGATAGAGAGTTAGAAACATTGATGAGAGAGAAACATCGATCAGCTGCCTCCTGCACACTCCCTACTGGGGATGTGCCCGCAACCAAGGTACATGCCCTTGACCAGAATCGAAACCTGGGACCTTCAGTCCGCAGGTTGACGCTCTATCCACTGAGCCAAACCGGTCAGGGCTAATTTCTATTTATTGAACACCTGCTTTTTGCCCAGCAATGTTATTGGGAAGTATTTGGAAACAGGCAGGCATGCACTTCCCTCACTCCTCAAAGGCTGGAGACTTGGTCCTAACCAGTTTGTGTCGTAATCCTTGCTCTCCAGGGCCGTCTGCTGAACCTAAGCTGCTCCACAGTGCCTACATTTGTGCTCTCAATTACCGCTACTACTCAGGTAAGGCCTCCAGAGTGGGAAAGCAGTGGCCTGGAGAGGATCCTGAGACCATCAGGGTTTTACTTGATATGGGGCGGATGGCTGTGAATGGCACAGCAGCATCCATCTCTCTGTTTTCCTAGGCTCTTGCCTTGATAGAGCTTTACAATGCTCCTGAGGGTCGCTATAAGCAGGATGTCTACCTGTTGCCCAAGAAAATGGGTAAGTATATGTTCTTCCATCCCCATCCTTACCAAAGTAGTTCAGAATCACAGGTTAACTGGAGTTTGGGACCATGATGTTTCATAAGGACAGGAAAAAAAGAGAGAGAGAGATGTTTATCTTGTAAAGTAGGAGCTAGAATTCCTAGGTTCCATCCTTAGCTGATTGATCCCATGTTCCACATGGGTTGCTCCAGTAAAGCCGCGACACTTTGCTATGATTTTGTTTACCTGCCTGTGCATTTAAGGGTTTTCTCTCGTCAAGTATCTTGTCTGTAAGAATCTCAAAGAAGAAAAAGATTTTCCCCAAGAGAGAGGAATCATCTCCTACCTTGCAACATCTGACTTATTCCAGTTCTAGACAGCCCCTACCAAACGCTCAGCCCGGAGGACTTTCATTCTACGCCTTCTAACGCTTAACCCATTGTTCCAGCCAAAGGAAAGCTTCTGAATAGCTTCTATGATGAGTTTAGTTATGTGGGTGTTTTGTATAAGAGAAACATTAAACTGTCTTAAATTTTTAAAGAACCTGCCTCAAGCACCTGAACTGAAACTGTGTTTATAAGCTCCTGACACAAAGATCGGGGAATAAATCAGCTTCTGGTTTCATTTTGCTTTAGCACTAAATGCAAAGCAGCTGTTAGAAGTTGACATGTTTTCCTTGAGTAGACACTTTGGAAGGATATAAAAGAAATAGAGCAGTCCATATTCTGAACGAATATGAAGTGAAGTTAGGGAGAACAAACAAATACATAGGAAATGACATAAAATTTTGAATAAGTAACATGCATTCAGGAAAGGGAATGTAAACAAATCATAAGAGAACTAAACATACTGAAAGCAAGTGTGGTATCATCCTTAGTCATTCCTTTCAGGTTTACCAGATGTGGTTTTTCTGAGTGACTCAAGGTATAGAGTTTGAGGCAGAACTAAAGTTGGAGCTTCCCATTTTTTAGTCCTCCCACTAGCCCATCCTTTCTTTTAGACCCAAAGGCCTATTTCTTTCATTTCTCCCTGAGGAGAAGGAAAGGTTCAAGACCAAAGCAGCTTGTAAGGAAGAAAGGTTATGGCTTTGAAAGGTTATGGGTTCAAAGTTCAAGACAACCATTCCTTAGAACTAAGGGCCAGTGAGCAAAAGTTGAGCGTTTTTCATTCAGCTCCAAGAATTAGAAGGTGTCTTTCAACTTTTTAAGGCCTAACATGAAGAGAACAGCCAGACAAGAGGCATGAATGCTTATACCAGGGCTTCTGTGGTCTGTTCCAGATGAGTATGTGGCCAGCCTACACCTGCCCACCTTTGATGCCCACCTGACAGAGCTGACAGATGAGCAGGCCAAGTATCTGGGACTCAACAAGAATGGGCCCTTCAAGCCTAATTACTACAGGTGCCTTGGGTTCTCTAGAAATCAGGGAAGCCTGGGTAGTGAAGACCGAATTGGTCTTTGCATCATCGCCATATTTACCTGGAATCAGAAAAATAAACCCCCCTCCCGCGCTGCCACCCGCAAAGGACTCTGAGGCTTTCTCAAGACATTAGTGTTCCCTTCCCTGAATTTGCCTTTCTTCATTTCATCTTCTTGATATGATTTTTACCTCTTTATAGAGAAATACTGGCTTTTTTAACACAATTATCTACCCTCCCCATACACTCCAGAAAAGTCCCTGCCTCCCTAGTACACCTCTAAGCAGGCTCTTCATGTCCCAGCATCCCCACAAGCTGATAACATCACAGTCTCATCTTTCTTTTTCCCTCCAGGTATTAAGTTCCTGTAACTCAAGCCAGAAGAAGTTTTAAGGAATAGAACTCCAAGCCTTTTCTCCACTCCTACACAGGAAGGAACCCAGCAAGCTGCTTCTCTAATCAGCTGCCCGCCGTGCTCACCTTATATGTTAGATTATTTATTTATTAAAATCTAGAATCCTGTGCCTGTCGCCTTGGCCCAGAGTGGTTACTGCCCCGAGGGCTGTGAGAGCCGCAGAGGACAGGCTGAGGAAGGGAAGAAATGGGTAACCATTCCCAGTGCATCTTTTGCATTATTCCCTATTGACTGAAGCCTTAGCAGTGGTCACCTTCTCTTGTTCAGGCTCAGGAGTGAGTCCCGGGATTCCGGACTCCTTGTTTCCTGGGGTTTTCTGGGATACATTTTCAACAGCTGCTTTTCTCAGCTTTGGTTTGTCCCCAGATAAGGCTGTTTGGAAGCCACTGTATTAACATGGCCTGGGTTCCCAGCCATCATCATTGTCACTGCCTTCTTTATAAAATGGTTGGAAAGGATTGTTACAGCTTTGGCAAGCGGCACCAAGAACTCAGCTATGCCTGTGCTTACTGGAACTCCTTTATCCAGGACTCCTTTCTTCTCAAGTACTTATGTCCATTTTAACGCTTTCTGGTTCCAAGAGGAATGTGCTTCCATTATTTTCTCAGCATCTCTGATATTTGTCAGACATATGTTTTGCCATCTTTCTAACCCAAACTGCCCTCTCTCTGCTCAGGAAGTGGGAGGCAGCCCTACTGGGGCCCATGGTTGTACTTCCTTGTCATTTAACTGGATAGTTTCCCAGGAAGCTCCCTCCAAATTGACACTGTCTCAGAAATGTGGAACATTGCTTCCTGAAACTTCCTTTTATTGCCTAAAACTGCTTCTGAAACTGAGCAGGGAAAGGCATACTCTCCAAGGGATTTGGAGTGTATGGCTTTGGAAATGGGACAGGTCTTTCAGGCCCACAGCTTGACACCCTAAAGAAGCAGAATGTATTTATTTGTCTCCTGGGAAGATCTTTGCAGCTTAACTAACTGTACAGAGATGACACTGTAAACTGTGTCCAGATGGTCAAAGTCAGGTTGAATGTCATTGGACATTCAGCTGTCAATGAAACTGAAATTTACTGTCTCTAATTTAGTCTGGTATTTCTTCTTTGTTAGGGTATCTTTTTATGTTCTGGCCTTTTCCATCTTAGGGGCCTGTGTTTCAGAAGTCATTTCTTGAGTAACTCCAACATTACAAACAATTAGTAATGTGAGCAGCCTGAAATTTTATGTCCCACCTAAGAGTTTGATTCCTTTTGGAGACAGACCTATTGGTCTTAGGGTTCCAGTGGAACCAGATTAGTTGTAAGAGTTAAAGTCTAGAGTGGCCCTACAAATCTTGAATGAACTGAGTCCCCTTTCCCCCTTCCAACCCTAATTGGACTCTCAGGTTTGTTTGTTTTCCTGTTTTGTTTTTTTCCTATCCTGGTCTGCCTCAAAGAGTCAAGACCAAGGTGACTCAAGAAAACACCAGACCACCCAGGGTCACTGTAACCTTCCCACTCTAATTCTCCTCCCCAACCTCCACCTGCTCCAACTTACCCTGCTCTTCACCTACACCCTCTGGAAGTGATCTTCCTTTTGGAGGCAGGGAGGTGGACCTTAGGTAAATGACCGTTTGCTTCATTAGATACTATATAGGCTCAGCCATATGGTCTGATTACTCAAAGGCCGTATGTCTTAGCAAGCACTGGAAAAAAGCCACATACATGGCTATATTCTTTCATGAAGAAGGTCATAAATGCTGAAAATTCCACAAGGCTATTTAATTTTTTCATTTGCTTACCCAGTTCTGATTTTTGTATTAATTAATTGGACCCCTTTTGCAAAAGATTTCGATTTTTGTACTTTATCTTATATCTAGAGAAAATTCCTTAGGCAGATATCTGGACTCTGGCCTATTATGTTCTTAGGCCAAAAGTCATAACCTGCTGTTTCTCAGCAAAGCCTGGCTCTCTATGGAACTTCCTTTGTGCTGATCCTGACAGAACAAGCCCTTCCAAATGAAAAAGGAGCCACACTGGGCTTCTAGGTTACGTTGCTAGTGTTGCTGCCCATAATGAGGTATTTGCCTCTGAGTTCCAGATGACTTCTTTCTCTCTGGGGATCCTGTGTCATCAATCATTGAGAAGAAGGAGGCACAAGCCTCCTGAGAATTTGGGTTCTGCCTTAGTTGGAATTTGGTCATTATTCCCTCTACCCTTGGAATCAGAGCAAATGTGTCTTCTTCCCTCAAGCTCTCACCTAGATGCATCCTAGGTATCTGGAAGCATGGGAAAGAAAACTAATTATCTCTTTATGCGGCCCTGGCCTGTGGGAATACTTACCATTTTCCCTATGATGAATTTGTGCTAGTTTTCAAGGTCTTTTTTGTCTTCTTAATGAAAAAATTGTTTTCCTTCTCTCTTCTTTTTTTTTTTTTTAAAGAAACGTATTTGGTCCACCTTCCCTCTGCCCTCCTACCTCCTCATCCTATCCTCCCATATGAGCACGGCTCCCATGGCCATATACTCCTGCAAAGCTTTTTTGCTGCTTGGCTTTTCTCTGAACAGATCTAAAATCGCTGCTCCTATGGTTTTTTCAGAATTAACTTTGTCACAGTTTTAAAAAAGAAATTCGAATGCATTGTTGCATTAAGCTTTTTTTAATTAAGGAAAATTATTGAAAGAAAATAGGCAACACCAGCAAATCATATATGGACAAGTTCTAAGCTATATATACATACATATATATATATATAAATAACCATCTAGTTCTCATTGTCATCTAACGAAAGGAAATAAAACCTCTAAGGATCACCATTTCTGAAGAGGCTCTTGGAAATCTTTATGTCTAAGTGATTGTATTAGATCAGCAATAATGAACATGTAATCTCAAAAGATAAATAAAATATTCTTAAATGGATTCCTGTCTTGAGAGTATTCTTTGCTTCTATGAACTACTAATACAGAGATGAGAGAAGTTTCTGGGCAACAGGCTAAAGAGCTTGCTGTAGGGCAAGGATGTCAAAAACTGAAGCAGTTACCAATAGGCATGTTGAATGGCCTTAGCCTTGGATCCCTATTCTATCATGGGTCATTCCACTAATTAATATCCCCCACTCCACCCCTCCGTTGCATGTATAAATATACTGCTTTCTCAGAACCACCACACTGGGGAGTTGAGAAGTGTAGGCTTAAGGCAGAGAAATTAAAGCCTCATTATAAACTCCCCAAGCCCCGTGTACTACCCTTAGCTGGAGAGCACAGAAGCTAGCATCCCAGGGTTTAGGACAGTGGTCGGCAAACTGCGGCACCTTGAGTGTGACTCTTCCACAAAATACCACATGCAGGCGCACACGTACAGTGCAATTGAAACTTCGTGGCCACACTCAAGGGGCCAAAGAGCCGCAGTTTGCCGACCACTGGTTTAGGACCAAACAACCCCGACATCCAGCACCTGACAACATACAACCAAAGGGAAGAAAGAGATTAATCTGGCAGAGATTTGTCTCTAAGTCAGGTTTTGCCCGACTAAATCATAAGTAACCAGAGGATGAGTCTAACTTCTTGTTCTTCCTCAACTGCCAGTAGAGAAGCCATTTTTGAGCAGCTTTCTGGTAGCTGGCTTCTTTAGTTGGTAACCTAAACTAGTTCTACATTCTGAATGCAAGATGTTTTCTCATTACACCCACACGTGACTTTGGACAGAGGAGGGTATTCTATTCTTTTTCTACTACTTTACCTTGGCTGCCTGATATCCTCAAAAATTAGGTATTTTAAGACTTCCTGCATCTTATTTTTAAACTTTCTCCATGTAAGGTGTTACCTATTTAATCATATATCTGACCTCCATGGATTACAGTGGAGTGCTTATATGGGGAAAGAGATATATTTGGTCCTTGTAATATACCTATTTATACCTCTAGCCCTCTCTCTACCAGTGGCCTCAGGAAACCTGAATTTTTGGAAGTTTAAAAATAACTCAGCATGGGAGCCATCTCTGCAAAGACGGAAAAAGTTATAGACCAGCCCCTAATTATCTCCCAGGTATATTTATGGTCACCTCTGTGGTTAATGGTAACGATAGCTGCCACTCATTGTTGACAAACTAAAAGAAAGTGAGTGTGTGCCAATTCCATGATTTTCAAAGTTTTCAGTTAATCTGGTTTCTTGTTACTTCTTCCAGTAGTTGTTTCCAGATAGCTCCCTCCTTAGGACAAACTCTGGACCTATCATAGATCAATGTCTGACCTTTACTGTCTTCCATTCCACTAGTTGTGAAAAAGATAATACATTGAGGTCTATCCTCATGTTGATTCTTTGCAAACTCCACAATACCAATTTCTCAAAACCCTTCTCTGAAAGTGAAGCCAGGTGGAGCTCTAGACTCAACGAAAAGCTTTACATAAGGGCCAGAGGGGTCTTGAGAGCAGGCCTCGATCCTACTTTCAACTGAAGGTCACTTGGCTCTCTTTGCCCTACGGACAGGCTGGAAAGGAACAAGCCTCAAAAGCGGCCACTCCTGCCTGCCACCCCCGTTGGGGATCCTGCCGACTGACTAGGCTCACGAAAGAGAACATGAAGCTCTGGGCCTGTCAATCCTAGAGCTCTGACTGCTGAGGAGGAGAGGTATTGGGAAGAGGGAAGGAAGGATAATGGATTCTTTTATTAAGAAGCCCTAATGGGCTGTGCTGTGGCAGGTTTACCACACTGAAGCAGTGATGAGCGAGGCGTAGGTTGTGAATTTTAAAGCAGAGTACGAGTCCTTAAGAGTTTAACAAATTATACCCTGAGAAGAATTCCAAAATCAAATAGTTTCAGCCTTGAGCCAGGGACTTTCTTGGAAATTCATATGAATTCAATTCTGCTGAGCCAGTGAGTCTCAACCCCAGAAGATATTGCCCCTCTGGGGACATTTTGCAATATCTGGAGACTTTTGGTTGTCACCCAAGGGGGAGGGAACTATTGGCATCTAGTGAGGAGAGGCCTGGGATTCTGCTAAACATCCTACAATGCACGGGACAGCCTCCACAACAAATAATTTTTCAGTCAATAGTACATAAACCCTATGTTAACAATACATAAACGAGGCATACAAAAATGAATTAAACTTGGTTCTACTCTTGAGCTTTTATCCAGGTTGTAGGCAGAGGTTGAGAGGTGGGGATAAGAAAGGAAAGGGAAAATGATGAGAGGGTGCAATAAGATGTTGGGGCCAGGGAGAAAAAGGAACTCGGAACACTCCAAGGACTGCTCGCTCTCTCAACTCCGCCTGACCTATCACCTACTAACCAGCAGAGGAAAATGTGAGAGAAGGATAGGTTTAAGAAAGGAACAGAATTGTCCCTAAGAAAGAACCCGGGGAGTAACAGGCCCTTCCCTTTGGGATATAGTGGAAAACAGAAGGATTTTGGACCCAGGCTGACTTGGCTTGACACCAACACCGCCAGGAAGGACTGAGGAGGGTCAAAAGGAAGGCTTCCTGGAGGAGGAGGTGATGACTACATAGAACCTGTAGGGAAGAACAGAAGTTAGCCAAGAGGACAGAAAGTTCCTCCAGAGAGAGAACAGCACATCCGAAGGCACTGAAACAAGATAGAAATATGACGCCTTGAGAACTGCAAGGGGTAATTCATCTCTGTGGGTCCCGACTTCCTCACCAGTGACATTGGATTCATGAGAACAACCTGTCAGCGAGAGGTGTGATATACCTGAAAGGTCCCTGGTGCAATGCCTGGGAAAAGTGGCAGGTCACCCACCAATCCCACCCATTCTCCCCGGGCTGCTTACTTGGGGCTACTATTACCAACACGTTTACTGCTTTTTATTTATTTATTTCCATTCTTCTAAGATCCTTCCTGGGGGCAAACGAGGCTGTGTGGCGTGCCCACCCTGCTTTTTAGATAAATTCCAGGCTGGGCAAGCCTCATACCCTCGTTTGCCCCCAGGAAGGCTCTCAGAAGAATGAAGCTTTAGACCGGGGGGTGAAGGTGGGGCGGGAGCGCTCGCTCTCCGTTCCATTCTAACTCCCCAGATCACAACATGGGGAAGGTGCCCACTTCTGCAGGGAAAGGCAGATGACCAGGAGCGGCCCTGAGAGGCACCCGCAGTTTCAGTGAAGCGAAAACGCCCCGTTTCACCCCTGAACCCCCTGTCTCCCAGCGAAGTCCCCACTCGGAGCGGTCCCTGGCCTCCTGGCGGGGCCAACCCTTCCCTGCGGTGGAAGCGGGATGTGGGACGCGTGCGGTCAGGGGCAGAGGTCTGTGGTCACGGGGAAGCAGCTGCAGTGGCGCGGGCGGTGAGCACAGAGCTCCCCGAAAAGGTCGCTCTTTGGGAGGAGGTGAGTGCTGAGACCCCGAGAGAGAAGCAAAGGGATAACGCCGTGAGCTCGGGCCCAGAACTCAGGAGGCAGAGCTGGGAGCCCACCCGGGAGCCCATCGCGACCCGCGGCGCCGCAGGACACGGAGAAAAGACGGGGCTGTTCCCTGGGAAGAGCCCCCCTCCGAGTCCCGCTCCAAGGGGCCGAACAGCCAATTGCACTGCGGGGCGGGGCTGCGGGAAGCTGCCGCAGCCAATAGCTGTT
>NW_005360677.1:831988-838853 GCF_000412655.1 Myotis brandtii
CTGCCCCCCCCGTCCCACGCCCCCGTGTGGGGGGCAGGCTCCACCGACCTCGGGACCGCTACCTGGAGGGCTAATGAGACAGGATTCAGGCGGGGCCGGCACAGGAGTGAGCGCATGGGGCTGTCCCAGGAGCCAAACCCGCACATAGGAGTATGCATGTGGGTTGCTTCCTCTTCTGGAAAAATAAATAAATGAATAAATAAATTAAAAATCAGAGGCTTCTCCGGCGAACATCTGGTCCAGGGTAGCGTGCTTCATCTGTGGACCAGAGGGCCACGTTTCTTCTTCCCTGAATGAATATGTAGGGAGAGCGCGGGGGCCAGGATGGCAGGGAAAGAAAGCGAGGAGAGAGAAATCATGCTTTATGGATGAGCCAAATATTGATTCTTACCAGGGCAACTATAAAAGGGAGAAAGGACCAGGAATGATGACAATGCTGACGATACCTACCATTTATCAGGCAACTGCTGTGCACTAGAGATAAGGCGCTTTACTTAGATGGCCTCAGATTCTTACCACACACCAACTCATATCACTCCCTCCCCTCGCCCCCCCACCCCACCCCGCCCTCCTCCAGCCAGTCTCCATCACCAGCCCGGAGCAGAGCTGGGTCTGAGCGGGACCAGGAGAACAGACCACAGGATGTCAGGTGTGGAAGGGCCTGTAGCGATCCCCCGGGTTAGCCCTTGGCTTTACAGACGTGAAAGAGACAGAAGTAACTTGGCCACGATCATACATCTGGCCCAGGGGCCAGGAGTACCGAGCTTGGGAGCCAGGCAGGCCAGGTTTTGAATCCCAGCCCCGCCATTTATTCCCGGTGTTGACTCGTGGCAAATTGCCAAACCTCCAGGAGCTCCAGTTTCTTCATCTGTAAAATGAGGTTAACGCGGTGTGCCTGGGGAGGTTGTAATAAAGCCAAAGTGAGATAATTGAGTGTAAAATGTCTAATGCAGCACAGGTACCGTGCACGTCACGGGTCAGTTCCGAGCAGCTCTTAGCACTGCACGTCGCCACATGGAGGGGCAGAGCTGGACCTGAGTGCCCGGCCTTAAGCATCCAAGTCCAGGGTTTACCGTTTGAATGCTCTCTCACCGTTTCCAAAGGGGTTTCATGTATGCTTTCCGTTTTGATACAGACAGAGGAGGAAACCATCCCATTTTTTTAAAGAGAGAGGTGAAAAGACTGGCCCCCAAGTCGCACCACTTTCAGAGGCATAGTGCAGCCCTCCTGCCTTGCTAGATCAGGCAGGGTTCTATCCACCACGTCATCTCCCCCCTCCTCCCCCACTCAGTACCAACCTGGCCTTTTAGGGCACCCTTTGCTTCCTTCCCCCATAGAGACATTGTTCTTACTCCAATGTGGTGTATTTTGGGGGGAAGGAATAGTCATTCTATACGCCCAGCACTATCTTAGGTGCTAGGGATACAGCCGTGAACAAGAGAACATCTTTGCTCTTCGGAGCTAATACTCCAGTGGGAGTGGAGAGACAGATAGTATGCTAATAACTAACATAATTTCAGAATGATATGTTCTTTGAGGGAATTGAAACTCTTCCTGACGCCGGAAGCCTTGTCCCTACCTATCGAGTCTTCCTTTAGGTCTTTGTTACGGGGTGGGGCCACAACATTAGTAACAAAGAAACAGAATTTCAGGAGGCTGAGGCCCAGAAATAAGGATTTTAAAAAGATTCCTAGGTGATTCTAATGTGCAGCCAAGGTTGAGAACCACTGCTTTAGGAAAAGGCTCTGATAGTACTTTACCTTTGCCAGTGAGCTCAGTATCCAGAGACTCAGAGCTTTCCACCTGCACTGCAGTTTACCTCCCGATAGCCTGCAGCTGCACTTGCCATGCTTGGAAATGAACAACTGCAATGATCCTCTCTGTCTGGGCTCGTTGCCTGCCAAAAGGCTGGCTGGAAAGATTAGCTTTCCCCTACCTTCTACTGCAGCAGGAGAGCTGCTTCTACTTGTCAGTATCACTACAACACCCTGGTGCCAGCCTCAGATGACCGCGGGCTCTTCCTCCCCTCCCTCCTCTTGCTTTCCCGTGTAGGATAGTCCTCAGGAGAGATGGTTTTCTTTCCTCTCTAGGGGCTCTAAAGAATTACTGAAAGACGATTATTTGGCATAAGTCAAGAGTCTCCTATGTACATGTCACTGTTTATAGGGCACTGTTGACCTACCCTTTCACGATGGCTTTTAGGTATGAACTTCTCAACCTAAAAAGAAAGTTAGATGATAATCATTTGCTTAATAAAAAGATTCTTCACTGCCGTGACCGGTTTGGCTCAGTGGATAGAGCGTCGGTCTGCGGACTCAGGGGTCCCAGGTTTGATTCTGGCCAAGGGCATGTACCTTAGTTGCAGACACATCCCCAGTGGGGGGTGTGCAGGAGGCAGCTGATCCATGTTTCTCTCTCATCGATGTTTCTAACTCTCTATCCCTCTCCCTTCCTCTCTGTAGAGAATCAATAAAATATATTTAAAAAAAAAAAAGATTCTTCACTTACCGAAGGATTCACCTCTGGCCTCTTTGAGCCAGATCTCCTGGTTTAATTGGTTCTCAAAGTCCTTGACAGAGTTTGTGGCAAAATGAGGAAAATTTGGGCATTGTGTGCCCAAACCTCATTGTTTCATGGTTTTTAATATGAAGTTTTATTACCTAGGCATGGTTGATTAAACCACCGGCCTTGTGATTGAACTCAGTCTCCGGCCTCCTCCCCTCCCTTGAGGTAGGGCCAGCCCCTCCTTTGAAACTCTTTGGGTTCCTGTGAGTCACCTCATTAGCTTCAACACAAGTGGTTGACAAGGCCCCTTATAAATATCAGACACTCCCATCACTCAGGAAATTCCAGAGGTTTTAGGAGCTCTGTGCCAGAAATGGGAGGGAGCTGGGGCAAAGACTAAATATATTTTCTTACACCACACTGAGAGGTTAAGTAATTTGCTTAAGATCACATAATATGTGACAGTATGTCACAGAGCTGAGATTCAGAATTTTAAAAACTCGGATAGATTAATACATACTGGTAGGAATATACCCCAAAGTGCTTAAAGAGGTTAGGGCCGTGGTTGGCAAACTGCGGCTCGCGAGCCACATGCGGCTTTTTGGCCCCTTGAGTGTGGCTCTTCCTAAGCCTTAGGAGTACCCTAATTAAGTTAATAACAATGTACCTACCTATATAGTTTAAGTTTAAAAAATTAGGCTCAATCATTGTACTGTTGATATTTGGCTCTGTTGACTAATGAGTTTGCCGACCACTGGGTTAGGGGATTATATTAAAACAATTTATACCCACACAATCATCGGAAATCTAGTCTTTAATACAGAGTGGAGCAGAAATGCTACCTTATTTGACAGTCCTAAAGTTTGGAACATTATAGCTGAAGGACCGATTTTTACAGATGAGGAATTATGATCCACAGAATGATATTTGCCCAAATCATATAGTGGGTTAATGACAGAACTGAAGTTAGAACACAGTTCACCTCTTGTTTTTGTCCATCTAGTTTTTCTGGGGATCAGCTATCAGGGGTGGGCAAACTTTTTGACTCGAGGGCCACAATGGATTCTTAAACTGGACCGGAGGGCCGGAACAAAAGCATGGATGGAGTGTTTGTGTGAACTAATATAAATTCAAAGTAAACATCATTACATAAAAGGGTACGGTCTTTTTTTTTTTTTTTAAGTTTTATTCATTTCAAACGGGCCAGATCCGGCCTGCGGGCCGTAGTTTGCCCACGGCTGCTAGATGCTCTTCTGGTCTGTGTTTATGTAGATCAGATATGGGCACAGATTATACCTTCCATATCTGTTCACAATCCTGGCCCATTACCCAGTTTCTGATTCTACATAGGAATCTTCAGCCCCTCCCAGCACGGAGCATCAAATTTTGGCTTGTAGAAGGTTACCTCTTAGATGAAGGGCACAGATGGAACTCTTCTAGCTGCCTCCCTGATCTAACCTTGGCCTCCAAGAGGGGGCGAGGATGAAATTAGGGTATAATCTTTTGTCAACCCTTTCCCCAAGTTACCACAAAGATTTCTCCATTTCAGGGCTCTGTGGACTGCCCCACTCTGGAATTTGAGTATGGAGATGCAGATGGGCACGCAGCAGAGTTGTCAGGTATGAGGTAGATGGGTCTGTAGAGAGTGGAAGGTGGCCAAGAGGGAGAGGGAAGGGGCTTGTCATCTCCCTTGGCAGCTTGTCTGTTCTCAACAAGTGGCTATAGAACAAAAGCTGTTCTGCACATTCCCTCTTCTCGCCACCCTTCAGTGGTAAATATCTTTGTTCACATTTCTTTCTGTGAATTCTCCCATGACTATGGTACTCTCCAGTCTCTCATTCTGTCACTCTTTTCCGCTCACACTCTTTGTTCTCTTTTGGGCACTCTCAAATCTGTTTTCTCTCCATCTTCTCCTATTTCTCCTCTCTTTCTCTTACCATATTCACTCATATCTTTGCATGCCCCCTTCTTTCTGCCACCCTCTCCTTCTCTATTCCATTCTATCTCTCTCCTTTTCTCTTCTAGCTCCATCTTGCTGCCTTCCCTCAACACCTGCCCCTTAAATAAATCTCAGCAATGGCTGAAGAAAAGCTCTATAGACAGCTGGCCATCTGAGCAAGGCTGGGCATGTCACCTTTAGCCTCAGAGTGGAGCGGTGTGATCCCATTCTCCTTTCGGTGCTGCTTCTCTCTGGGTTTTTAGATTAGGCTAAACATGATGTCCTCACATTTTTAAGGGCCTCCATGTTACACGTGCTGTGAATTCCAGTTATTGATAAATGAGCTTTGGGTGGAGATGGTGTGAAAGTTAAATATTCCGTCACGTGGAAGTGATACTTTGAGATATGATTTTTTCAAAGAAAAGAGACAAATGTTTTTAAAGAAGTTCTTGTGAATAAGTACAGGGAATAAATTTTGAAATAGCTAAGTTTAATTACCAACAAAAAATTAGAATCCAAAATGTGTGTGTGTGTGTGTGTGTGTGTGTGTGTGTGTGTGTGTGTAAGGAGGGAGGGAGGTAGGGAGAGAAGAGACATGGTGAAATGGTCAAAGAATATGAATAGGAATTTATAGAATAGAAAACCATACAGTCAATAAATACATGAAAAGATGTTCAACTAGCCCTAGCTGGTTTGGCTCAGTGGATAGAGCGTTGACCTGTGGACTGAAGGGTCCCAGGTTTGATCCAGTCAAGGATCAAGTGGGCTTGATCCCCAGTAGGGGGCATGCAGAAGGCAGCCGATCAATGATTCTCTCTCATCATTGATGTTTCTATCTCTCCCTCTCCTTCCTTCATCTCTGAAATCAATAATAATAATTAAAAAAGATGTTCAACTACATTAGTAAATGGGGAAAAGCAAATTAAAATAATGCAATATTATTTTACATTCATCAAATTGCAAAATTTAAAAGCCTAGGGTTGGTGAGAGCGCAGAGAAATGAGTACTTTTACACACTGCTTGGCATGAGGGAGCAGAGTATAATAAAATTGGAAAGCAGTTTGGTCATATCTAGCAAAGTTGAAAACCTACACATATTATGACCCAGTGGTCTAGATGTACACTTTTTATTTATTTTTTAAAATATATTTTTATTAATTTCATAGAGGAAGAGAGAGAGAGAAAGATAGATGAGAGATAGAAACATCAATGATGAGAGAGAATCATTGATTGGCTGCCTCCTGCATGCCCCCTACTGGGGATCGGACCTGCAACCTGGGCATGTGCCCCTGACTGGAATCGAACCCAGGACCCTTCAGTCCGCAGGCCAATGCTCTATCCACTGAGCCAAACCAGCTAGGGCCTAGATGTACACTTTTTAAAAACACTTGGGCATAAGAAAACATGTACAAAGATATTTATTGCAGCCATTGTGGAAAATGTAAAACAACTTAGTAGGGGAATGGATAAACTGTAGTATATCAAATAGTCATTAAAATAGTCGATCTATATCAATATGTTTCAGTATTAATAAATATTAAAAACAATGTTGAGCGGGGAAAGAAACAATGACAAAAAATTATACATGCTTCAAACTGCATAAACATGAGTCTAAAAGATGTTTCTAGGCAGTGCAGTTGCACATTTGTTTGAGAGCAGTATCCATAAAGTGAATGGATGTGTTCATGCTGTTTTTCATATAAAAAACTATTGAAAGACACATAATAAAAAGGGTTTCTAAGAAAAAATAATTTATACAATATGATAGATACTGCTTGGATAAAAACTTTTAAAACAGAACAATATTATGTGTTTACAGGCACATACATAGGTAATAAAAGAATAAAAATAGGCATGTGAAGCATATACACCAATTTCATTATTGTGGTTACATCTAGAAAGGGAAATAAAATAGACTGGAGAGGAAGAGGGAACTTTAGATGTCTAAAGCAAATATGACAAGTGTTAATATTTGTTTAATCTGGGTAGATGATACACAGGTGTCATATGTATTCTATATTTATCTGTATATGAAAGTTCAGGATCTAAAATTTAAAAATAAAAACAAAAAAGTTTAGTACCTAAGAAACCACTTCCTTTTCTGATTGGGTTTGTGCTCTACTCTTAAATACACACACACACACACACACACACACAATCCAATAATGACTGAAGAATTTAAGATTCAGAGATGGGACTTGCTTCTGGTCACTCCAGGATTCTGGAACTCAGGACTCAAAAGCTCTGGCTCCCAGCCTGGTTCCGTTGATTGGAGCATCTTCCCATATACCAAAAGGTGGCGGAGCTTGATTTCTGGACAGGGCACGTACCCAAGTTGCCTGTTTTGATCCCTGGTTGGGACACATGCAGGAAGCAATCAATCAATCTCTCTTTCTCTCTCTCTCTCTCTTTCTCTCTCTC
>NW_005360677.1:838889-840218 GCF_000412655.1 Myotis brandtii
AGACAAGGTGTTTCTCAGCCATTAGACAACTGGCTGGAACATAAGTGAATTTCTCTTGATTTGTGATCTAACTAAATTTCCAGCAAGGGTCTCAGTTAAGGAACAGGGTTTTGAGGAAATCTGTTTTATCACCTATTGATTTCTTAATCCTCTATAAGATGAGGGTACTGGTATAATTTTCTGACGTGTGTGTGTGTGTGTGTGTGTGTGTGTGTGTGTGTGTGTGTGTGTGTGTAAGGGGAAAGAGCATTTATATTTCTTATAAGCATTTTGTATTGAGAGACTACTGTCAGCAAAGTTAGATTTTCCGGGGCCCAGGTGGCTGTGAGCAGGAACCTAAACTTCTATACCCTTCGAGGAAACTTAGCCGGGAGAGAATGAGTTGGCTCCAACCCCAAAGAGCCATCTAATGCATATTCTTCAGCCCTCACCCTGGCCTCTAAGTGTCAGGAGTTGTATTGCCCTCCTCTTTCCTAGAGACTGGGTAATCCCCGTCTGGGTTGACAAACAGAAGGGGTTGCAGCCCAAAGAAACAGGAGTGATAACATTAAGCCCTCTCAGCTCCAACCTCCTCCTGGCCCTCACCAAGTGTTGAAGCCTGCCTTCTCTGCTGTGTCAGCCAGCTGGCAGGAGGAGGACAGGTTTGATGGTTTAATCACCCAGAGACACAAGTGGCTATTTTTAACTGCTCCAAAAAGGAGGAAGCTGACTCTGGATTGAATTGGACACAGGAATGTATTGGAAGCTTTAGCTCTTTCATGCTGCCCTCTCTACTCCAGACCCCTTCAGTAAGAGGCTATTAAATGTTTGTAACTCTGTCCTGTCTTTCCTGGCACAGAATTGTATAGCTACACTGAAAACCTGGAATTCACCACTAACAGGAGGTGCTTTGAAGAAGATTTCAAGACTCAAGGTGATTCCAGACCCTTATTTTTTTTTCTTTGTGAAACCTTCACCTGATCTAGAAAAAAAACTAAAACAAAGTATGATCCTTCTTCATCCGCTTCATAACCGTATAACTTTTCTATCCCTTCTTGCATATGGGACAGAGTTTCCTATATCTCAGGAGGAGAGGCCCTGGAGTGGAAGCAAGAGAAGCCTGAACTGTGTCCCCTTCCCTGATGTAAAGGGCCAAGAGGCCAGAGGGATGGGGAGGTGGGGCTGGGCTGGTGCCCTGCTGACTGGTAGAACCCTGTGCTTAGCCTAGTCCTTAACCTTAATGTTCAACCCTTGCTTCCAACTCTGCCTCACTCTCAATAGCATACTATATACTAAAAGGCTAATATGCAAATTGTCCCCTCTGGCTGGCCGGCCGGCCAACCACCTGTG
>NW_005360677.1:840255-844501 GCF_000412655.1 Myotis brandtii
CCGCCAGCCCAGGCTGGCTGGACCCCACCCATGCACAAATTCGTGCACTGGGCCTCTAGTCTAATAATAATTTCATGTGTCCACACTGATTCTCTCAGACCTCCGTTCCCTTATTTGGTCAGTGGCAATTCAATTTTCAACTCAACAAGTGTGTGGTGAGTACCCTGTTCTGTGCCAGAGATGCAGGAGACAGGGGTGAAGGTGAATTTGCAGTGTCTTCAAAGAGATTATAGTTAGATAGCAGAAGGGAGATGTGTATATCACAAAACTAGCTCAGGCCAAGAGAAACTGGTAAGTGTCAAAAAAGAAGTAAAAAGTATCTTTAAGGATAGAACTTCTTCCTGGAGCATTTGTGGGAAAGAAGTAATTTTGTATTTGATCTGTAATGATGAACAGGAATTGCATAAGTAGGAATATAGAGGGAACACCTTGAAGAAAGACAGAAAGATAGAACAGTATAAGCTGTGTGTGGAGGATGGAGGGGATGTGCAAGAAGATGAGGCAGCAGAGTGGGTTCAGGCAAGAACTTTTTGGGTCATTTACTTTTCCCATCCCTTATATTTCCTCAGCCAAATAAGGAAAGCTTTTAAAGAGAAGAATGTCTAGGGAGCTGAGATCAGAGGTGGCTATGCTGATAGGAGCTTTTCCAGGAAGGGAAGGCAGTGGTTGACACTGGATCTATATGGCCTGTCCCCAGTACAGGGCAAGGAATGGCTGGAGTTGGAGGAAGATGCCCAGAAGGCCTATGTGATGGGACTCCTGGACCGCCTGGAGGTGGTCAGTAGAGAGCGGCGACTGAAGGTGGCCCGAGCTGTTCTCTACCTGGCCCAAGGTGAGTGACCACCTTTGCCAACTTTAGAGGGGTGGAGACTAGGGATAAAAATGGTGTTATCAGGCGTAGGATAGGGTAAGTCTTGCTGGAAAAGCAAGGTCCCTGCCTTTTAAGGACAGATCTTGTCACATGCTAGGCGGAACCTGGTGCTTATGAAGAAGATGAGATGGTAGTAGGTACTGCCCTGGATCCCTTGGAATCAACCTTTATCTTACCAGGCATATCAGGATTTCTTATGGCTTCTCTTTTCCTTAACCTGAGCTATAATCGTATCTGGAGACTAGCAAGAGTGTCAGTATGGCCAGAGCTGACAGAGCACTACCAGCTGAGCACGGAGACTTCTTTTTTCATCGGTGACCTGGCCCTGACACGGAGGGACGGCAGGGTGTGCCACAGATGCACGTATGGACCCTCTGCATTGTTTCTTGTTGGCATTTAGAAGGTTCAAGCCAAAATAGCAGCAGGAGTGGATGCTGTGAGTAATTTGGAGATGATCAGAACTCAATAAGATTGAGGAAAGTTTTCCAGAAAAGAACTGTTACCAGGTGTTGGAAAGAGAAATAAGATAGCCTAATTGGAATAGTAAAATTAACCCTGAAATTATAAATAAGAGGACTGTTGGCAGAACTGACGAGTTGAGAGCTAAAAACTATAGAAGTCATAAATGGAGAGGAAAGAGAGTGGACATGATATAAGGGGAAGGGAAGACTATAGCAAACAAATGCCCAACCATATCTATTGGGTCTGGTACTATGACCAACTCCCAGGTGCCTCTGCCTTCACCTTCTTGCCTGAGGGCTTTCTCTGCAGCACACATAGTGTGACCAGGAGTGCTGGGGAATTAATGTGCTCCCCTGGTCCAGCAGCGCTCCTCAGCGACTGACAGGAGATAGTGAGCGAACAGCCCGACGACCTCACCCTTCTTGAGTAAGATGATTTTGAGTTGTGTGTTTTATACTGTTTCCCAGAGCTTCTCCCCACCTGGGATTGAGCTCTGAGCTGCCTTCTCTTCCTTACCTCACTGCTGGTGTTTCCTGGGATCACCTAAATACAATGCTTGTGGTTGAATTTTCATCTCTGGATCTACTTCTCAGAGAACTCAAACTTAAGATCGGCCATTGATGAGCACCTTGGACCTAACTGGAGTCTGCCTTTCCTCTCCCCTGCCTCATTCTGGGAAGTTCTGGGGGGCCCTTGCCCTACACTTGTCAGCCAAATTATTGGACAGGATGTTGAAAGATGGTCCTAAAATCATGGGGCAGAGTGGAAAGAACTGGGATAGTCACCTCCCCTCCACCCCTGTGGCACTGTCTGGTCCTTTAGGCACCTTTGGGGAATGTGATTCAGAGGTCGATGTGCTACACTGGTCCAGATACAACTGCTTCCTGCTCTATCAGATGGGGACCTTCTCAGCCTTCCTGGAGCTACTCCACATGGAAATCGAGTAAGAAGCCTTAGTGGGTGGTGGTGGTGGTGGGGGGGCCTGGCTGAGACAACCCCCTTCCTGTCCTAGGCTGCTTCATGTCCTATGCTGAGTCCCTTACCATAGAGACCCCTGTGTGGAGCTGGGTCTATTCACATGTTGGTCTAAAGCTTACACTGACAGTCCCCCTCCTCTCAGCCATATTCTCTGATATTCTGTCCTCCCCCAGGTTGGGCTCATCAGCTGCTTCTGCCCCACTTACAGCTTCAATCCTGGGCTTCAGAAGCCTATCTTGGGTGTGTTGCCTTTTTATCCAACCCTTCTCAGCTCATCCTAACTCTGGAATCCATGAAGAAAGCTCTTCTGGCTGAAAACATGACCCAAGAGGGACAGGGCCAAGTTCCTATCATGTGCCCAATTCTTTCCCTCGTGGGTTGTAGCTCTAGAGGTGGCCTTATCTGCTCTTATCACTGTAGTGAACCCTCATTTTATCTCATGTCCATCACCCAGGAGTTTTAGATAGGGTGCAATCTGTTTATTATCCATCAAGTGTTGTGTAGCATCTATTTGGTGCCCAGCACAGTACTAGCCACAGTGGGGATTACAAGAGGAGGGAATATCATAGACCCTACCCTTGCCCATCTTCATGTCCTATGCTGAGGTGACAGAGGAATTCTATGGGCTCCTTTACCTTAGACCAATTTCTTTTTTTTAGAATATGTTTTTATTGATTTCAAAGAGGAAGGGAGAGGGAGAGAGAGCTAGAAACATCAACGATGCTAGAGAATCATTGATCGGCTGCCTCCTGCACGCCCCCTACTGGGAATCAAGCCCGAAACCCAGGCATGTGCCCTTGACCAGATCAAACCCCGGACCCTTCAGTCCTCAGTCCAATGCTCTATCCATTGGGCCACACCAGCTAGGGCTAGACCAATTTCTATATAGCTACATAGCCAGGGAATAGCAGGTACTCATGTTTGTGTGTATGGTCGGTGGGAACACAGTGAGTAAAGGGGCCGTATGGGTTCTCATTTTCTCCCTCCTTCCCATGGCAGCAACAGCCAGGCCTGTAGCAGTGCTGTTCGAAAACCAGCCATCTCCATTGCTGATAGCACAGAGCTCCGGTGAGTGGGGCTAGCCGTGGGATTGGAATGGGATGGTTAGCAATGGGTTACCCTTTACTCAAATTCCAGATGCACCCAGACCACTAGAAGTGGCTAATTCCACTGGGTTGGACTCCCACAGAGACCATCACTGAGGTCTCTGGCTGTAGGCTGGGAGCTGCCTCGGGCACCTCTTGTGATCCTTCTATACCCCAGGGTGCTGCTGAGTGTCCTGTACCTACTGGTGGAAAATATCCGCCTGGAGCGAGAAACAGACTCCTGTGGGTGGAGGACGGCCAGGGAGACCTTCCGCACTGAATTGAGTAAGAAGTGGCCCTAAGGAAGGGTGAGGCTGGGGCTGGTGGTGGAGGGGAAGCCTAACATCTGCCTGAGAGACAGGCAGCCTTTCCTTTTTTATTTTTATTTTTAATTAACATCCTTTTAGGACAGAGATACGGCACAGCAGGCATGAGGGCCTGCCTGAATTGCCCCTGTGTCTGAGCTCGGACCAAATGTCCTCTCTATACCATAATTCCTTTGGTTGTAAATGGGGATAGGCACCCCTCTTCCATTCTATCACGAATCCCACGTGAAAAAATGTAAGTTGGTGTCATCGGAGAGGGATAAGATATGAAAGCCGACAGGATTTTAAAATATATTCATTGATTTGGGACAGTGACTCAAAATGCATTGAGTCCTTCAGCCAGAAGTAACATCGTTATTACTGTTACTTTTAGTTTGGTATCCACCCAAGCTGTGGGAGGTGAGCCATGTTACCTCCAGGGCCTCACTTCCTGCCCTGGAGGGGCTTCCCTCTGGGGACTCCCTAAGCCTCCTTCTCAGGACCAAGTACTCAAATTTAAAATATATGTATATATATATGTGTAT
>NW_005360677.1:844602-863057 GCF_000412655.1 Myotis brandtii
ATATATATATATATATTATTGATTTCAGAGAGGAAGGGAGAGGGAGAGAGAGATAGAAACATCAATGCTGAGAGAGGATCATTGATCAGCTGCCTCCTGTGTGCCCTCCCCACTGGGGATGGAGCCTGCAACCCAGTCACGTGCCCTGACTGGGAATCGAACCATGACCTCCTGGTTCATAGGTCGACCCTCAACCACTGAGCCACGCGGTCACTGGTCAGGCGGTACTCAAATTCGTTAGGGGTGGTGAGCGTGTCCAGAATCGGGATTACTGAGCAGGTTTTCCCTTACCTCAGTCTCACTTTCTCATTTGCCTCTCTCCACACCCTCCAGGCTTCTCCATGCATAATGAGGAGCCTTTTGCCCTTCTGCTTTTCTCCATGGTTACCAAGTTCTGTAGTGGCCTGGCTCCCCACTTCCCCATAAAGAAGGTCCTGCTTCTGCTTTGGAAGGTGGTCATGGTGAGTGGCTCATTCTCCTCACTCCTAACTCATCAGATCAGCAGTGCCCTCTGCTACCTCAGGTTCTTCTATTCTGATTCTGCAGGCAGGAGCTAGGCAGAAGACTCGGGCAGCTGTTAGCCAATGGAGGGACATCTAGGCTGTCCTAGAGAAATCAGATGTTCTCCGTTAGAGCAGGTTATCCGGTTCTGTTGGACTGACAAGATTTGCCACTCTGTGAATTGGGTTATCATTGCATCTTCCCCTGATAGAACTGATGTTTTGTGGAAAGAACACTGGCTAAGAGTTGGGAAATCTGGCCTCTGCTCATACTGACAACATTGGGCCACTCTCTGTGCCTCAATTTCTCTAGCTATAAATGGGGGGTTAGTGCCTGCCCTCCATCCAGATAAACACGAAGTCCTTATAAATGTATGGTTGTGGTTTTGTTACTAATTATTCAACCTGATCCTTCATCTCTGGCTCCCACCCCACAGGACTGGTTTTATAGGGGGAACTGCCTCTTAAAGTTCCCCAACTTCAAGAGACAGTTACCCCCCGACTGCAGAGGAAATAGAGTGCCTGACTTTAGCATCTGGGTGTGTTTCTTAAAGAGGGAGATACGTTTTCCTGGGTGTTTTTTTTGGTTTTTTTGTTTTTTAGGGGAGGCCCCTCGGAGTCCCTTTCCTAATTTCTGGTGATATTTTCAACCCTGAGTCAGTAAATAATGCTTTGTCCTGGTGCCTGAGTTCCTCAGACCGGGCTAGTAACCACATTTGCCCCTTCCTGTTTTATTATTACTAATTAATTCGGGGTCTGAGGGGGATTGGAGGTGGTGGCTGTTCCTCTCCACCCATGCTTTCCTGACCTTGCTCTCTCTGACTTCCCTCCCTTCCCTTCTCTTCTCTGTCCCTTTTTTTTTTTTTTTTTTTTTACCCCTTAGTTTACCCTCGGTGGATTTGAGCATCTACAGGCTCTCAAAGTACAGAAGCGGGCAGAATTGGGCCTGCCGCCACTGGCTGAGGACAGTATCCAGGTGGTGAAGAGCATGCGTGCCGCCTCCCCTCCCTCTTACACTCTGGACCTGGGGGAGTCTCAGCTGGCACCACCACCCTCCAAGTTGCGAGGCCGCCGTGGTTCTCGAAGGGTACGCACTAAAGCAGACGGTGGGACACTCGCTGTCCAAAAATCAAGATCCTCAGCTGCTCTGGATGTGGGAGGAAAGGGCAGTAAATGACCCAGCTCATCCTGCCCCTGGTTGGCCCTGTGACCAACCTGAAACTTTGCAGTCTATACTTTAGCTTCTATCCCCCAGCCCTGACAGATGCCTGTGCTATCATGATATAACATTGTGATATCGCATTGTAGATCCAGGTCTCGCCACAGGGTCATTGACCTGGACCTCCGCACCTGCAGTTCTTTAGCACCAGAACAAGAGTTAGGTTAGGGCAGTGGTCAGCAAACTGCGGCCCCTTGAGTGTGGCTCTTCCACAAAATACCACGTGCGGGCGCACACGTACAGTGCGATTGAAACTTCGTGGCCACACTCAAGGGGCCAAAGAGCCGCATGTGGCTCGAGAGCCATAGTTTGCCGACCACTGGGTTAGGGTATAAAGACCCAAAGCACCTGAACAGGTCTCCTAGAAAATCCCTGTACCTGGATGTGTGGCACTTTCCTATTTTCTCAGCAGCAAGAAGGTTTACTCTGGGTCAACCATACGTTTGTCTGGTCCCAGAATGAAAGGCTTACATTTGGGAGACGACAGGTTAGGATTCTAGGTATAGTCTGCATCTCTGGAAGGTAGAAATGACAAGTTGCACTGAGACCAGACCATGTTCCCATGAACTCATTTGCTTGATCTGCCTGAGTTCACCAACTATCGGTGTCAGGACCAGACAGTCGCACTCAGCTATCTAGCCTATTATCTTCAGTGAGATTTTTTTAACCTTGATTTTTTTGTTTTATCAAGTAATGTTTACTCATTATAGAAAATTTGGAACAAATATAAAATGAGAAGAAAGGAGAGAAAAATCACCCACAATCTTAACAACCAGAGGCAGTAACTGTTAACTTTTTGGCCTATTTCTGTCCAATCTTTTTCTTTCTGTGACAAATTTTAAAATTCCAAACTTGCTTCCCTCTGCCTAGCAGCAAGCTTCTGTTCTCTTCTTCCTCAGTCAGCCAGCTGGTGTATGCCCACAGAAGGCAAACTAATTGAATGTTCACTTAAGCAGAGCATAATTAGGAAGGAAAGTGCTGGTGTAAAAAAAAAAAAATGGCATCAGTTCTTTCTGAAAGCTAAGTAGCTGTGACTTTGGGATTATCTGTGCTCTGTTCCCTGTCTGTTGGCTTGGTTGTCTGAGAGCTGCCTGTCCTGGGATCGGGCCTGGTGGGGACAGTAGGGTTGAGGTTGGAAAGGGATATTCTCACAAGAGCTGGGTTCTTTTACTCCATGTTTCCTGAATTCTAACAGCCTGTGGGGGAGGGGGTGGCCTCAGACAAGGATGCCCAGGGTGAGATCTCTGCATACTTTCCTTCCCCCACCCCAGCAACTCCTTACTAAGCAAGACAGCCTGGACATTTACAATGAAAGAGATCTCTTTAAGACTGAGGAACCAGCCACAGAAGAGGAAGAGGAGTCTGCTGGCGATGGAGAACGAACCTTGGACGGAGAGTTAGACCTGCTAGAACAGGACCCTCTGGTACCACCTCCACTTTCACAGGCAACCCTCTCTGCTGAGCGGGTGGCTTTTCCCAAGGGCCTACCCTGGGCCCCAAAGGTCAGGTAGGTTTGAAAGATAGGGACCCTGAACTTTGGGGTTTCTATCATTGAAGACCCAGGGTGGTGTGGTCTTTGTGTTAAAGGCACAATAAGCCGGTCTGAGAGTCAGAACTCCTAGGTTTGAAGTTCTCTCTGTTGGCTGCTCTCTTCCCCAACTGCTCCGATCCTCCAATTGGAGGGGCAGGAGCCCAGAAAGATTCTCTCTCTCAAGGTTTGCTTTTCTTCCTTTCTTTGGGGTTCATCACCGTCCCCTCAGGCAGAAGGACATTGAGCACTTCTTGGAGCTAAGCAGGAACAAGTTCATCGGATTCACTCTGGGGCAGTAAGTGACCGAATCATCAGAATGGCTATAGAGTGGTTCTTATGGGGCCAGAGTGGGTGGCTTGGAATGAGAAATTTTGCTGGGTAGTCACAATGCAACCTAGAACTATTAGGCCATGGGCAACTCCCAGTAACTACTTTGGGTTCTTTCCATGGAATTTTTTCCTTCCAGTTTCTTAAAAGAACTTTTATGCTCCTGGCCAGTGGAGGGCCTTGAGCAACAAGTCATTTCCCTCTTGGGCTTCAATTTCCTCATAAGAGTGTTGGATTACAAGGTCTCTAGGGGCCCTACCCGCTCTAATGGGCCAGGATTCTGTGAAGAAGAGACATGGTCAGAACAGATTTAGTCTTTCCCCCCATCTCCCCACCCTCATGAATCCTTCCCACTGGCCTCTACAAAACCTGAGAAGGCATTGTTATTGGTATTTCACAGTCAAAAGTGGCATTGGGCTACCTGCCACTCCCAGACAAAGTGAGTCCTCAAAAGACTATACAGAAACCCTAATTTCCAAACATTTCTGTAATTTTCTGTGTCCTAAAGCAATCACAGGGGATCTGGAAGCTGAAAGTGGCATGGTCTAGTGACTCCAGGGGGAATGAGTCATTCTTTATACTTTTGAAGCTTATCTAGTTGCCTTGCATTTCACAGGGACACAGATACCTTGGTTGGATTACCCAGGCCCATCCATGAGAGTGTGAAGACCCTAAAGCAGGTGACCAGGGTGGGCACTCAGTCTTCAGGGATAGTGAGCCATCAAGGCAAGTTGGATTAGTGGGGTCCTCGTACTGGGCAGGATTCTTCTACCAGACACATTCTGAATCTATTCTACATTTCCCTGAAGGCCTTTGGCCAAAGAGGAAGAAATCAGGTCTCTCCCTACTTACCAGTTTTCTACATTCAGATAGATGAGAAGGTTATTCATTCTTCCTCTCATTCCTTTTCCCTCCTTCTACCTTTCTCTCTCTCTTCTCATTCTTCCCTTCCTTTCCTCTCACTTCTCTCTCCCTATAAGACGACTAACTTCCAAAGGTTCAGGATTGAGTAGCAGGCTACTACTCTACATCTACAGTGTGTGAGCACAAAGACTAAGATACACAGACCTTGAATCCTCCCCTACCCCATCATCATCACTCCATGTACACGTACACATGCAGCAGAAACCTCCGGGCAGTGGTCCAGGGGCAAGGGCCTGTTCCTGGCTGGCTGAAGGTAAATGCTTAGGTATTTGCTGCTCTTCAACAAATTGGAAACATGGAACAAACAAACACTGTATATGAAGCACTTCGCTCAGTGTTAATGGTGCAAAGGTGAATAAGACGCCCGCCTTCAAGTAGTTCATGGTCTATTTGGGATGACAGATCCATAAATAGGACATTTTCCTTGTCATTGGGGAAGTTAAACAAGAGGCTGGTACACATGAGATTGAGGCCCTCAGCCCTTTGTTGATGTCTTCTCTTCCCCAGCACAAATACGTCTCCATCGCAGATGTTCAGATCAAGAATGAGGAGGAGCTGGAGAAGTGCCCCATGTCTTTGGTGAGTTAAAAGGGCCCTGCACAGGAAGGGGGCAGGGGAATATGTTTGCAGTGTTGTCACAGAGCATGTGTGCATGCTTCGGGGATCTTACTATGTGCCAGGCAAGACAAGGTCCCTAATTTCACAACATGTCAAAGTTAGAGAAAAAAGCTAAACAAATAAGGAAACAAGGCTATCAGAGAGTGGTGACATAATGAAGAAATTTTAAATAGAATTATATGACAGACTACTTTAGATTGGATAGTCAAGGTAGGTAGAACTCTCAGAAGGTGACAGTTAAGCTAAGACCATGGTCGGCAAACCGCGGCTTGTGAGCCACTTGCAGCTCTTTGGTCCCTTGAGTGTGGCTCTTCCACAAAATATGCCAAAAAGCTGGACAATGTGGAGGAAATGGACATATTCCAACAAAAATACCATCTCCCAAAAGTGAATCAGGAAGAAGCAGAAAACCTGAATAGGCCAATAACAACTGATAAAATAGAAGCAGTAATCAAAAAAACTCCCAGCAAACAAAAGCCTGGGTCCAGACAGCTTCACAGGGGAGTTTTACAAAACATTCAAAAAAGAACTAACACCTATACTCCTCAAACTATTCCAAAAAATCCAAGAGGAAGGAACACTTCCAAGCTCTTCTTATGAGGCCAGCATTATGCTAATTCCAAACCAGATAAAGAAACTACAAAGAAAGAGAATTACAGGCCAATATCCCTGATGAACATAGATGCTAAAATCATCAACAAAATATTAGCAAATATGATCCAGCAATATATTAAAAAGATCATCCACCATGACCAAGTGGGATTTATTCCAGGGATGCAGGGCTGGTACAATATTTGAAAATCAATAAACATGATACATCACATAAATAAATTGAAAGACAAAAAGCATGTGATCATATCAATAGAAGCAGAAAAAGCATTTGACAAAACCCCACACCCATTTTTGATAAAAACTCTCAGCAAAGTGGGAATAGATGTGGCATATCTCAACATGATAAAGGCCATATATGACAAACCTACAGCCAACATCACACTCAATGGGCAAAACTAAAACAATTTCCCTTAAGAACAGGAACAAGACAAGGATGTCCGCTTTCACCACTTTTATTCAACATAGTACTGGAAGTTGTAGCTACAGTGATCAGGTAAGAAGAAAACATAAAAGGCACCCAAATTGGAAAGGAGAAAGTAAAACTCTTATTATTTGCAGATAACATGATATTGTACACAGAAAACCCCAAAAACTCCACCAAAAAACTACTAGATTTAATAAATGAATTTGGCAATGTAGCAGAATACAAAATGAACACCCAAAAGTCAATGGCTTTTTTATACACCAATAATGAATTCTCAGAAAGAGAAACTAAACAAGCAATTCATTTACCATTGCAATAAAAAATTAAAATACTTAAGAATAAACTTAACCAAGGAGGTAATTGACCTGTATTCGGAAAACTGCAGGATGGTACATCTACACAATGGAATACTAAGCTGCAGTAAAAAAGAAGGAATTCTTACCATTTGCAACAGCATGGATGGAACTGGAGAGCATTATGCTAAGCACAATAAGCCAGTCAGAGAAAGATAAATATCACATAATCTCATTCATTTGTGGGATATAATGAACAACATAAACTGATGAATAAAAACAGATCCAGAGATAGAGAAGCATTGATCAGACTGTCAAACCTCAGAGGGAAGGTAAGGGAGGGTGGGGATAAGGGGGAGAGATAACCAAAGGATTTATATGCATGCATATAAGACTAACCAATGGACACAGATACCTGGGGGTGAGGGCATGGGGGGGGGGGGGCAATAGGGAGATAAGGACGCATATGTAATACCTTAATCAATAAAGAAAAAAAAGAGTAAGAAAAACATTCAGGGGGGTGGGAGGAAATCCAGGATATTGTGATACTATAAAAGCTAAGAAAAAAAATCTTTCAAAAAAGGGAGTGGCCTGGCCAGCATGGTTCAGTGGTTGAGCATCGATCTATGAACCAGGAGGTCATGGTTTGATTCCCAGTCAGGGCACATTCCCAGGTTGTGGGCTCGATCCCCAGTGTGGGGCATGCAGGAGGCAGCCGATAAATGATTCTCTCTCATCATTGATGTTTCTGTCTCTCTCTCCTCCCTTCCTTTCTGAAATCAGTAAAAGTATTTTTTTTAAAAAAAGAAGGGAGTGATCTTCTATGTCAAATGTTGCTGATAAATGGAGCACAGTAAGAACAAGGTGTCCATTGAATTTGGCAACATGAATAAAACTGATGACCTTGAAAAGAGCAACCTCCAGTGAAGTGGTGGGGCTAGAAGCCTAGTTGGTGTGTTGAAAAAGGAATGTAACAAAAGGAAGTAGACAGTTGACATATACAGCACAGAAGTTTTATTGTGAGAAGGATAATAGAACAAGTATGGGAGCTGAAGGAGGATGTGGAGTCGAGGGAAAATGTCTTATAGCTAGGTGACACTAGAGCATGTTTACATCCTAAAGAGATGATCCAGCGGGGAGGGGATACATACAGAACTACTACATTCGACAAAGGAAAAGAGTGAGATTCTAAGCACAAAAGGAGGGCTGGCCTTTCATAGGAGCACAGGTGGTTCGACCTCAATGTCAAGAAGGAAGGTGGAGACTCTGGCAGATTTGGCAAAGAGAAGATGAGGGTGTGCCTGTCCGGTTGCTTGTTTTCTCCATGAAGTATGAGGCAGGGTTAGCAACTATTGAGGGGCTGTGGGACAAGGGGGTTGATTTGAGAAAGGGGGTAAGATGTGAAATGGGCATTTTGGATAGCAGAAGGCAAGCACACAGGATTGCAGGCTTTACTGAACGTCCATTTAAGACTTTTGCTTATTTAAGCATAGCTGAGTTGTGTGGGATGAAAGGGGCTAAGTTACCTACCTTAGGTTCTCATGGCACTGACCCTTGCCCTGTAATAGACAGACCTTGGGTGAGGAAGGACTGCATTGCCCAAAGATGACAGTGGCCTTGAGTACCCTCTCGAGCACTGGAGGTCTGTCTCCATACTCCGACAAAGGGCTTAGGTGGGGTCATCAAAAGGACAAAGAGTTGTGCATGAGGGGGCTGGTCAGAAAGGAGAAAGGGATGTTGTAGGGGCTAATAGAGAAGTAAAAATAGTTTACACCTAAAAGCTTATCAGCCAATAGTCCTTCCTGCTTCTCCAGGCCATAGGTTACCCATCTGTCTTATTAACCCTCTCTATTGAGTCACCTGCCTTTCCTTTCTGGCTTCAGAGCATTTTAGTGCTCTCAGGTGGCCTCATTGACACCCTGGGAAGTGGCTCTGTGTAGGCTGTCTGTTCCCAGTGTCCCGGGCATACCTGCAGCCTGAATTAAGTCCCCATGTGTTCAGCAAAGCAGTGGTCTGAGCCGTCTCCTAGTTGGGAGTTTTGACTCCTGATCCAGCTGGGACATGGAAAAAAGAATTTGGATCGACTCCAGATAATGTGAAAACCAGAATCATCGCTTGTTAGGGCTGGAAGAGACCTCAGCGGTCATCCAGACCAGCCCACTGATCTATAGAAGAGGAAATTAGGACCCAGATAGGGAAAGTAACTTACCCAAGGTCATATAAGGAAACATTAACACAGCGAGGGTAGAACCTAGGACTCCCAGCTCAGTGCTCTTTGCATGCCACACTTCACATAGCCTTTGGTCAACTGGAAAATGGCCTGGGTAACTGTGTGTTTCCTGCCGTAGGGGGAAGAGGTAGTGCCAGAGACGCCATGTGAAATCCTCTACCAGGGCATGCTGTATAGCCTCCCCCAGTACATGGTAAGAGGTGGTGGGGTAAGGACATAGTAAGAAGTTGCCCTTCGTTGCTTCAAGGAACAGACAGCTGAGAGTCATTTCAAGCTGAGATGTCCATCATTTCAGCTTGTTTCCTGAGCTTTCACTCCTCAGTCGAGGCTTTCTCTAACACATTAGAATTCTGAGCTTTCCTCGGGGCTCCTGCAAGAGGAAGGAGGACTTGGCGGTACTCCCTAGTCCTTTTGGAGGGATGGAGATCAAGATGGGATCTGTGCAGGGTGTATTGGGGGCCCTCGTCCCTCTGAGGTCTGCTATGGTCTGTCATGTTCTAGATAGCCTCAGGCTAAGAATGGTGAGGATGCTGATGGTCAGGGTTAGAGGAAGGAAAGGGTAGAGGACGTGAAATCTTGCTTATGCCTCCCACTTTATTTCTAGGCTTTGTCCCTCTCACTTTGCCTTTCCCATCTTCCTCTCTGGAAAGAGCAGTCTTGAAGCACAGCAGCCTGTCAGCTCCCTTCTGGCTCCTGACTCTCACAGGCAGGCCTCTCAGGACTGGACACCTGATTGCCCCTCTGGAGGCTGGGGCGATCTGGTCATTGAGGGAAGGACTTAGAGGAAGACTTTAAAACACTTCCAATAGGACTGTTGAGGCATTGAGAAATAGCCTTGTTGCATGGGATGGATTCCTCATTTTCTACTTTCCAGATTGCTCTGCTTAAGATTCTGCTGGCTGCAGCTCCCACCTCCAAGGCTAAGACAGACTCTATCAATATTCTGGCAGATGTCCTGCCTGAGGAGATGCCGTGAGTGCTTCAACTGTGGCGGCGGCTGAATACTAGCTGTCTTGTCCGCGAGGTCTCTCTAGTCCCCACCCCACCTGGTTAACAGGGATTATCTCCAAAGAGATCTCCCTTCCCCCAGCAGTAGCCCCTTTCCACCGCAGTGCTCTCTGCTGTGCTCCTTTTAGCTCAGAATTGAGGGGCTGGAGGGCAGTATGCGTGCCAGCGACTGGCTGCACAGGTATGTGGGTGGACATTGCCAAGGGATGAGCTTGACAAAGGAGAGAGAGAAACAGAGTCCAGAGGAGCTTTTCTCCAGACAGGCTTATCAGCAGGAACTCGGGAGGTTTCCCTAGCACAGAAACTCAGGTTTCCTAAGCTCTGGCTCTCCTGTGTACATTGTATCCGATCCAAATATGTACTGTGTAGAAGCTCTCTCCAGCCACCCTCGAGATTGACCCCTCCTGTCCCTATTGTAGTGTCACTGTTCTCCAGAGCATGAAGCTGGGCATTGATGTGAACAGGCACAAGGAGATCATTGTAAAGAGTATTTCTGCCCTGCTCCTGCTGCTCCTCAAGCACTTCAAACTGAACCACATCTACCAGGTGAGCAGCTAGGAGCGCTTCTCCACGGGTCTTCGTGTTCACTAGGCCCTGTCTCCTAAAGAAGGGACACTAGGGCCCTTGCAATCCAGCTGAGTATCTTTCAGCCTTTTCTTTGTCTCACTCAGGGAATCAAAATGCCTGTTGTACAAGCTTGGGGTGGAGATATGGTGTGGGATGTGGGGAACTGTTCTAGAAAGGTGCTGATGTCTATGTCCTTTGAACATGATCTGAGGGTTGTGGGTAGGAATCTCTGCCCAGCCAGCTTTAAAACAATGGGTGATAGGATTCAAGCATTCTACAAAAATGGGGGGGGAGGGAGCATGTTGAGAATGGTTTTCTATATGCGAAGCACCTTTCTAACATTTGAGATCTAATTCTGAATAAGGCATGTTTCTGGCTCTTAAGGGCGTAGAGGTCTTGTAAAGGATACAGATACATAAAGATCCAATCGTAGAGTGATAAGTACAGTTAAGCATTGGCTGATAGGGAAATACCTAATCCAGCCTGAGGTGAAGTGACTTCAACCCGAGTCCTAAAGAGAGATTAGCTGCAATGTGGGAGTTGTCAGGGAAAGAGGACAGGAAGCACTTCAAGCAGAAAAGCTAATTTGTGAAAGTCCGTAAGGCTGGAGAGGACAACAGGGAGGACATAACACATGTGATAGCGCACAATTATTAAGTACCTATAATGGGCCGGGCACTCTGTTAAGCTTGTGTGGGATCTCATTTAATTTTCTCAGCCCTATGCGGTAGGTCTTACTTTATGCCATTTTATAGAGGAGGAAACCAAAGCTAGGAAAGGTTAACCTGTTTCCTCATAAACGCATTGTTTGCCGTGCTGAGGAGTTTAGACTTGATTCTTCTGTAAGCATACATTGCCATAAGCAAGGTATAGGGGAAGATGGAAGCAGTAATGGATGCTCGCTGTGGTGAGACCATGGGGGAGAGGAGGCATCTCATTCCTGCACAGAGGCTCTGCTCTGTTTTCCTCCTGTGAAGTCAAAACCAAGCTTGCTGGTGGAAGAGCAGGTCCTTAAAGTGCAGGGGAGGCCCTGCAGGGTCTGTGTCCATGGCAGGTTTGACTATTTTAGTACATTCTGGGACATCTGTAGGTTTGTTAGCGTGTCCTGGGTGCTCACACGTCTGCTCATGTTTGCTGAGCAGCAGCAGGGCTGGGAGGAGTTGGGCCTGGTGGGAGATAGTGGTCCTAGTAGAAAGGACAGAGAACTGAGGATGTCTGTTTCTGTTTGCTTCTCTTGGTGGCAGTAGGTGGATCAACAGCCAGACAGGTGGGTGGCTTGATGGGTCTTGCCAGTGTGTGTCAGTGGCAATGAATCCTGACAAGGCTACAGACATATCTAAAACTGAAAAAAGTTTTCCATCACTTGATAGAGAGTATGTATCGTCTCCTCCATCTGGGGCTTTGGGGAAAAAACCCTGGGTCAGCTGCCAGGGGGGAAAGATTTGAGCAAAAGAGAGAAATGGGCAGCACCAGCTGACGCCTCCCCTGTAACCACACATTTAGGGGCAGAGGGCAGCTTAGCTTGCTACCAAGGCTACTTTTTGGTAATCAGGAAGAAGTAGAGGATTTAAAACAGCACAATTTTCTGCCTTTTCAACCCAGTTTCTGCACTGTCCTAGCAGTCTAGGTTCTGGATCTGGAGAAAATTGTGCCTGGTGCTCCTCAGTGTATCTTGGGCAAAATCCAGATGGCATAACTTCACGACACTGCCTCCACTAAGTCTTCCTGGACACAAACCCCATCCAGATTCAGGAGAGCCAAGTGGAGCCCCTGTGCTGTGGTGTTACGCTCATCAAAGAGATCCTCGACTTATTCTCAGTGCAGTACCTGTTGACTGGAGGGCTCTTGATTCCTTCATTAAAATATGATATTCTAAGTACAGGGAACCATACAGACTGGCATGGAGCCCACATTCCAGTGGCCCATTTGGTTATGTGTTGTCTCCATGCTGGCTGAGTGATGCCAGCAGCTGCTGGGGGTGAGTTGCACCTGTCCTTGCTGTATCAATCACAGTTGAAACACTATGAGCCAGAGCTTTGGTGTGGAAGACAACTCCCTCGGGGTTGCCTTCCTTTCCTGTTGAGCTTAAGAGAAAATCTCACAGCAGTTCTGTTGATCTGTAATAGGGCTTTCTCTCCGGTTTATGTTTTGTGCTTTTGGTCAGGAGTTTGCAACCTATATAACACTACCGATTGTCCCCCTCCAGGTAGGATGGGCGAGCTGGAGACGATTCTTCCCCTTCCCAGGCAGAAAGACTGATAACACAAGCGGCCAGTGGATATCTTTAGGGATGGATGTTAGATTTAGATTTGCCTGTTTTTCATACAGATCTTCTATTCTCCCCCAAATAAGCAGCCCTTTCCACTTTGATCTTTTAATTCAGTTTGAATATGTATCACAACATTTGGTATTTGCCAACTGCATTCCATTGATCCTGAAATTCTTCAATCAAAATATTTTGTCCTACATCACTGCTAAAAACAGGTATGGACTCTGGACACTTTTATTTCAAAAGGGCTAGTTTGGGATGATTGAGAAAAATTACATTATTTCTGAGCCTGTCAGTTTTGCTGTCCCAAGTTCTATTTTAGAGCGATTACTATTTAATTTCCTTGAAGTGTTAGCTGCTGGGTATATGATTTGGCCTCGTCACAAAGATATTTATATTTTTAAAATTTTAAAAACTGAAAAATGTCATGACTCAAAGTAATAAAATTACAACGATAAAATTTCAGCTTTATGGCTTGTCTGGCCAGCCCCGATCTTAGTATAAATCATAAGTTGGGTTAGTTACACTACTTTGTAAACTGTAAAGTGTTATAGAGAATTTATAACTGAAAAATAATAGATAGATCAATTTGTAGTTTTCAAAATTACACTATTTCTCTATCCATTATTTTATTTAATCTCCAAAGCAGTCCTAAGTGATATTACAACAAGTTTTATTTCTCATTTTACCAATTAGGAAACAACTTAGGTTAATTGACTTGCTCAAGATTAACATGCTAGTGAGACTTGTTAAGTAAGCAGCAAAGATAGGATCAAAACACAAATTGCTTTCTGATCACAATTGTGAATACAAATTGCTTTCCACTCCTCCAGCCAAGTGGGGACATGGCAGAAAGGGAAGGTCACAGAACAGATCCTTGTTCCTTACTTGGCTGTTTCCATGAGAACTGGAAGCCTATGAATCAGGAGTCTACCAGAAGTGCTTTAATAGAGGCAAAGTTTCTAAAGTAGAAGCGGATTACTCGGAGTGAGTGGAGAGGGGCTAGGAGATGTTGCCTCACCAGTATGTCAGCACTGCCTGAGATTCCTCCAGGGAGAGGCAGCTTACTTATATGTAGTTTCTCACACACACACACACACACACACACACACACACACACGGAACCTGAAGTCATGAGACCTCGATTCCTGGCCTGGATCTGCCATTTGCTAGCTATGTAATCTCAAGTAAGACACTTTGTTTCTCTGAGCCACAGTATTTCCATCTTTAAAATGAAAACAAAACCTCTTCTGACTGAATCATAGAGCTTTTATAAGCATTAGTTAAGATAAATATATATGAGAGTGATTTAAATACTTTTCCTGTTTGAAGGAAGCATTTGAGAATTCATGGGTTTTTTGGTTTTGTTTTTTTTCTAACTACAGGAGATTTATGCACTGGCCACCTTAAAAATAACACTAAGCCCTAGCTGATTTGGCTCAGTGGATAGAGCATTGGCCTGCAGACTGAAAGGTCCCAGGTTCGATTCCAGTCAAGGGCATGTACCTCAGTTGCAGGCTCAGTCCTCAGCCCTGGTTGGGGCGTGTGCAGGAGGCAACTAATCAATGTGTCTCTCTCACATCGATGTTTCTCTCTGTCTCTCCCCCTCCCTTCCACTCTCTATAAAAGTCAATGGAAAAATTTTCTTTGATGAGGATTAACAAAAAATAAAACTAACACTAAGACTTGCTAGTTGAATTACCAGGGAAAATGGAAGTGTAGGTTGGGCGAGGTAAGGGCCACAGCTTCATGAAGGCACCTCTGTGTATCAGTCAACCTTTTTAGTTCTAAGTAACTAAAACCAGCTAGACCTGGTTCATGCATAGTAGTAATTTGTTAGGAGGAAATGTGAGGTATATCATCTTGAGGCTCCTAGGACAGGGATGCAGCTCTGAGCCTCAGGGTTGGTCTGTAGGGAGCCCAGGCAGTCCTCCACCTCTGTCTATGGACACCAAGCCTCTGTACTCCACTCCAGTGTCTTCTCTCACTTGCAAATAGTAGTGTCTGTTTCCCAGGCCACTCTGTGAAATATGCCTGCATGAGCTCAACATGTCCTGCCCCATGCCACTCAGACTGAATTGGCTCTCAATCCTTGTTCCACATTCCCAGGGTTAGAGGTCTGTCCCTGGCTCAATCAATTATGGCTGGGAAGTTGGGTTCAGGAGCTAAATGCACTCCTGGGCCTAGAAGAGGAGGGGCAAACAAACCAATATGTGTCCATCGAGATCATTTGGAGTTGAAAGAGCCAGACTATGCCATTTGCTAAGGTTGGCCTGGATAAGATGGTCCTCCTGTTTACCACCCACAGTATATTTCACTGGTGCATAATCCCTGAGAAACTTGGAGCACCCACAGCTCATTATTGCACAGTTTCCTTATGGCTCTTACAACCTAGATAATGTAGAAACTTGTAACTGTCTTTTATTCCCCCTTAGGCTAGAATTCAGTTCACTGAGATGAGAATAAATCCATTTTTGATTTCCCGCCCCCATTTCCTGGTCCCCAGCACCTACTTTGCCATGGGGCTTTGTCAGTGGGAGGTGGGTAGCTGAGTTTTTCCTAAAGGAGCAGCAGAGAACTGGCAACCCTGGGAGGATCTAGTAGAGTGAATTAAGATGATGAGCAACATAGTAGAGAGAGCCATTGGCCTCTCCTCTCCTCCCTTTGTTCCCTTGGTTATCTTTGTGTGTTTCTTGGACAAAGGTAAACATTTCTAGTGGAATAAATTGTTGCCTTTTGTTTGGATAGAGTTTGACTTTCGAAATAGAGAGACAGGTCCAAGGAACCCCATAGTCTTCTTATTTCCAACTGCATTAGTTCAGATAGATTGGTGGTTTTTAAATTTTGTTTTGTTTTGTTTTTGTTAATCCTTACCTGAAGATATTTTTTCTATTGATTTTTAGAGAGAGTGGAAGAGAGAAAAGGAGGGAGGCAGAGAAAGAGACATTGATGTGAGAGAGACACATCAATTGGTTTCCATCCCTCATGCGCCCTAACTGGGGCTGGGGATCGAACCTGCAACCCAGGTACGTGCCCTTGACCGTGACCCTTTGGTCCCCAGGGCAACACTCTTGAGCAACCACTGAGCAACACAGGCCAGGGCAAGATTGGTGTTTAAAACCTCATGGACTGTCCCAACCAGGAGAAGCATTAGAGATTAACTAATCTCAATTCTGCATTGTACCCATGAAGAAGGGAAAAGAGGAAAGAAAGGTCATTTTAAGTGACTGTATTCCTGTCATCATGTGGTGCCTTATTTTTCCTGCTTCCCTGGGCTACCCACAGAGCCTCCAGCTCCCTTGGAGGCAGATGCTATTACCATTCTTGAGCTACTAGACTGGCCCTGCTGTAGGTTGCTGCCTCTGTCTCAAGCTTCCTGTAGGGGTAGCTCAGGTGATCATTCCCGAGAGCTCCTGGCTTTCAGAAAGACACAGAAGTCTGCATTGCGTCCTCACATCCACAGTTTGTTAAGTGCAATAAGTTTTAGCAGCATCTCTGGGAGCACAGTTATATTCACACATATACACAAGCATATACTTAAATACAGAAACTCAACTGCAGACAAGTTTACATATTCCTTTAAAGAAGGAAGGAGAAAGGTGGCTGTACAGGGCTCTCTTTCTGCTCTCTTTTGCCTTTGCCAGATGGGGGCCAGCCTGAAAGAACTCTGTTAGTTCCTCTAGAGCTGGAGTTGCCTGGCACCAAAGCCCTCGGTTTCAGCCAAGGTCTCTAAGCAATTTGGGAAATAGATAGGGCCTGCTGGAGAGAACTAACCCCTGCCCTTTAACATACAGCTGTTTCCTGCCGTTGCCATTTACCTAAAGCCTGTCCTTATCTCTGCATCTTGCAGCATCTCGGTCCTGGATTACCCTTGCTGTACCATCCAGGATTTGCCAGAACTTACTACAGAGAGTCTGGTAAGCAGATGCGGATTCGGTAGCCTTTGAAAATGCCAAGTAGCAGAGGCTGGCACTTGTTCTTCCATTGCTTCTCTGCCTCCATAATGCCCTGGTTTGGGAGTCTCAGATTAACAAAGGCCTATTGGCAATAGCACAGAGCCAGTAGGGGTTTAGAGCTGCTGACCCAGTTGAGAACAGTTTGGAAAAGCTGTGCATAGCATTTTGTCAAGAAAAGGGTCAGTGAAAAACACTAAGGAGGAGAGGACATTTAGGAAGATAATTAGACTGAATTGAATGTGAACATCTGCGCAGAATGGCAGGAGAATCTCATCTGGTCATCCCAAATAATTATCTGCCTTTCTGCTGTGCCACAGGCTATGCACTTTTCATTTCCATTCGGGTTATAAAACCCAGGAGTGGTACTTCGGAAAATACCAAAATGCCTACGTCTCTCTGAGGCAAAAGTCAATATAGCCACAGAAGGATGATCCAGAAAATTCTTCATCCTGGAAACGGCTCTAGGCAAGTCAGAAAAGTCCCTCAGAGTTATTCTTTTTAAAAATATATATATATTGCCCTAACCAGTTTGGCTCAGTGGATAGAGCATCGGCCTGCAGACTAAAGGGTCCCAGGTTCGATTCCAGTCAAGGGCATGTACCTTGGTTGCAGGCACAACCCTGGTGGGGAGTGTGCAGGAGGCAGCTGATCGATGTATCTCTCTCATCAATGTTTCTAACTCTATATATTTTAATTGATTTTTAGAGAGAAAGTAAGGGAGAAGGAGAGAGAGAGGAACATTGATGTGGGAGTGTAACATCGATAGGCTGCCTCTTGCATGCCCCCTAGTAGGGATGGAGGCCACAACCTGGACATGTGCCCTGACTGGGAATCGAACCAGGGACATTTTGGTGCATGGGATGATACCCAACCAACTGAGCCAATCTGGCCAAGGCCCTCATAGTTATTAATTGCATGAAACTGACTGATGAATAGCACATTGAAGACCAAGTGTCTGTCTCATCATGTATTGCCACAGCTCATTAGGTATTCCTCAGTCACTACCCTCACCCCGTTGCATTGTAATTTATATCAGTTTCTCTATTTGACTGAAAAGTCCTTGAAGTAAAACATAGTATCTATTCATCATTTTTATTTTATTTATTTATTTATTTATCTACCATTTTAAAAGCTCTTTCATGCAAACAAACAGGATTGCATTTAAGGGGTGATTAAAATGGAATGGGGTATGTGGTACTTGTCTAAATGTAATCTAACAACGCTATTCATTTAGTAAGGAGTCTAATTACTAGCTCTATAATCACACTACTCAAGAAAACTGTTATAGTGCATCATCATTTTTATATCACCAGAGTTTAGCACCATGTTTGGTATACAGAAGGAGCTCAATAAGTGCTGAGTGGCCAGATGACAGCACCCATGTGTGCCACAACCCCAACTTTAATACTTGCAAAATGTTGCATCAAAAAAGTCTATTATGGAATTTTATGGAGGTCCGAGCAAGATGGCGGCATAGGTAAACACCGGAGACTGCTGCCGCAAACAACCACTTCAAAAATACAACTAAAAGACGGAACGGACATCACCCAGAACCACAGGAAGGCTGGCTGAGGAGAGACTCTTCAACTAGAAGGAAAGACAACAGCATACCGAGGCTCAGAGGAGGCGCAGTGTGGAAAATATAAAGGTGCGGAGGTGCGCGCGCAAAGCGGGCTGGTGGCTGAGGGCGCGGTTGTCGTTTTCAATCAGGAGGGAGTCTCAGACTCTGAGCTCCAGATCCGGGCGAGTCTCTAGGGACTCAGACTGAAACGGGAGAAGCGGGATTGTCTGGCATCAGTTGGAACAGTGAGGGCAGCTTTCTCTCCGAGGTTTGCAGCGTTTCCTGGGGAGGGAGTCTCCTCTGAGCTCCAGATCCGGGCGAGTCTCTAGGGACTCAGACTGAAACGGGAGAAGCGGGATTGTCTGGCATCAGTTGGAAGAACGAGGGCAGCTTTCTCTCCGAGGTTTGCAGCGGTT
>NW_005360677.1:864508-869178 GCF_000412655.1 Myotis brandtii
ATCAGTGATTCTCTCTCATCATTGATGTTTCTCTCTCTCTCCCTTTCTCTCTGAAATCAATAAAAATACATATATTTTAAAGTCTATTATGTAAAAACAGAATGATACCTTCTGTGGTACAGGTTTTATAGAGCCATAGGATTTTTGGCTGGAGGGGACATGAGAGCTATTTGGCCTAAACCTCTATTTCAAAGATGAGAAATGTCCATTGAACAAAATGCCTTTTCATGGTTCATGCTTTATTCATGACAGACCCTGAATTAGAGAAAGACCCATGTCCTGAGACACCAAGTCTAGCACCCTTTTTAGCACCAGGGCAGAACTGCTGTCTTACTTAGATGTGGTCTCAGCAGCCAAGAGGAGCTCCTTACCCTTGCAGAGAGAGGTCATAAGTGTCTAACCCTGTTTATGTTCATCATATTAGTCAATCTTTAAAACAACTATGAGGTTGGTATTACTGTTTTATGGATAGAGAAGTAAGTAACTGCCAAAATTTTACAGTTGAATGTAGCAGAGCAAGGGTGGAGACCTACATCCCTGCCATTCAAAGTTGGAATGAGAAACAAGTGGCACATGGATAGTATTCAAATTCTATTAGTAGGGTATTTGAAAATAGTTAGCTTTTATGACCTAAATCTATTTCTTTTTTTTAATGGATATGAGAGAGAAACACTGATCGGTTGTGTCCAATACATGCCCCCACCAGGGATTAAACCCGCAACCCAGGCATGTGCCCTGACCGGAATCAAACCCGCCACCTTCTGGTGTACGGTACAATGTTCCAAACAACTGAGCCACACCTGCCAGGGCCTGACTCTGTTTCTTGGTACAATGTGTTCTCTGTATCTCTTCAGAATGACCTTTTAGGATATAAGCATAAAATTACTTAGCTAATTGTAATGCTTCTGAGAAGACTTTATTTTTATGCAAGAGTGGGTGAAAGCATTGTCTAGTCTTAATAAAATACAAATTCATGGTCGGTATTTCATCTCCTTTCTATGAAGCAACAGTGGCACCTGGTGGTCTCATTTGGTAACCACAGTTTGTTTTGTATTGTTTGTGTGAACTTATGTAAACAGCCTTAAGTAACTAGCAAGTTTACTCCACATAGGTGCTCAATATAATGGTTTATTTGTCTAAACTGATGGCTTCTGTACTCAGAAAAGACTAATATTTATATGAGTAAGATTTATCTCTTTTTCAGGTTCAATTAATTAATTATAAACAGAAAATGTACTGTTTTTTTAAGTGTATAGGATAGTCTTTAAATAACATTTAAAGTTTTTCTCTGATTAAGCCCTCAACCGAGGTATATGCCCTTGACCAGAATCGAACCCAGGACACTTCAGTCCGCAGGCTGAAGCTCTATTCACTGAGCTAAACCAGCTAGGGCTAAGTAATGTGTTGGTTTTTTTTAATTTGATTTTAGAGAGAGAGGAAGGGAAAGGGAGAGAGAATAAACCAGCTAGGGCTAAGTAATGTTTTTTTAAATTTGATTTTAGAGAGAGAGGAAGGGAAAGGGAAAGAGAAAAAGAAACATTGATCAATTGCCTCCTGCATGTCCCCTACTGGGGATCAAACTCACAGCCCAGACTTGATCCCTGACCAGGAATGGAACCAGGGACCTTTGGGTGCATAGAACAATGCTCAACCATTGAGCCACACTGGCCAGGATTCCCTAAAACTTTTTTTTATTATTAAATCTTTATTGTTGAAAGTATTACATATTCTCCCCCCCCCCATTGACCCTTCCCTGAAACTTTTTGATCCGTAGTCTTATGTATATTAACCTAATACACTCAAAAATCTTGGATGTTCAGTCCACATTACATTTGCTTGCTTCAAATCTATTTGGGAGAGGAGGGCTAATTTCCCGTTCACCAGACAGCAGTTCACGTCTATACATCTACTCCTACGTTATGTTATCACTTTGTAGACGTGAGGAATTTCCAAGATGTTAGTTTGGCCACCATGCGTACTCATTGATTTATATAGCTTCTGCCACCAGTATATATTTATAGGCCTCCAAATCCGTAAGGACTCTATTTTTGTCCCTGAATGATGTTTCTATGAGTATATACCTGTTTCTAATCTGACATCCATCTGTTACTTCTTGTTATCAAGAAACATACAAGAGAAACACCTGGTTAGAATTAACCATCTGCCATTTTTTCTTCCGTGCTGGAGAATTAAGCAATTTGCTGCAATATGGTTTGATAAAGGAGGGTGGGGTTGATTTAAAAAATCCAGCCACAATGAATACCAGACCCATCCACCATAGTTTGAAATCTACCAGAATAACTCCTGGCAGTTACAAACATAGCTTATGTAAGTGCAAAGTGTATGGGGTAGAAAGCATCTCTTCTCTGATCCTAAATTAGAAAGCTACACAAGAAAGCTTGCTTGAATGAAGTTCCTATGTTCGTGTGTCATGTTTCTAACCAGATAAAAGATATTACATGTTTTGGCCTCAGTGTGTGAAAAGCAGGATAGTGAGGAGGTAGCATTTTATATGGAAGGCCTCATCTAAATTGACCAACAGCGACTTCAGGCATCTATGGAAATAAAAGTCTTATGGGTGTGGAGATTATGACGGGCATGCCTTATTACAGGAAGCTGGAGACAACAACCAGTTCTGCTGGAGGAACCTCTTTTCCTGCATCAACCTTCTGAGGCTGCTCAATAAACTGACCAAATGGAAGCATTCCAGAACCATGGTGAGTGGGACTTTTGATCATGGAGGTGTCCATCTCACTGAGTTTTTAAAATCTTCAGTTAATTTGTATGGACTTCCTGCTTTGTAAGCTCTATAGACACACACTGAATGCTATGTAAGATTTAGCCCCTCCTGCCCAGCCAGTGTGGCTCAGTGGTTGAGTGTCGACCTACATGCCTGGGTTTGTAGGCCCTATCCCCAGGGGATGTGCAGGAGGCAGCCGATCAATGATCCTCTCTCATCACTGATGTTTCCATCTCTCCCTCCCTCTCCCTTCTCTGAACTCAATAAAAATATATTTTGAAAAAATTTAGCCCCTTCTAATTCTGGGCATTTATTCTATATGAGAGAAATATTTACATTGCTTTTTAGAGAGCTGGATGTGGATCTTCCCTCAGGGCCCCTCTGGTAGGGAAGTTAGCATTGTTATTTGAGCTATATTCACAAATCCCAAACGATGCAGCTCTATGGCTATTCATTGCAGCATTGTTTGTAATTATGAAAGATGGAAACAACCTAAATGCTCATTAATACGGGACCAACTGGTTAAATAACTTATGGTGTATCCTTATAATACAATCTTATACAACAATGAAAAAGAATGAGGCAGTTTTATACTGATATCAGAAACTTTTAATTGTGAAATATAAATGGAGTGACCTCCTTGAAGACTAAATCTAAGTGGAGCCTGGACCATAAATTTCCAAAAGCTCCCCCGTGTAATCTCAGGTCGGCCAGGTTTAGCTTAATTTGTCTATGAGTTGGGAACGCCAAGTAACGTTATATTTTTATTTGTCTTTCTTCACTCTCATCCCTCTTTAAATGAGCAGATGCTGGTGGTGTTTAAATCTGCTCCAATCTTAAAGCGGGCCCTCAAGGTCAAACAGGCCATGCTGCAACTTTATGTCCTGAAGCTGCTAAAAATACAGACCAAGTACCTGGGGCGCCAGTGGAGGAAAAGCAACATGAAAACCATGTCAGCCATTTACCAGAAAGTGCGCCACCGTATGAATGATGACTGGGCTTACGGGAATGGTGAGTGCTCTCAGAGCTCTCGACATCCAGGAGTTGCCTGGTGTTGAAACAGAGCTAAAGAAACATTTACTCTACTCTCGTGGCATGAATTGTTACATATTTTGCATAAGAAAATATGTGATTATAGGTTAGGTGCTGATATAACAAACTTTAAGGCACTGCTCCAGTCCAGCATGTACCCCATCCTATGAAAATCCATTTTATTAAATAGTTAAAATGAGAGATAATTACCCCCTTGAAAAACATTCCTTTATTCTTTTAATATATTTTTAATGATTTCAGAGAGGAAGGGAGAGGGAGAGAGAGAGATGGAAACATCAATGATGAGAGAGAATCATTGATTGGCTGCCTCCTGCACACCCCCTACTGGGGATCGAGCCTGCAACCCGGGCATGTGCCCTGAACCAGAATCAAACCTGGGACCCTCCAGTCTGGAGGCCGACGCTCTATCCACTGAGCCAAACTAGCTAGGGCCAAAACATTCCTTTAAATGACAGGTTTCTCTGAGAGATTTTTTTCCCCTTTATTTTATTTTATTATTTTTTTCCTTTCTGAGAGATTTTTAAAATTAAAATAACCTTTTGTTATTACAAAGCAGTTAGAAAATACAAGTAAGCAAACTTTTAAAATATAGATATATTTTTATTGATTTTAGAGAGAGGAAGGGAGAGGGCCGGGGGGGGAGAGAGAGGGAGGGAGGGAGAGAGAGAAACATCAATGTGAGATAGAAACATCAATCGGTTGCACACACCCTGACTGGGGATCAGACCTGTAGCCTAGGGATGTGTCCTGACCAGGAATCAACCCTGGTGTATGGGATATGCTTCAAACAACTGAGTTACTTGGCCAGGGCACATTTTTTGATATTACTATATTTAGCCCATATTTGTACCACCCAAAGATTGCCATTGATAACATC
>NW_005360677.1:869252-870536 GCF_000412655.1 Myotis brandtii
AAAGCAAATTGTACTTGCTTTTTTTTTTTTAGCATAAATACATTTATTTTCTAACCAAAGGGTTGATCCTAATTAAACCAGCACTCGGAAATAGTTGTACGCAAAATGTTTGCGATAAAGGTAACTGAACACAGTGATGAAAAACAAAACAGCCTGGAGAGATTTGCTCCTTGAACTGAGCTTGTTTATCTTCACAGCTAGTTCTTGTCCAGAAGGATGATGGAATTTTTACTCTACTTTTTCATAGGTCTGAGTACAGGTGACACTGTTTAAGACACATTCCACCACTAATTTCCTGCCTTCCAATCTTCTCATTATTGTACTTTTCTTCCCATTCCATTCCTGATGTTGAACCAATGACGGATTTTGGAGAGAAAGAGAGAGAAACATTGATATGTTCCACTTATTTATGCATTCCTTGGTTGGTTCTTGTATATGCCCTGACTGCGATTGAACCCGCAACTTTGGTGGATTGGGATGACAACAATGTGCCATTTATAAAGTTGCAGACGGTCTGAGTTTTTCCACCATAAGCTGTAGTTTCTTCAAACTTCTCTCCCAGGTTACCTGAGAACTGTCGTTTTCAATGTGCTCTCAGTTCTTATTAAGGTTTTTGCCACCAGAAGTGATGACATAGTCTGGTTTGGCCATGGCACCCACTTTCCGCAGAGCCATTCCCACTCCTAGTTCCTTCAGGTGCTCCTGGAAGCCGTAGCTCTCCACTAAGCACCGTCTTCCTAGCAGCTGCTGAATGGTGGCCATGTGAGTGCAGGAGACGTGTGGCCAGCCTGAGCCGAGAAGAGTTTGATGCCAGGAACATGGCCTGTACCTGCTATTTTATCATCTCTTATGTTTATCCTCACCTCAGGATATTTTTTTTTCATTGATTTTTTTTTTTTTAGAAGGGAAAAAGAGAAACATCGTTGTGAGAGAGCCACATTGGTTGCCTCCCGCACACACCCCAACTGGCCCATAATGGAATCTGCAAGCCAGGTACGTGTCCTTGACTAGGAATCGAACCTGAGACTCTACTGTCCGCAGGCCTACGCTCTAACCACAGAGCCATACCAGCCAAGGCTATACTCTCTTTTTAATTAGCATTATCTCCACCTTTCCATATCACTACATTTTAAAATTTCATCTAATAATCAAGTCTGTATTCAGAAATCCCCAGTTGACCCAATGTTTTTGAAAGCTATTTTTCCAAGTCATAATCCAACCCAGGACCACAAGATTCCATCTGGTTGTTATAGCCTTTTATTAGTTTTGAAGCTAGTTGTCAAT
>NW_005360677.1:871091-884645 GCF_000412655.1 Myotis brandtii
ACATATGTAATACTCTTTGTAATACTTTAAGCAATAAAAAAAAATTAAAAAAAAAATTCTTACAGCAACCAGTTGAAAATCTCTGCTCTATCTCTGGTATTACCTGTAAACTGAAAGTTAGATCTAAAGGTTTGATGAATTCAATTCAAAACTTTTTGGCTATAGTACATCTAGGCCATGTTGGGAGCTGCATTTTGTAATACATTGTAATACCTACTTAACCTACCAAGACTTATGCTAAGATTGACCAGAGTTTGGAAGAATATATTTTGGAGAGCTTCTTCATTGTATTGACGTTTGTTGTAGTGCGATTTGAGCATTGTTTGCATGATTGCATTTAATGGTTTTTGGCAAGATGTCTAATAACTTGTCTTTGCTGGGATTTGTAACGGGCCTGACTTTCAGAGGATGCTGCAGTAAAGAGTGCAGAGAACTAAGGGAAGCATCCGACTGGCAGATAACAAGTCAGGATGCAACTTCTACTATAAGACATAAAGCACAATTAACTATTTAAATTCTCATCAATTTTTAAAATATGAAAATGTTTTATCCTGCAAATGGCACATCTGTTGTTGCTGCCTCATGAGCCGAAATCCTAACTGCACTTACTTATGATAAACCATTGAGTGTGGGAACAAGAGATCTGGGAAATGTATGTCTACCTCCACGGAAGACTTAATCTCCTAATAATATAAGCTGGGGGAGGTCCCAGGAATCAGGAAGTCTTTGATAACTGGTTCATTCTAGTTCTTCTTGTTGTACCCCTTCCTGCCTCTTCACATTCCTTCAGAGCTGGTGATTCCATTCAAATGGGAAACTCTCATCCCTGAGGAAAGCTCAAGAAGGGAACTGAGTTGCCATTTTGAAAATATAATCAGCTGGTCCTCAAATAGCATCATTTTGTTCAACGTTGTTTCATTATAACATTGATGAGATGCCTTTCTAACTAACTCATTTATATCCATTAGCCTATGTTAAAATTGTGTCCCTTGTTGTGTTGCAGAACCTATCAATGATGTTAAGTGAGGACTTACTTACTGAACATACAACTAGTAAGAAAGTGAAATAAAGAAAATAAAATAAAAGATACCGCCCTCAGGGTCCTTACAGTGGTAATCACTGTTGCCAGTTTCTAGTCTATCCTTCCAAAGATAGTCTGTGTATGTAAGCGTATGTATGTGGGTATTTTTTTAACGTATGTATTTTTTAAACCTGAGTGGCAGCATGTTGTTTACTTACTTTTTTCATTTACAGAAAAGGAAATTCTGGGCAGTTCCATTGTTGGTATCCTATAGACCAGTGATGGCGAACCTTTTGAGCTTGGCGTGTCAGCATTTTGAAAAAACCCTAACTTAACTCTGGTGCCGTGTCACATATAGAAATTTTTTGATATTTGCAACCATAGTAAAACAAAGATTTATATTTTTGATATTTATTTTATATATTTAAATGCCATTTAACAAAGAAAAATCAACCAAAAAAATGAGTTCGCGTGTCACCTCTGACACGCGTGTCATAGGTTCGCCATCACTGCTATAGACCATGCTGTATGGTAAGGGGAGCTGTGTCCTAAGTTGTATACATCTTTTTCCTTCTCTCCTCCCGCCAGACATCGATGCCAGGCCATGGGACTTCCAGGCAGAAGAATGCACCTTGAGGGCCAACATTGAGGCTTTTAATAGCCGCCGGTATGACAGGCCTCAGGACTCGGAGTTTTCACCTGTGGATAACTGCCTGCAGAGTGTGCTGGGGCAGAGGCTGGATCTGCCTGAGGATTTCCACTGTTCCTATGAGATCTGGCTGGAAAGAGAGGTGTTTTCACAGCCCATCTGCTGGGAAGAGCTGCTCCAGAATCACTAAGCTCTTGTCAACAAGCATCTGCTAGATGGGGGTTGGCTCCGATAAATGGTGCTCTGCCCGCCCTGCTCATTCAGCCTTCGCTTCCAGTTCTAGAAATGCTTGTCCAGGGGAGAGCGGCCCAGTCCAAGGACATCCAGTGGGTTCAGGGTGACCTGTAGACAGTGCAAGGCAGGATCCTGAATCACAGAAACTTGATGAACTCACTCTGGGGTCATTTGGATGCCAGGTGACCTTGGAAATCTCCCGTTGGATCAGTCCTTCACATGCTCTTTTGTGGGACCGCTCTCTGCTTAGTTTTACCTAGAACCAGCCTGGCCTTTGCTGGCCCTAAGTGTGCAAATAAGTTTATGATGGCATTTGGTCCATGGCATTCATCATGGTAATGAGAGGTGCATGTCATAAAAGAGGGAGAACATTTTCTTCTTGCTCACCCTGTATTCCTAGGACTTACCAGAGGTTTGGCAAAACCAACTTTGAAATTAAGTTGTTTTTTTTATTTAAAATTTTGACACTAGTCCTGGCCAGTGTGGCTCAGTTGGTTAAAGGGTCATCCCATACACCAAGGGGTCTCGGGTTCAATTTCCCATCAGGGCACATTCCCAGGTTGCTGGTTCAATCCCTGGTCGGGGCACGTACAGGAAGCAACCGATCAATGAAAAACATATCCTTGGGTGAGAATTAAAATTTTGACACCTCTTTCTAAAGTCATTAACTCCAATTTTGGAGCACCTGCACCTTCTTTGTAAAGGATGATGATTTACTATTACCCAATCACTGCATGTTATAGAAAGGTATATTCTGTAAAGTGTTTTCCCTTTATTCTCTAAGAGATCTATGTTCAATGTGAATATTATTTTTGTGTGAACTCTGTATAAGGCATGGAGTGCTCTGTCACAACCAGCACAAAACAGGCCTCCTCGAAGGATGTTCCATGTTTTTTTTCTGAAACTACCTTAGTCTTAAAATGTCTGAGTACACTGCAGAAATTCATTTTCATCCAATTCATTTTTTAAATGACCAGTTAACTATAGATTTTATTTATCAATATGGCATGTCCATTTGCATGATCAGTTATTGAACAGCAAGACAGCTTACCATTTTTCTTCTATGTTGATTAATAATGATTTTATTTTCTTTTTTCCTGCTAGTGGTTTCAAAGTGTCATGTGGAGATTTAGCAATACTGTTTCTACCTGAAAGTATTGCACATTTCTTTGAAAATATAAGGGTTGTTGTACCAACCTCTTTAAACTTCTCTTACAGCAGAATCACATACTTCCCATAGAAACAAGGTTTTTAGAAAAGTCTGATTCAATCAGGATCATTTTATTTCTCTTCTAGTCCCACATTTGTCATCTATATTTTCAAGCTTTTTTACTTTAAATCCTCCTTCCCCCCACGTAGACATTACTGAATCTGTTTTATAACAGCACCAGGCATTTAATCGTGCCAGGGGATCTGATCAAAATGGGCTTATTTATACTCTGTCCTTTGTCAGCCACAGCCTCTCTGGAGTCATGATTGAGTTTCAAACCATATCCCAAGGAACTATTCCAAACCAATCAAAGCTTGGCTTTCCCCTCCCTGTGCTGTCAGGGAGCAGGATTTCTGTTTCTATGGATGGGTCATGTAAATATGTAATGCATGACATTTTTTTAAATACTTTGTACATTTTGCCTGAATAGGATGGTAGTCCTCATTGCAATCAAAATAATTTACTCAGCATATCCTTGTGAGCCCTATTAAACTATAATTTTAATGTGATTTCAGTAAAAAGATAATTTTCAAAGAAAGAGCAGTCATCGATCTATTTCATTTAAAGCCATATGGTATTAATTTGTGTCAAGTACAAATAAGTTGCCCTTTTAAAAATATGCATGTTGCCCTGGCCAGTTTGACTCATTGGATAGAGTGTGCCCTGCGGACTGAAGGGTCCCCGGTTCGAGTTTGGTCAGGGCACATGCCCGGGTTGTGGGCTCATCCCCAGGAGAGGATGTGCAGGAGGCAGCCAATCAATGATTTCCTCTCATCATTAATGTTTCTATCTCTTTCTTCCTCTTCCTTCCTCTCTGAAATCAATATATATACATTTAAAATATGCATGTGAATGCTTTCTGAGGCTTAGAAGTATGATAAGTCTTAACATTTCATACTTTCTTACAAATCTTCTCTAAGGGAAGATTAATTTTCAGTGCAGATGGAGAAATTGTGGCACCAAGGATAAATGATTAGTTTCAAATCACATCATTTTTCCACTGACTTGCTGGGACTAGGATTCAGGTATTGACAGCCAGCCCCATACGTTAAGATAACCAGGTTGAATATCCCAATTTGAGAATCCATGTGTGTGGTTAGGAATAAATTCAGATTAATTAGCTTCCAATCGTAATTACTATTACTTCATAGAAGAACATTATTTGAGTGATTCATTAAGTAGAGGATTTTAAAATATGTATTTTTATTGATTTCAGAGAGAGGAAGGGAGGGGGAGAGAGATATAGAAACATCAATGATGGGACAGAATCATCAATCAGCTGCCTCCTGCACACCCCCTACTGGGGATTGAGCCCGAAACCAGCACATGTGACCTGACCAGGAATCAAACCATGACCTCCTGGTTCATAAGTCGATGCTCAAACACTGAGCCACGCTGGTGGGGCAAGTAGAGGATTTTTATTTGTGAATATTTCAGTAAAGCTTGTATTGATTGTTAACACTGTTTATTTACTGATGCACTTTAATAAAAAAATTCAACTGGAGTTAGAAACTTGGTCTTCAAATTCTTTAACACAGGAGAATATTAAAGACATATCAGATATAGAAAGGAAGGATATAATTAAAGAGGATGAATATATAAAGTTTTATTTTAGTATTCCCTGGGAGGAGACTAATATAAGCAACTGCAAAATCTTAGTAATTTATGACAAACCTTTATTTCTTTTTTTTTTAAATATATTTTATTGATTTTTTCACAGAGAGGGAGGAAGAGGGATAGAGAGTTAGAAACATCGATGAGAGAGAAACATCGACCAGCTGCCTCCTGCACACCCCCCACTGGGGATGTGCCTGCAACCAAGGTACATGCCCTTGACCGGAATCGAACCTGGGACCCTTCAGTCCGCAGACCGACGCTCTATCCACTGAGCCAAACCGGCTACGGCAGAAACCTTTATTTCTTGTTCATGGGTTTACAAATCAGCTGCAGCTCTACTCAACTCAGATTGAACTCTGCTAGATTGACTCCGCTCCGCACGTCTTCCTCTGGCCCTAGGCTGATAGAACAGCACCTGCCTGGGACATACTTAGTGAAGGGCAAGAGCAAGAGACCAAACCGTACCACGCAAGCACATTTAAAGTTCCTGCTTGAATGTGGCACAGGTCAGATTGTTCCTATTCCATTGGCCTACAGCAGTTAACATGGACAAGCCAACCACTGGGCCAGAGCAGCACACTTCACCTACAGGGAAGCAGTTGCAAGCAGACTGCCAGACACTTAGTCACTGCCACTTCCCAGTGAGCGCCTGAGACTGGTAGTGAGACTTTCTTAGCGATTCTTGAGAAGGTTGACATTTCCAGCGAGCATGTGAAACCACCCATTTCAGTGCTTTATGCTGATATTTTTAGTTGTGCTTTCCTGTCTTTCCTTGTTCACAGTTCCCCCAGCTCTTCATTCTAATAATCATTGTTATATAAAAATAATCCTATAGACAAGTGTTTTAATGGTTTCTGTTTCTCCCCCAACTAGTGGTGGTGAGTTTTGAATTTGTCCCTCTAGTCCTTCTGGAGATGACCCATATTTACAATAAAACTAGCTGAGATTAGCAATGCAGCTGAGGTTCTGGAAATGATACTGGTTCATACAATAAAGTCATGACCTTAATCTCATTAATGCTCTAATTAATGAGCTAAGTAACTACCTTAACATCCAGGCTAGATCAAGTATGAACTTTGCAATTCTTGGCACTCTGGGAAGCTAGGTGATAAGTGTATTTAGGGTGATTTTCAGGGGCTAAGAAAGTCCTGCCATTATCTCAGAAATACTGGGCATGGCCAATTAACATCTACTCTACCTATAATGTAATTCCAGGCCAGACTTTTCTGTATTAGTGTGATAAGAATGTTTCCTATAATAAAGTAACATTTTACAAAATATAGAACTTAGATATAAACATTTGTAAAACACACAGTAGGTTCCATAGCAGCTAGTAGTATCTTACATGTGTTTAATACTACTACATATTTAATTACATATTTTATATGATGCTTTTCAATAAGAGAAAATAAAAAAAATTTAGAATAAATATGGCTACAGCATGATTTTATTATCTGCACACTAGAGACCCAGTGCACAGATTTGTGTACCGGTGGGGTCCCTCAGCCTGGCCTGTGGAGATGGGACTGAAACCAAAACCGGCTCTCCAACATCCCCCGAGGGGTCCCGGATTGCAAGAGGGCGCAGGCCAGGCCGAGGGACCCCACTGTTGCACGATTGGAGGGACCGCGGGAGGGCTCCAGGGCGTGTCTGGCCTTGTCTCACCCAGTCCCGATTGCTGGACCCCAGCAGCAAGCTAACCTACCGGTCGGAGCATCTTCCCCCTGGTGGTCAGTGCACGTCATAGCAACTGGTCCAATGGTCGAACGAACGGTTGGATACTTAGCATATTAGGCTTTTATTATATAGGATTATAACCTTTGTCTTCCTCTTGGCCTCCTCCTGCTTACTCATTTTCTGTCCACCAAAAAAAGATTATAGTGCCTTTTCACACTACCCAGAGAGGAAGTGCCATATGATGGTGTTCTCGGTTCCTATGCAACTTAAAGGGAAACTTGCACAATGTCCGGAGCCCCTGATGTCCTGCAAATGAAGGAGGAAGATGTCCTCAAATTCCTTGCAACAGGAACCCACTTAGGTGGCACCAACCTTGACTTCCAAATACAAAAGGGAGAGTGATGGTACCTACATCATCAATCTGAGGAGAACCTGGGAGGAGCTTCTGCTGGCAGCTCATGCCATTGTTGCCATTGGAAACCCTGCTAATGTCAGTCATATTGTGTGGTGGGCTGTTTCTGTTTCCCGCGACCCGCACGGGAAAACGACAGGTTCTTGAGCGGAGGAGCTGGGGATTAAGAAATTAAAGAAAGACCAAGATGCAGAAATAGATTTTAAGCTGGGGCCAGGTGGGCGCCATCCTCTCTGATGGAGAGGCGGCAAAAGCGGGCTGAGCCACACAGCAGGTTTATTTTAAAGGCCTAGATTTACATATCTAGTTCCGCCCCTGCCTGATTAACATGTCCAGCCTTATTGGGGAAGCATGTTCCCAGGGCGTGGCTCTGCCTAAGCTCTGAGTTCAGCTGACAATAATAATTATAAAATGCCTAGGTGCCTCCCAGGCGGCCCTCTACAATATTGTCCAGGAATACTGGCCAGCGAGCTGTGCTGAAGTTTGCTGCTGCTTCACTCCTGGAACCTTCACTAACCAGATCCAGGCAGCCTTCCGGGAGCCAAGACTTCCGGTGTTTACTGACCCCAGGGCTGACTACCAGCTTCTCACAGAGGCGTCTTATGTTAACCTGCCCACCATTGCTCTGTATAACACAGAGTCCTCTGCGCTGTGTGGACAGTGCCAGCCCTTGAAACAACAAGAGGACTCACTCAGTGGGTCTGATGTGTTGGATGCTGGCCCGGGCAGTACTGCACATGGATGGCAACATCTCCCATGAACAATCACAGGAGGTCATGCCCGACCTCTACTTCTACAGAGATCCTTGAGAGATTGAAAAGGAAGTGCAGGCTGCTGCTGAAAAGGCTGTGACCAAGGAGGAATTTTTCAGGGTCAATGGACAGCTCCAGCTCCTGAGGTCACTGCTGCTTCACCCGAGGTCGAAAACTATTCTGAAGTTGTGCAGGTGCCCTCTGCCTATTCAGTAGTTTCCTATTGAAGCCTGGAGAGCTCAGCGTGCCACTGAAGACTGGTCTGCAACCGCCACTGTGCAGGCTACCGACTGGATAGGAACAGCCACTGAGTGGTCTTAAGCTGTTCTTCCACAGACTCTTTAACAGAATGGAAATAAGGTTGATGAAAAATAAAGTTCCTAAAAGTTGTGTTCTTTAAAAAAAAAAAGATTATAGTGATAGTGAAAATAACAATTTACCTCCCCTATCATATCAACACTGAGCTATTATTATGGTGGTGATTTAACAATATAAGGAAATGTGTAATCTCAAAAATAGGGTAGAACAAAGGGAGAGATCAAAGCTCTGTTTATATTGGCGGCAACATGCAAATACTTTCTGAAATGTTGGCATGGGTAAGTTCCAATTGGTGATTTTTGGAAAACACCTGAGTTATCTTATTTTACTTATTTTTCCACTAGTGAATTTTCAGTCGTGGAAAATCACCTGGTATTCCTTCAGGATTCTTGGTCTGCAAAGTTTATAGAAGGTAAGTCCTACGTATCTTATACCTTCAAACACCTTTTCCAGGTGAAGGTATTTGCTAAATGTTTGGCTATGCTAATATCCTTAAAATGTTAAGCCTCAATATTTAGAAGCAAATTTTTATTTGGGAGCCCTGCCAGTGTGGTTCAGTGGTTGAGCATCGACCTATGAACCAGGAGGTCATGGTTCGATTCCTGGTCAGGGCACATGCCAGGATTTGGGGCTCAATCCCCAGCAAGGGGGCATGCAGGAGGCAGCTGATCAATGATTCTCTCTCATCATTGATGTTTCTATCTCTCTTTTAAACATCATTGATGTTTAAAAAATATATATTTAAAAAATTGTTTTTCTTTAGAAATATATTCTTGAGTTGAAAGGGATCCGAGATCATCCAACCTCCACCCAAGAATTCCTTTAATAGCACTCGCCAGGTGCTCATCTAGCCTCTACTATTTCACTGATAAGAACCTCACTACTTCATAGTTTCTATAGTAACAACTAAAGTGCCTACAAGAGTACTAAGTACCTCAATATAGTCAACTTACAGTATTATTTAGGCCAGAAGAACCATAAACACTTATAGAATCCAAAATCCTAACATAAGCTATTAATTGTACCTTTCTCCCACTATTAATTTCCAAGGGCTACTGTAACAAGTTACCAGAAGCTGAATGGCTTAAAACACACACAAAATATGTTTTTCCACGGTACTGGAGGCCAGAAGTCTGAAATCAAGGTGTCAGTAGGACTACACTCTCCAAAGGCGTTAGGGAGAGTCCATTCCTTGCCTCTTTTAACTTCTGAGGGCTCCAGGTACTCCTCGGCTTACAGCACATCCCTCCAACTTCCGCCTCCAAGGTCACATTGCTTCCCCTTCTCTCCCAAACTCCTTTGCCTCTCTCATCAGAACACATCTGATTGAATGTAGGGCCCAACAGGATAAGCTCCTCCTCTGGAGATCCTTAATCTTTTACCATATAAGGCAATATGCACAGGTTCCAAGGAGGAGGCAGGCATAACGAGGTATTTTGGGGGCCCACCATTCAATCCACTAATATACTCACCAAACACCTAATATATAGCAATATTGATTTATTTACTCTCCCTCTATCGTTATTAGAGGTATAAGGCAAGACCCAGGGGAAGTTACTTTTATTTGTAAAATATGTCTGGTTATTGATGTAGTCAAAGGAGAGTCTAAAGAAAGAGGCTTGGGAAGATTTCAGGCTTGGGTAGATTTTGTGACATGAGGGAAGAAGGTGTAAAGTTGAATAATACATGTATGTATGGGTATTTTGGATAAAAATTCAAATGTAAAAATTCAAATAATTTTTCAGAGTACACAATGAAAAATGCAACCTCCCACCCCAGACCCCTTTCTCATTCTTCAGAAGTCATCACTATCAATATCTTTTCCTATTTTCTGTCCTTTCAGCAAATTCCCATGATACCCATCTCCACACCAATTTTTTTACACAAGTGGGAGCACAATATACTCTATTCTATACTTAAAAAAAAATCATTTATCCTAGAGATCTATCTATATCAGTTTTCTCTTAATGACTATACATTTAATATATTAAATCAAATAATTCTTTCCTAATATGTTTGCAAATATTTTTCAACTAGGAAGAAAGGTTAGAAGAAAAGATGTAGGTGGGAAGAATGGGATGTGTGTAAGTTATGATGGTATGAGGTTAAGGGAGATTCATTCAATTCTCATAGCAATAAGCCAAAGCAATCTGAAATATAGTCAGTCTGCCAGCAGCTCTGGCCTTTCAGACTGCCAGATCCTGTAAATGTAATGAGATTGTGCCTGAGTGGGCTACAGGGAGGTGTTCAGACTGTTTACTCCTTTATGATTAGATTTAAATATCAAAAAGCAAGAATTTAAACTTTTTACTTTTATAGAAAATAACCAAAATCTTTCTAAGGAACTGCAAAAATGCAAAAGTCATCCCACCTCTGCCCAAACACCTTTGATGACAGTGACTTCCTTACTAAATAAGAAGTGCCATCTGTCCCCTTGTCTTCAAATGGAAACACTACTTTGAACATTCTGTAACTTTCTGTTCAAATGCTTAATGGCTGGCATGACAAAGATGCTCCATGTGGAGGCCTATGTAAATGTCTTCAGCACAATGTGAGGTATTTTACCCAGAAAGGCCATCATGGGCCAGATTGAGTGTGGATGCTGGACCCAACTTGGTGAGTTATTCTTTCAAGGCTCCGACTCCCTTTGCTGTGTGATAAGTGACAACGAGGAGGCTAGAAAGGGCTAATTCAAATGTAACCCTGATATTTTGGGGGCAATTGGAATTCATGCCAGCAAGCTCAGTGTGCATTCTTGATGACCTATAATTAAGGTCATTGCCTCCTTCCCAGAAACTGGTCTTGCAAGGCGTGTCACTGCCCTGGGGGTGGCGGGGCGGGGAGGTTGTTATCGAACACCTGGGGGCCTTCCTGTAAACCCATGAAAGGGGGCAGAACCATATCTGCAAGACAAAGACACCAGAAGATTATAAAAAGCGAAGCCTCTGCCCTCTGATTTGGCAATTATTCCCGGAGTCCACTAGTCACTAGTGTTAATAAATGGGTTCCTCCCTTTCTCTAGGAAGCGTGCTTGGTATTTCTTTGCTCTTCTGTAACAAGTTGTTTAATTTCTTAGATTCCTGGTCTGTAAAATGGGATAATGCTATCTACCTTCTAGAATTGTAAGGATTAAATGAGTCACTATGCATACAGTGCAGCCCCTGCATGTTACTTCACTCTAATTTGGAAATTATTCCCGGAGTCTACTAGTCACTAGTGTTAATAAATGGGTTCCTCCCTTTCTCTAGGAAGCATGCTTGGTATTTCTTTGCTCTTCTGTAACAACAAGTTGTTTAATTTCTTAGATTCCCTGTCTGTAAAACGGGATAATGCTATCTACCTTCTAGAATTGTAAGGATTAAATGAGTCACTATGCATACAGTGCTTAGAATAATGCTTGCTAATAAATTGTAATTTCCCACCTCATTCCCCTCCCTTTCATAGAATCCCCCAGCAAGAATAAAAAATAGGATTTTAATTCTCTAGATCAGGGACCAGCAAACTACAACCCATGGCCCAAATCTGGCCCACCAACACTTTTATACAGTCCATGAGCTAAGAATGATTTTTACATTCTTAATAGTTGAGGAAAAATCCATTGAAGAAAAATATTGTATGACACATGAAAACGTGATGAAATTCCAATTTGAGCTTCCATAATAGTATTAGTGGAACACAACATGCTCATTCGTTTACATGTTGTCTATAAATGCTTTCATTCTACAACAGCAGAATTGAGTATTTGCAAAAGAGGACATAAGGCCGGCAAAGCCTAAAATACTGACTGAGCTTGCCGACCACCCCTGCTCTAGATAATGTCTTCCCAGTCTGTCCCAACTGGCCTCACTGCACCCCAAGGCTCTCAATTGCAGGGACCCTAATGGCTGACAGAGGAAATTACCTTCAAAGAACTTTTTTTTTTTTTTTTTTGCAATTCCCTCTTCAATATTAGGACTATAATGGGTAAAATGAATGCAGTGCTATACTGTTGAACTTAATGAGATAAAAATAACAAGGGAAGAAAAGAAAAGAAGGAGGGGGGAAGGAGGTGTTGGGAGCATAAGAGACTTGGTTGGCAAGTTGTCAGGAGGACATTCTGATCAAAGGGAAGTGTGTGGAAGGCCGCCTGCCCTGTTTATCAGAATTCTGACTTAGGGGAGACTTAGGGGAGTGTAGAAGGCAGCGCCCCTAATTATTCCTTGACCTTTCCAAACAAGCCTGTGCATATGCAGACCCCCCAGTGTTTACTGGAATCCATGCTTAATCCCTGGATGCCCTTGCCTAGAGGACAATGTAAGCCTCCCAAGGTTACTCACCTACTGAATGGATCTAAAGATAAAAATTCCAATAAAGGCCTAATGAGGCCGGCAATAGTGGCTGCCCTGGCCACTAGAGCGGGGAGGGGTTGGGGGGGGAGGGGAGTTGAGCTCTCTCCTTCACAGTCAAACTGTGTCTGAGCGATCTGTTCATCCATCATTGGGGGGGCTACTGGTCAGCCCCAGCAAGGAGGGAGAGAGGGAGGAAGACATGACTAGAGTAGAAAGTAGGAAACAGGAATTTTTAAATGTAACTTCTAAGAAAGATAGTGATAGAATATTCTAAGTTTGATGTTTTCAGAATGTATGCTTCAATTCTGGTAATGTTATATTTTTTAAAAGAACAGTACAGTTAATGTTACTATTAATAAAGAAGACATAAGGATGTGTATTTATAAAAAGATAAATTTAACTGGTGTTACTGGGATGTGAATTTGAAGAGTTATCTAAATTTAACATCATCTTCCAGTTTATACAGGAAGATTTGTTCACTTCTTGTAGAATAAACAGATCTTAAGTCTAAATATGAAGTGATTCTTAAGTGGACTGGTACTTAAGAAAAATGCATATGTTGTCAATGATATATATACATATGTCTTGATTTCAGAGAGGAAGGGAGAGGGAGAGAGAGAAAGAAACATCAATGATGAGAGAGAGAATCACTGATCGGCTGCCTCCTGCATGCCCCACACGGGGGATCAAGCCCGAAACCGGGGCATGTGCCCCAACTGGGAATCAAACCATGGCCTCCTGGTTCATAGGTCAATGCTCAATTACTGAGCCACATCGTCCGGGCTGTATAATTTTTAATCCTCACCCGAAGATATGTTTCTTAATTTTAGAGAGGAAGAGGGCAGGGAGAGAAAGACAAAGAGACATCAATATGAGAGAGTACCATTGATGGTTGCCTCCCCTTCGCATGGATTGGGGATCCAATCCACAACCTAGGTATGGCCCTGACTGGAAACGAACCACAACCTTTTGGTGTATGGGAGGACGCTCCAACCAACTGAGCCACCCTGCCACGGCATCAATATTTTGATTCTAATAGTAACTGTGCTCTGGGTTGTAACGAAGTCTGCTTTTCAGCCACACACCTCAGCAGCCCTCCTCACTCACCTCCCTTTAAGGCTTTCTTTCTCCAGTGCAAAGTCTGAAGAGCCATTTGGTCAATAGAAAATGGCGCCACCATTGAAGTTGTTCCGATCATCACTAGACCATTCACTTTATGTCCCACCTGTCCACTGACAAATCATGCTTTCTTTTTTTTAAAATATATTTTATTGATTTTTTACAGAGAGAAAGGGAAAGTGCTGGGGTCCAACCCCAGCAGGTCCAGGGGTCCCCA
>NW_005360677.1:888800-891589 GCF_000412655.1 Myotis brandtii
GGTCCTCTGCTGCAGCCTAGGTCCTCTGCTGCAGCCTGGCGGCTTTGAACTTGGACACCCGCTTGGTGACCTCTGGCCCTTCTGACGGGACTTCTCTCCGCTCAGGGATCGTGGGCAGCACAGGGTGGACCGTGGCCGGGTGCGGGGCGAGGCAGGGCGACAATTCTTTCTCTATTACAGTTCCAGAAAAAGCCTCGAGCGTCCCGGGCGCGGGCAGGAGCGTCTCTGGAAGCTGCTCCTGCTCCTCCTCCAAAATGCTCTCGCCGGCGTCGCTGCCCGCGGCCTCCTGGCAGCTGACACTCCGCAGGAGCCCGCGGCGCTCCTCGCAGTCGGCGCTGCCCTCGCTGGTGTCGCTGCACACGCTGTTCTCGCGGCTGCGCGACTTCAGGATGGACTTCCGAGGGATGTACGCCCCGTTCACCAGGTCCACGAAGACCCTGTAGATGTCCGCAGGGGTCCTGATCGTGGGCAGCTCCGGGGCCGGGTGGCCACCACAGCTGTTCCTTCGCTTCCGTTTGGCTTCTTCCTTCTTCTCACTGAATTTTAAGGTGGTGTTTTTCCCAGTATTGATTCGAACCCGCTTGGGTTCGACGGTGTGAGAAAAGTATATGGTTGGTACAGAGCTGGCCTCTGGCCCAAGAGCATCGTCGTCGTCACCATCCTCATCCTCATCACTGAGGGGGCAACGAGAGCCGTTCACAGCGCAGCTCGGCCTGCGGAGCAGCTCCGCAACCGTGTCGTCCGCGGGCCGACAGCTGGGAGCCGCAGCTTCGGCCGCTGGATGCGTCCCATTCACGTGTCTGTTCACACGTCTGTTCACACGTGTGCTGGCGTCTTCCTTCTCCTCTTCGGAAGACGCTGTGTCTTCTCCGTTTGCAGTCACGGTGGGAGGCTGACTCTCAAGTTCGCCCAGCAGCTCCTCCTGTCGCTCCAGTTCTTCCAGCCGAGCCCACAGCTCCTGGTCCGCGAGCAGATCCTTGGATCCAACATTTGCAAAATCCGCTTCAAAGCTATTTGAAGTTTTGGGTTTGGAGTGAGGTTTATGAGCAATTCGGTGTTTTGCTTTAAATTCGAAGTCACTTTTAATCTCTTCTCTTATGTCAACAATATCACCTGCAGCATCACTCATTTTCTGCAAATCTTCTGTAAATTCAACTCTGGATTCAAAATTTGTCATCACTTTTTTTAAATCATCTATTGTTTTTCTTACATCTGAAATAACAAACACAATATTTACGTGAGACATGGCACATGTCAGACCTGGGCAGTATTTCACCTGTGGCCCTACCTACTCACGATTCAATGATTCCACACTAATGCTTTACGAAGAGTCTTGCCTCATTTCACTTCCATTTTAAATGGATTTCTTAAAAGTACAGTCACATTGGTTTTCTCTGACATACATCTCCCCCTGCCCTGTTCCTAACAAACACTTCCCCTTGAGAGGAGAGAGGCCCAGCCGCAGCGGGGCGGCCTCGAGCCCACAGCCCCGCCGGGGTCCCCAAAGGTGTGGACAGAGTCGGCGAAGAAGGAATGACACAGAGACAGCGTTCAGTTGATCAGCAGCCTAGCCAGGATCTCTAGCCAGGAAGTTCTGGTTAGGAACTGATCAGGATCTCCAGCGAAGTTTCGGCCAAGTTCTGGTTAGGATCTGATCAGGATCTCCAGTGAAGTTCTGGCCAAGTTCTGGTTAGGAACTGATCAGGATCTGATGTTTATTGTCTTGTTACATCTGTATTTATACCAGTCGATTTTAATCCTGTCAATTTCTATTGCAAAGGTTAGGGCATTTCTTATCTCCATTCCAGGGAGTAAAGATTATGTAGCTTAACTACCCGCCTGGCACTTAGTTAAGGGGTTGTATTCCCTCCCTAACTTCAGGGGAAAATTCCTACCTGGGGAAACAACCTTTCTCGGAGAGGTGACCTTGGTTAAAACACATGGCGCTAAGGAGAGCAAACATATTAACAATATGCTATATATGCCAGGTCCCTTGAAACATATGCTGTGCAGATGTTTCTTTCCTGCAGCGACTGTGTCAAGCAGCAAGGATGGACCAGCTTCAGTGAGAAACATCGATGAGAGAGAAACATCGATCTGCTGCCTCCTCCACACCCCCTACTGGGGATGTGCCTGCAACCAAGGTACATGCCCTTGACCAGAATCGAACCTGGGACCTTTCAGTCTGCAGGACGACGCTCTATCCACTGAGCCAAACCGGTTACGGCGACAAATCATGCTTTCTTATGCTTTATACCTTTTTCCCCCCCAGCTTTATGGAAGTATAATTGACAAAATTGTAATATATTTAAATTATTATTATGATTTGGCATTCACATACATTTTGAAAGGATTCCCACAATCGAGTTAACACATCCATCACCTCATTTATTTATTTGTTTGTTTATATTTTGGTTTTAAGATTTAAGTTCCACTCTTAGAAAATTTCAATCATACAATATAGTATTATCAGCTATAGTCACCATGTTATATTTTAGATCCTTAGATCTTATTCATCTTATAACTGAAAATTTGTACCTCTTCCCATTCCATTTACTACCCACCTCTAATTTTATATATATATATATCTTCTTAAAATTGATTTCAGAGAGGAAGAGAGAGGGAGAGAGATAGAAACATCTACACTAATAAAAGAGAAACATGGTAATTAGTGTACGACCGCTACCCTTCCCATCGGCTAATCAGCATATCCTTATGCAAATTAACTGTCAGCCAAGATGGCGGCCGGCAGCCATGCACTGAAGCGAACAGGGAGGCTTACTTGCTCC
>NW_005360677.1:891993-895895 GCF_000412655.1 Myotis brandtii
GCCCTGTGGCTCTGTGTGTGACAGGGGGCGGGGCCCCAACCCCCCAATCGGCCCTACCCTGAGCGTGACTAGGGGTGGCATCGCAACCTCCCGATCCGCCCTGCGCTGTGCATTACAGGGGGCGGTGCCCCAACTCCCCTATCGGCCCTACTCTGTGAGTGACAGGGGGGAGCTCCTCAACCCCCTGATCGGCCCTGCTCTGTGCGTGACAGGGGGCAGCGCCCAACCCCCTGATTGGCCCTGCTCTGTGCGTGACAGGGGGCAGCGCCCAACCCCCTGATTGGCCCTGCTCTGTGCGTGACAGGGGGCAGCGCCCAACCCCCTGATTGGCCCTGCTCTGTGCGTGACAGGGGGCAGCGCCCAACCCCCTGATTGGCCCTGCTCTGTGCGTGACAGGGGGCAGCGCCCAACCCCCTGATTGGCCCTGCTCTGTGCGTGACAGGGGGTGGCACTGCAACCTCCCCATCGACCCTGCCTTGAGTGTGACAGGGGGCGGTGCCCCAACCCCCCAATCGGCCCTACCCTGAGCGTGACTGAGGGTGGCATTGCAACCTCCCGATCCGCCCTGCTCTGTGCATGACGGGGCGGTGCCCCAACTCCCCAATCGGCCCTGCTCTGAGCCTGACCAGGGGCTGCACCTAGGGATTGGGCCTGCCCTCTGCCACCCGGGAGCAGGCCTAAGCCAGCAGGTCGTTATCTCCCGAGGGGTCCCAGACTGCAAGAGGGCACAGGCCGGGCTGGGGGACCCCCCCCAAGTGCACAAATTTTTGTGCACCGGGCCTCTAGTACTATATAATAAAACCCTAATATGCAAATCGACCGGTCGCTATGATGCGCACTGATCATCAGGAGGAAGATGCTCAACGCAGGAGCTGCCCCCTGGTGGTCAGTGCACTCCCACAGGGGGAGTGCTGCTCAGCCAGAAGCTGGGCTCACAGCTGGCGAGCAGAGTGGCGGTGGCAGGAGCCTCTCTCACCTCCACAGTGTTAAGGACCCTTCGGGGGTCCCAGACTGTGAGAGGGTGCAGGCCAGGCTGAGGGACCCCCACCCCCACCCCCTAGTGACTAGAGGCTCATAAATGTCATGCACTGGGCCTCTAGTCAATGATAAGAGAGAATCATTGATTGGCTGCCTCCTGCATACCCCACACTGGGAATTGAGCCTGCAACCTAGGCATGTGCCCTGACCAAGAACCAAACCGTGACCTCCTGGTTCATATGTTGATGCTCAACCACTGAGCCATGCCAGCTGGGCCAATTTTATATGTTTTTATGCAAGACGTAGAAACAACTTGAATTCACAAAGCACTTTCACATGCATTCTATCATATTACCTTTATAGCAACCCAAGGGAAGAAAGTGAAGCTTAAATAATTGCTTAAAATTGCTTAATTAGTAAGTAGTGAGGTTGCCCTAACCGGTTTGGCTCAGTGGATAGATGGTCGGCCTGCGGACTGAAGGGTGGCAGGTTCGATTCTGGTCAGGGCATGTACCTTGGTTGCGTGCACATCCCCAGTAGGGGGTGTGCAGGAAGCAGCTGATCAATGTTTCTCTCTCATCAATGTTTCTGACTCTCTATACCTCTCCCTTCCTCTCTGTAAAAAATCAATAAAATATATTTTTAAAATTAAAAAAAAAATAAGTAGTGAGGTCAATACTTGAACCCACATCTCCTGGCCTCAAGTCCAGGGCACTTCCTGAATAATGCTGGTGTTTAACATCACAGGCTGCCCAGATGGGTGGAGCTGGCTTTGACTGCTTGTGTGAACTAGGGCAAGCTACTTACTCTCTCTAACCTCCTGTGCAAAGTGGAGAACTTAACAGAAACCACCACGTTGGCTGTAGCGAAGTGATAATGCGTGATGCTCAGCACGGTGTCTGACATCAGTGCTCCTTCAGTGTTAACTATTACCTGCCGGAGGGCAGAAGGCTGGGAGAGCCGTTTTGCCACTGACAGGGGAAACTGAGAGAGGCTGTGTCCAGGGAATAATGGAGTCTGAGGACTGGCGTGCAGGTGGAGGCCATTCTTCCATGATAGAGACTGTCACCCCAGAGAGGTAGTCACTGACATTATGAGATAAGCCATCATGTGAGGAGACACTGAGGAGGAATGGCAGAGGGCGGAGGCTGGGCTTTGAGATCAGCCACGTGAATTGCAGGAGAGGCAGTTAGGCCTTAGGTGACTGAGTGAGCAAGCATAATGCATGTCTGTCTCAGAAAGAAGAGGGGAGACAGCAGGAGGGGCGCCACATTAACTTAGTCAGAGGTCAATGAGAATGAAGAAGTTGCTGGGCTTGGCAGAATTAAGGTGATAATACTTCCCACTGAATCATGGAGATTATTCCATTAATGACTATTTTTACTGCTGTGGCATACAAAGATGAGCCTGAAAGAGGTTGCCCACTGTGGAGAAGAGTCAATGTATCTCTATGCAGAGGATTTGGCTGACTTTAATGGGCACAAAGTGTTGGTAATGATTTATGAGCTCACAGAGATGGTATAGTTTGCATTGAGCCTTGAGATTTGAATAGGCTTTTGACAGACATTCCAGGTAAAATAGATCATGTAAAGAAAAGGCTGGCCCTGACCGGTTTGGCTCATTGGATAGAGCGTCGGCCTGTGGACTCAAGGGTCCTGGGTTCGATTCCGGTCAAGGGCATGTACCTTGGTTGCGGGCACATCCCCAGTAGGAGGTGTGCAGGAGGCAGCTGATCGATGTTTCTAACTATCCCTCTCCCTTCCTCTCCGTAAAAAATCAATAAAATATATATTTTTTTAAAAAAGAAGAAAGAAAGAAAAGGCTGGGAGGTGTGAAAATGCAAATCCCAGAGACTGAGAAGTGTGGCACAAAATAAGGCATGTAGAACCATGTGGGTAAATAAAGCTAGAAAAGCAGATTGAGGCAAGATTTTGAAAGTCCATCAATACCATACCAAGGAGTTAACTTTCTGGGAAATAGTCATTAAAAGCTTTTGAAGTGGGTGAGGCATGATTACATCTATACTCTAGAAAGAATACCAGGATGGAGTGCAGAAGCCTGAGGGATGGCGGGACCAGCGCAGACCTGAAGATGGGTGGTGGTCTGAGGAACTGGGGGGAGTCAGAGGAGAAAAGGCAGTCTTCAGAGAGAGGGGACTTGACAAGGAGTGAAGGGGCCACACAGGCAGGTTTGAGCCTGGGTGATGGGGCAGAGGTGGCATCACCCGCAGACCATAAAGTCATTAGAGGACGGAGTGAGCAAGCTTAAAGCAGGAGGTGGCTCGAGTAGGTGTGGGTGGGAGTGAGCTCTAGACAGAAGGAGTGAGAGATGATCAATGTACAGTTGGGTCCTAGATGGCTCCTGATGCCATTATAAAAAATATTTGGATATGAGACGTGTTTGATTTTAAATATGATAAGGTTTAGGTTCCTGAGAGCTAAAGTTTAAAAATCAACCTCATTGAAGTATAATTGATGTACTCCCTCTGTCCCATAATAATAGTAGCAGTTGATGAATGTAATTTGTCCCATAATAATAGTAGCAAAAGAAAATAAATATAGAACACAACATTTATTATCAAAAAACTAGATTAAATTAAACAATAAATTAAAAAATAGTACTCCTCCTTTTTATTTTGAGTGTTCAAATAGTTTCTGGATTTTTCAATAATTTTGTTACTGCATTTTAAACTTGTAGGTAGGATCCCTTGGCTGTGAAGCTTTGCTTTTCCTATATGCGTGAGCTTAAAATTATTGGAGCCATCGTTCTTCATTGCTTCCAGCATAACTTGTTGAAGTGACAGAAACGTATTATCCAGTATTTCGGGAGAAATATTATCAAAGGCTAATATGGTGCCTCTTCTGCTAAGAGAAATATGTCTAAGTTTTTCAGGTTTTTCTCCATAATCTTTGCATTTACGTCCA
>NW_005360677.1:895935-896683 GCF_000412655.1 Myotis brandtii
ATCTTTGCTTGAAAACTCTCTTTTTTTCATCTTACTTTTACAATGGGTTGATATTCAACTGAAATAAAACAATTGATTTTGATCAGCGGATGAAATTAGAAAAATAGTTATAATTCGTAATAATTAGATTAACCTAAAAATTGAAAGATGTGTCAAAACAAATGACAGATGTCATGAAACATTGATTTTGATCGAAGGCTTTGCAATTTTGCGCTACAACATAACTTACAGCTGCATTCACCAATAATTCCGGTTTAAATTTTCACTTGCTACTATTATTATGGGACAGGGGGAGTATAACAAACTGCACTCACTTGAATATAATGAATTTTGACAAATATACACACCTGTGCAGGTTCAGCTTCATGGGCATGTGACCAAGGATCACACAGGGTGCTACTCTCAGAAGGTCCCTGTGCTTGGGTTTTAATGCTCTTGAGTTCACAATCTTGAAATTCTTAATTTATCTTTGAATTTGTGTTTTGTAAATGAAGTCCAATGGGACAGTGTTGGGGGAGGGGCTTGGAGCATGAACTCCTACTGAGTCTCATCTGTCAGCCCCCACTCCACTAACCCTGACTCCCACCCATTCCACCCCCCACTCCCCACCTCAGGGTCAGGCTGGTACCTAGGTCTCAGGACAGGGCATGGCTGCACCCACCCTGCACATTCAGAGAATGACATGTGAGCATCTCACCCATCAGGATCCAGGTATCAAGACAACCCAGCACAGAAGTTGCACTTCCTT
>NW_005360677.1:896893-905017 GCF_000412655.1 Myotis brandtii
GGGAAGGGAAGATACCTAGAAAGGGGAGTGAGTGTCCCTGTTCCCTAGGAAATACAACATTAAATAGCAATAAGTAAATAAATAAATAGATAGGTAGCATGATAGGTTGAGAGAGAGCACAGAAAAAAGGAAGAGTTTTATAATTTAGTACCTTTAGTGGCATTTTCCTCCTGCTTTCCTACGTTTTCATTTTCATTTTGTACTGTGCCAAGGCCAACTATGTAGCCAGCCCTGCACTGGTATAACTATCGCTACCATCAAGATACAGACATTTCCATCACTCCCAAATGTTCCTCTTAACCCTTTGCAGAGTCAACCCCCCTCCCTCTGCTGCATGTACACACACACACACACACACACACACACACATACCGTGCCATTCCCAACCACTGGTATACTTGGAGACGACTGAATCTTAAAATGTGGATCAGGGCCCTGGGCCTCCTACCAGGAACTCAAGGAAAGCAGGGCCAAAACAGATTCGGGAGTGACCCCAAAAGGGGGTTAACCTGAGAGAGTTGTGATGATCCAAAGAAATGTGGGGAGTGTGCCCCCACCCAGGGATTACGAGGGGCCAGCAGAGGAGAAAGCCAAGGCAGAGGACAGGAGAATTTGCCATATGAAGGGGGCAGGGCCTCATGAAGAAACTACTAGGTAAATTGAAAGTAGTTGGAACTTTGCTTTTTGGGGACCGATTAGGGAATGATTATGAGAGCATAGATACTGGCACATGCACTACCCCTTTGGAAGCCAGGTCATCAACAAAAGAAGGCAAACAAAACGCCTTATCCTTGGTCCCAGAGCCTTTCAGGACCCCACCCTGCTTCCTGCCCCTTTTCTTTTCCTGCCTTAGTCTGCAATGCCCTGTCCCTGATCTGGGCATAGCTGACTGCTCCTGATCATCCAAATCTCAGTTTAAACATGACCTCCTCAGACCATCCCCAATCACCAATGTAAAACAGCACATCAACTTAATACACCCAATATAATAGCCTCTGTTACATCTATTATTGTTAATGTCTGCCCTGTCCTCCATTTCTATACCCCCCCCCAAAAAAAATACCCTTAAGAACAAGAACTTTGACTCATGCAGGGAAGCATTCCCAGGGCCTAGCACTCAGTGTCTGGCAAGTGGAGGAGGATCAATAACTGTTGAGTAAAAAGAAGTCAGTCAGGCCCTGGCCTGCCAGAAGCCGGTCAGTTCTTGCTGCTTGACACAGTCGCTGCAGGGAAGAAACATCTGCACAGCATATGTTTCAAGGGACCTGGCATATATGGCATACTGTTCTTAATATGTTTGCTCCCCTTCTTGGCGCTATGTGTTTTAACCAACGTTACCTCTCCAAGAAAGGTTGTTTCCCCAGGTGGGGATTTTTCCCTGAAGTTAGGGAGGGAATAAAACCCCTTAACTAAATGCCAGGCGGGTAGTTAATCACTTTAACTAGGAACAATCACCCTTAAGCTACATAATCTTTACTCCCTGGAATAGAGATAAGAAACGCCCTAACCTTTGGAATAGAAACTGACAGAATAAAAATCAACGGGTATAAATACAGATGTAACAAGACAATAAAAGACAGAACCTGGAATGCAACGGACCGGAAGTGGGAGCAGAAGTGACGTAAAGTGACGCTACGCACCTCGGCGCACGAAGTCCGAACTGGCAGACGGCGGAGCACGCGCTGGTGCCCCGGACTAACTGGGGAATTCCCTGGAAAACTGCGTCATGTCCCAGTGCCACAGGCTGACATCCCTTACCTGGAGTGGCTGAGACCCTGAGATGTTCAGAGTGGGTTTTGTCTCACAGACCCGCACAGCCTGCATGTCAGCCAACCTCGGAGCCCTCCTGAGAACAGGCCATTATGCCCAAGATAATCCTGAGTGGGGTGACCGTGGATTTCCCTTTCCAGCCATACAAATGCCAGGAGGAGTACATGGCCAAAGTCCTGGAGTGTCTGCAGAAGGTAAAGCTTGTACCTGGGGGATGGGTCAACGTGGGCAGAACTTCAGCAAAGACCCGACATAGTCCACGGCCTATTCACTGTGGCCAGTCCTACTGCGTGAAAGGCACCTTCCGGACATGGGGTTCAGTAAGTAGGGCCGATGTTCTAGACCAGTATAAGAGACGATAAACAAGGAACAAGAAAAGATCATTCTAGACGGTGATGAGTGCTGTGAAGAAAAGACAAAAGGTATAGGCTTCTGAGGAGGCCTCCTGAGGGGATGATGTTTGAGCTGAGGCCCAGTGAGCAGCCAGCCTTTTGAGGATCCAGAGGGCCTATTTCCACATAGAGGGATAGAGGGTCAGCCGGTGCCCAGTCCTCATTGTGGAAGGTCTTTAAGCCTCGGGGGAGTGCAAGGAGGGAGGAGGATGCAGGTTGCATTCCACTACGTTTCTTCGTTTCTTCGCGTGCCCTCTTCCCTGCTCGAGCCCCAGCCCCTGAGGGCTGCCTGACCTGGGCTCCAGGCTGCTACAAGCTGTGCCCATACTACCTGTCCCGGAATCTGAAGCAGCAGGCTGACATCATCTTCATGCCCTACAACTACTTGCTGGATGCCAAGAGTCGCCGGGCACACGGCATCGACCTGAAGGGGACGGTGGTGATCTTCGATGAAGCTCACAATGTGGAGAAGATGTGCGAGGAGTCGGCGTCCTTTGATCTGAAAAAGAGCCTGGAGCAGGACCTGGCCACCCCCATCCTGGACATCGAGGACCTGGTCAAGAGTGGGAACAGGCACAAGCTGTGCCCATACTACCTGTCCCGGAATCTGAAGCAGCAGGCTGACATCATCTTCATGCCCTACAACTACTTGCTGGATGCCAAGAGTCGCCGGGCACACGGCATCGACCTGAAGGGGACGGTGGTGATCCTCGATGAAGCTCACAATGTGGAGAAGATGTGCGAGGAGTCGGCGTCCTTTGATCTGACGCCCCGCGATGTGGCCTCTGGATTGGACGTCCTTGACCAGATCCTGGAGGAACAGAGCAGGGGGAGCTCCGCCTGGAGTTCAGCGCAGACGCCAACTCAGGGCTGAACATGGAGCTGGAGGACATTGCGAAGCTGAAGATGATCCTGCTTCGCCTGGAGGGCGCCGTCGATGCCGTGGAGCTGCCCGGAGGTGACGGAGGTGTCACCAAGCCGGGGAGCTACATCTTCGAGCCGTTTGCCGAGGCCCAGATCACAGGTCAGACCAAGGGCTGCATCTTGGAGTCCCTGGACCAGATCATCCAGCACCTGGCAGGACGCGCAGGGCTGTTCACCAACACGGCGGGACTGCAGACGCTCGCGGACGTCATCCAGATGGTGTTCAGTACAGACCCTGCCGAGGGCAGCTCCTCAGTGGGGCCCGAAGCCTCTCAGTCCTACAAGGTACACATCCACCCTGACACCAGCCACCGGGGGACAGCTCATCGGTCAGATGCTTGGAGCTCCACGGCGTCTGGAAGGCGAGGGAAGGTGCTCAGTTACTGGTGCTTCAGCCCTGGCTGCTGCATGCGCGAGCTGGTCCGCCAGGGCGTGCGCACGCTCCTCCTCACCAGCGGCACGCTGGCCCCGGTGTCCTCCTTCGCCCTGGAGATGCAGATCCCCTTCCCAGTCTGCTTGGAGAACCCACACGTCATTGACAAGCACCAGATCTGGGTGGGGATTGTCCCCAGAGGCCCTGATGGAGCCCAGCTGAGCTCCGCCTTTGACAAACGGTAGGGGGACCTGGCCTAGGGAGGCGAGTGGGTGGGCCCAGTGCTGGGACCCACGTGGCAGCAGCCTCCTGGCTTCATGCAGGTTCTCTGACGAGTGCTTGTCCTCTCTGGGGAAGGCGCTAGGTGAGTTCCCGGGAAGCCCTGGCCTGGCTGTCCCATCCTGGACCCCACCCATCCATGGTGTCTGGGGAGCCTGCCTCGCCCCTGCCCAGCCCTGCACCCTTCCCTGCTTTCTCTTCCTGGGGCAGCCGGCGGGGCCTCTGGACGCCCTTCCCACTGACCATGGCCACTCACTTCCAGTCAACATCACGCGCGTGGTCCCCCACGGGCTCCTGGTCTTCTTCCCCTCCTACCCCGTCCTGGAGAAAAGCCTGGAGTTCTGGCGGGTGCGTTCCCTTCGTGTGTCCTAGGGTGGGAGGGGAGCCCCAATGGCCAGCGTGGCTGTGGTGCGGCCCGTGGCTGCCGGGCCTCATGAGCCTGACTGTCCCCTCCACCTCCTGCCGCAGGCCCGGGACTGTGCCAGGAAGCTCGAGGCCCTGAAGCCTTTGTTTGTGGAGCCGAGGAGCAAGGGCAGCTTCTCAGAGGTGATGGGTGCTTACTACGCAACTGTCGCCTCCCCGGGATCCCGAGGGGCCGCCTTCCTGGCTGTGTGCCGGGGGAAGGTGAGTCTGGTCCCACGTGCACTGCCTGTCTTCCTCACCCACAGGAGCTCATGGCTGGGGCCTGGGGACGGCGCTGTGGGTGGAACAGGCCGGTCCCTTCTCTTGGGCCCCACTTCCAGCAAATACGAGTCTGGAGGGCAGCCCCCTGACCCTGGCTGGGGCCGGCCGGGGTGGGCACGGGTGGGAAGGAGGAGGAGGTTCCAAGAACAGACAAGTGGTCATGGGGTTCTGGGTGTGTGGACCCCAGCCAGGGCCTGGCCCAGGGTTGGAGGTCTGTCCCTAACTGTCCACACCTGGGAGCTTGTGGTCGTGAGGGTCGGGGCCGACCCTGGGGAAGGTCCGCAGGCTCCTGTGGGGCTTGTGGGTAAAGACTGTGCTCTCCCCAGGCCAGCGAGGGGCTGGACTTCGCAGATGTGAATGGCCGAGGGGTGGTTGTCACGGGTCTCCCGTACCCCCCACGCAAGGACCCCCGGGTCATCCTCAAGATGCAGTTCCTAGATGAGATGAAGGGTCGGAGTGGGGCCTCGGGCCAGTTCCTTTCTGGGCAAGACTGGTACCGGCAGCAGGCGTCCAGGGCTGTGAACCAGGCCATCGGGAGGGTCATCCGGCATCGCCACGACTATGGGGCCGTCTTCCTCTGTGACCACAGGTTCACCAGTGCGGACACCAGAGCCCAGCTGCCATGTCCCCAAGATGACCCTGTCCCAGAGTGCGGCCAGGCAGCTGGACACTGGAGGGCACCTGAACCAGGGCCAGCCTCACCTGGCCTCCAGGCCACCACCGGAAGGAGACAGTGGCCTCTGTCCACAAGAGGGGTGTGGCGCCCCTCAAGCGGAGAAGCCGAGCCAGCCTGCTGTGAGCACCTACCTGGCAGATGCCCGCAGGGCCCTGGGGGCTGCAGGCTGCAGTCAGCTCCTGGCAGCACTGACCACGTACAAGCGGGATGATGACTTTGAGAAGGTGGTGGCTGTGGTGGCAGCACTGACCACCTTGAGGCCTGAGGACTTGCCGCTGCTGCGCTGCTGCAGAGGTTCAGCATGTTCGTGCGCCCACACCACAAGCTGCGCTTCTGGAAGACGTGGGCAGACCTGACCAGCCGGCCCACCCCGGACACAGGCCCCTCCGAGCCAGAGAGACTAGGGAGGACCCAGAGCAAGATCTCCTCCTTCCTCAGGCCACGGCTGGACCCCCGTGACCCCACGGAACCTCGAAGCCTGAGGACTTGCCGCTGCTGCAGAGGTTCAGCATGTTCATGCGCCCACACCACAAGCTGCGCTTCTGGCAGACGTGGGCAGACCTGACCGGCCGGCCCACCCCAGACACAGGCCCCTCCGAGCCAGAGAGACTAGGGAGGACCCAGAGCAAGATCTCCTCCTTCCTCAGGCCAGGGCTGGACCCCTGTGACCCCACGGACAGACAGTCTGAGTGGACCCCCAGGAGGACACTGCGTGCTGGACCTGGGGTGCCTCCGCCAGGAAGCAGAGCCACGCGCCACTCTTCTGAGAGGCCTGGGCACGGCAGGGCCTCCAAGGCTGAGGCCACCCTCCCTGGATGCAGCGTGGACACTTGTCTGCTGGCTCAGGGTGGGCCAGGCCCAGCACCAGCAACCTACCAGTCAGAGAGGCCGGTCTGCACAGGGGACACCCCTGAGACAGCAACCAGGTCTCGGGCCACCTGGGAGAAGCCCTGAAGCCACCGTGGGGTGGGTGGGCGAGGTGCTTCCCCAGAACTTTCCCTGGCTGCTGGCTTGTGGGGGTGGGGGGCTCAGGGGTCCACAGCTGGGCCGCACCTGGAGCGGGTGGTCTGCTCCCTGGCATGCTGGGACTGTGCCTGGAGGTGGGCTGAATAAAGCTGCTGGCACACGCGGATGCTCTTCGCATTGCCTGGGCTTGGTGATGGGGTTTGAGGTGCCAGAGAGAAAGGATGGGGGCGTCTGCACGGGATCCCCCCCCTCGCACCGTCCCACGAGAGGGTGCTGTGAGCACGTTGTCTAAACTTGGCTCAGCCTCCATCCTTGCAGCTGGACAGGAAGACACTGATACCAGAGGGGAGAGGAACCTGCCCTCCCCATCCCCCACCCCCACCCCTTATACCTCCCTGAAAGGCTTTGTCACTGGATCACAAGCTGTACCTGGTGATAGGAGGGCCTTCATAGGACTGCCTCCTGCACTGGGGGGGCAGGGGGACTGGGCCAGGCCAGGCCAGGGTGCTGCGACTGTGCCCAAAACTGGGTCAGAACATGCCCTAGCTGGTTTGGCTCAGTGGATAGAGTTGGCCTGCAAACTGAAGGGTCGTGGGTTCAATTCCAGTAAAGGGCACATGCCGGGTTGCAGGCTTAATCCCTAGTAAGGGGCGTGCAGGAGGCAGCTGATCAATGATTCTCCTCATTGATGTTTCCATCTCTCTCCCTCCCTCCCTCCCTGAAATCAATAAAAATATATTTAAAAAACAAATTTAACTGGGTCAGAACATGGCTTGCGGGAGGTCACCGGCCTCTCCCCGGGGTGTGGCGAGGCCAGCCTTTATAGGAGGCGCTGGGCCAGAGCTGGAGTACTCTGGTTGGCTGCAGGTAGGGTGGGCGGGGCCTGCTTCCGCTGGGAGGAGTGGGGCTGGGGCTGTGGTGAACTGGTGTCCCCGCTGAGTCGCGCTCTAGGGAGGATCATGAAAGCACAGGCGATAGCGAGAGAACATGGCGACAGAACCTGGCTGGAGATCCTGGCTAGATCCTGGCTGGAGAACCTCGCTATGCTGATGAACTGAACCCTGTCTCCGTGTCATTCCTTCTTCACCGACTCCGTCCACACCTTTGGGGACCTCTGGACCTGCTGGGGTTGGACCCCAACACTGGCCCTGTAGTTCAGTGGGTTAGAGCATCATCCCAATAAGCCAAGGTTTGGGGTTTGATCAGTTTGATCCCTGGTCAGGGCACATACAAGAATCATCCAGCCCAGCGGGTGTGACTAAATTGACCTATGAATCAGAAGGTCACAGTTCTATGCCCGGGTTGTGAGTTTGATACCCAGTGTGGGGCATGCAGGAGGCAGCCAAACAATGACTCTCTCTCCTCATTGATGTTTCCATCACTCTCGCCTTCTCCCTTCCTCTCTGAAATACAAATACAAATAAATTTCTATTTTTTTAAAAAATCAACCAATGAATGCATAACTAAATGGAACAACCAATCCCAGTTTCCCCCCCTCCCCTTCCTCTCTCTCTAAAATCAATCAATTTTTTTTTAAAGGAATAAGTCATTTTAAAAGAAGAAGAATGACGGTACTGCTCCCAAACTGTAGCCTTCCCCTCAGAGAGGAGGATGAACTCGAGAGGTTGGACGCGGGACTGCACCTACTCTACCCCTTCTTGCCTAAATCCACGCAGATAATACGAACTTTCAGGCTTGTACTCACTGGGGGTCTGTATCAGGTTCTTTCACAAACATTTCCCCATCATATTATTCTCACTTCAACTCTCAAAGCTTTATCTCACTTTCCAAGAGGTCGCGGAGTCTTCTGAGACTTTTCCAAAGTCAGCCAGTGGAGTGGCCAGGCTCAGACCCACACCCGAGTGGGCCCACTCCGACACCAGTACCACAGCCAGCCAGCACCGCCTTGCCGGGTACCGAGCTTGGTCCAGCCGCCCAAATCCGGACGCCTCTCGCCGAGCCGGGGTTCTAGGCGCTCGTGGCCGTAGCCGCGGTCGCCACTGCGCGAGGTAAAATGGCCCAGCCAGGCTGTCCGGCCGGCAGGGCACAGCGGTCGCTGA